>NC_141600.1:9970518-10284992 GCF_047967505.1 Dipteris shenzhenensis | reverse complement strand
TGAATGCACAATTGCTCTTACTACTTTATCCAACAGCCCATACCTTATTGTGGTTCCCATGTTGAAAAGATATAGCTATGATCCTCATTGACATCAACTACCCCCCGCCCCCCCCACCTCTCTCTCTCTTTTTCTCTCTCTCTCTCTCTCTCTCTCTCTCTCGTCTCAGCTCATTGACATCACCTGCCCTCCACCCCCCCTATCTCTCTCTCTCTCTCTCTCTCTCTCTCTCCTGGCTTGCAAGGAAGCTGTTGTATGACAGTCAGAGTCACCTGGCATTGAATGCATTGAAGAAGTGTTGCTTGAAGTCATATAGGCTATTGGAGATAAGCGTAGAATGACCTTCTGATGCCTCCAACTTAAAACTGCAGATTGGGAAATGGGTAATCTTTAGGGGGGAAATACATTGGTAAGATTAAATGAAGCATTTAATGGAGTCAAAACCATTGTCACTATCAAGCTCCCTTGGATGGTCTAGATGCACGAGAGTAGTTTTCAAAAATTTGATCCAAGGGATCAAATGACTCACAAATGGCACTTCAATTAGAGCCATTAGATCAATTTCATCAAAGGCTCACAAGCACTTCTTGAATTCAAATGTTGGATCATCACATGCATTTAAGGGTGCACAATGGCAAGGCTTTGGTGGGCACGGTTACATGTCACATAATCTAAGATCAAGGGTACACCATCCAAAGGAACGTGATCAGCACGACATATCCATAGTTGGATGAAAATCTTCATCCAAGGATGTGCAAAGCATGCCATATGCTAGCCATTAGATCTCAAGGAGATCTAATGGTTCTACGTCAAGGGGTAGACCATATTAAAAACATCCCCTAAGATAAGATAGGCTACACGATGAAAAGAATTTGACGACACACAATCATCTACTATGAATGTGGAGCATTGGATGGAAAAGCTCATCCAAGGGCATGCAAGAGTTGCCATTCTCTAGCCCTTGGGTCTGGAGATCTAAGGGATGTTGTGATTGAGCTCATGTAGGCCACCACCATGATTGACTCTTGCATTAAGTCCACCTTTAGTTTATCTCACCATATCCTTTGGATTATGTATGGTCCAATGGATTATATTTATCCATTGACTTACAAGATCCCACCATTGGATCAACTTTAATCCAACCATCTATAAAACTCCACAAGATGTGCCAAGGGATTTACTTAGATAACTTGAAGTAATTTGGGGGCCATTAAAGTAATTTGGGGGCCTAGGGGTAGGGAGTCAGGTCTCTTCACCAATAAGAGGCCTTTGTGATTTCGTCCAAATATTAAATGTTGGAGACTCCTCATTAGTGGATTGCTAATTTTTGGATCAAAAAACCAACTAGTCCCTTAAGCTAAAGTTCTCTTTTAAACTTCAAATCTCCCCTAATGAATATCCTCATGAACGAGGCTAGTTACACATAAGAAATCTACTACAAAATACATTGAAAAGCCATAGACACATTCTTCCAGTCAAAGGTCATCACACTTGATGCAAAAACTCCCCATTTTATGATAAATGCTTTCTTTCTCATCTAAACCTAATTTTAGCCACTCAACCTATCCAAAAAGGAATACATTTCATGGCTGACAATTGCTTCAAGCATAGAGTCCATGAAGGGTAGTGGAAAGGGATCGTTCATGGTAGTACAACATTGAGTTAGCGATATCTAGTCCTTATAGACGTGCAGCTTGTTGTTATTATTTGGGACAATGAAAATGGGCAAAATCTAGGTAGCCCTATCAATTGAACAAATGAATCCCACTTGAAGGAACTTCTTGGTATCCTTCTTGAATTTCTAGGTGTAGTTAAGATTCATCCGATATTGTCATTGGCACATTGTGTTTGCATGATTCATCTTTTAGCCATTTAGTCTCATTGTGATGACCGTAATGATATCATCTCATAAATTGAACCTTTCAAACCATCTAGTGGAAAATTAGGCTATGCAATGTAAATGGTCAGACACAGTAAACTTTAAATTCTACATATAACATGTATTTCATTAATTTTGGACTAGTGCACCCTCTAAAGGAAAAAATATACTTAATTTTTTTAAAACTAAACAAAATGGCAAACTTTGAAATTGTCTATGTGAAATACCAAAGGTTGGCCATTGGGGGGTGGGAGGGGAGAGAGGGGGATGCTTCTCTTGCTACAAGGGGGAGAGAAGGGGGAAAAGGGGAGTGAGGGAGAGAGGGGGATGAGGGGGGTGAGAGAGGGGGTATGAAAAAATATGAAGAGGGAGAGAAGAAGAGTGGAGATGAGGAGAGAGCACACCACAAATGACTAATTGTACACTTTATTAGTTGAAAAGAATGAATTTATACATATCCCTTAAGCTTAGGGTTAGGGCTAGGGTTAGGGTTTCTAACCCTTTCACCTTTTAGCACTCTTTATGTTAGTGCTATGCACATTATGATGTTGAGATGAATCCTCAACACCTTCCCTCAAGATCAACATCATGAAGTAGGCCTTCCCTCAAGATGATGATTATGGGAAATGGAAGAAGGATTGAACATTACATGATGGGAATGTCCTTCCTTTGAGTCAAACAAAGATCTTCTCAATGTTTCTCAAAGCTCTTTTCCAAATGTTTTGGTAAATATATTTGCAACATTCTCTTTGTTGTTGTCACAATGTTGCAATGTGATCAAATAACACTCTCTCTCTAATGAAATGCTTGTTTTAAAACTAACCTTGGGTATCATCCTCCATCTCTTAGTTTTTGAAGTATCCCTTGGTAATGGAAGAAGACACCCAAAAGTTAGTTTTAAAATTAGCCTTAGTGGCATCCACCTTGCTTGAGGCCCTAAATAACCAAGGTCAATTTTAAAACCAATCCTAGTGGCATCTCTCAAGAAAGGTGGAGGATAGTCAAGTCTATTGGATTTAAAACCAGCCTTCATAGCAACTCTTCTTCATGGCTAGGGGATTCACTCTTCATTAAAGGGGGATGTCACTTGCGTGCATGAACTTCAAGAAAACCCCGTATTTAAGATCCAAGTAGGATGATAAAACACCCCTATTTAAGCTTATAAGATACCACCAAAATTCTATTATGTCCCCCCCTTTCCTTAAATCTACGTTCTTTCTCAGGCATTTAGATTACACAATAACAAAATTTAGATTACTTTCCCTATGACTATTTAAAATCATACACAAAACTAAACTTGTTCGGACTAGTTACCCAAGGTAGCCTATACTATGTCCCCCCCTCTTAAATATGGCATGGCCCCCCCTAATTTAAATTCAATATTGGGAAAAAAGAAAGGGCCCCCACCCCTAATGTATAAGCTTATGCCTCATTTCAAAAAACCCCCCTATTGTACACTCACGTGATATCATAAGTTTCCTCTTGTGAATCCCCCGGGTCTTCATGGAACCTTTCCTTCTTGTTGTGAGAGGGAGTCTTTGTGATGCAACATGATCCCCACGTTTGAGACCTTAGTGGTACACCTCCTTTTTGAAAGGGAAGGGCCTCAAGAAAGTTGAAAGATTCCCAAGGTGATGGTCGATTGCGTATGTAAGCATAGCACATGGGTTCAACAGAAGGATTTTAAAAATCCTTTTTCTGCACACTTTTTACATACAAAAAGGTACCATTTAAAGGGGTTTTTCACAAATTGAATTGAAAAAGCATGTGTTATATTCATGAAAAAATTAAAGATAAGGGAATTTTAAGTTAGGACTTCAACGCACGTGATATAGAGGATGTATAGTGAACACCCCAAGGTTGATGGTACCCAAGATTGGTTTTTAAAACAAAGCTTGGTGGCACTTTTCCTTTTATAAGGGAGGGCCTCTAGCATGGTGAAGGATCCCTTTGGTTGGTTTTAAAATAGGCCTTTCTAGAACCTCACCTAAGAGCAAGGGAGAGCCTTGATGATGAAGGAGGATACCCAAGGTTAGTTTTTAAACCAAGCTTAGTTGCATCACTCCTTTTGAAAGTGAAGGGTCTCAAGCAAGGTAGAGGATAGACAAGGCTATTTTGAAGCTAACCTTGATAGAACCTATCCTAAGAGCATGGGAGATACTTGAAGATGGAGCAAGATACCCATGGTTGTTTTAAATTGGGTAGTCTAGAAGGGAAGGGATACATGCAAGGTGGAGCATACCCATGGCACCTCCCCTAAAAGAAATAGCCGTAGTGATGGAGCATGATATCTGACTAATGGAGTAGGATATCCAAGATTGTTTTTAAAACTAACCTTGGGTATATTCCTCCATCACCAACTTATTTCTTAAATTCTCCCTTGTTGATAATGGATGAGGATACCCAACGTTAGTTTCAAAAGTATCCTCGATTATGGCATGCAAGAAAAGAAAGTGCATACATCTATATTTACAATACTTCACTTCCAATGCATTGACAATATCCTCGTTACTCTTAATTTTGGTTGCTTTTGTGGATTGGAATGGATTTTAATTCTCTTCATGCATTTGTATGTCTTTTTTCATCCCTCACAATTTTGCATCCATGGCATTCATCAATTCACAAAATCAAAGTCAAATACCAAATAATCATTCAATGGAGGCATCCTTCCATTAACAGTTATGCTTTGAGAGTGTTGAGAGGCTGGAAAGTTGTCCACCCGTGAGAGAAAATCACTCAATCGATGCCCCTTCCATGATTGGTTTAACTCCACAACTTTGTGCATCAAGTTTGTCAATTGTATTAGGGGTTGCATTAAAGTTTCTTATAGACTATTGAGAATCTTGAAACTCATCTACTCTAGAGACAGCATCACCCCATTGAAACATATCTACAAGTTATTTCATCAAGTTTGCTAATAGACATGAACTTATCCATGCCTCATAAAATAGCAATATTGGAACCTTTTTATTTCTCAATCTGCATGAATTCATTTGGATAAGGTATCACTTTTGAAATAATGCAAATCCTCAAATTAAAGCTTTGCCATATGGTAATATGTGTTGTCTTTGTCCTTGAAAGCCATATGCCTCATCTTAATCTCTAGAAATTGCATACTCCATCTCATAACCTTACCTACCTCATAGTAGGGATCATCCATTCCATCTTCAGTGACTTTCATGATGATGATCTTTGCAAATGAGAAATGCTCCACTTGTTCAAAGCCCAATACTCTTCCTTATGATACATCTCAATTTGCAAATGATTTCATTTGTACAATATCTCCCATTGTAAAATCCAAGGAGATGTGCTTTGTATTTATAATGGAATCATTTGGATAGGTCTCATCTCTATCCCATGTGATAAAAGCTTTGTTTAATGTATTATACATCAATTGTTTCCATATCTACACATTTATGCTTTAGCTCAACATGGGGGATAAGAATCCTTGAAACAATGACAACCACCTTATCTTCACCAAGTCTTCCAAAATGGCAGATGATCACTATCATGAATAGTTGCAAATGCAACTATTTCTCTCTTCTAACATAACATCACCTAGAAACAAACTTTGTCGCCATGTCCTTTGTAAGCTGCATCAACAAAAAAAAAAAACTCTTTCTTGAATATTCTAAAAAAATTTATGATTTCAAATTTTCTTGCTCACCCCTAATTGACACAAGAACCGGATGAGATGCTAAGCAACTAGGCACCCTTGTTGGCCCTACGAGCAATGACGTACCAAGCAATAGAGTTTCGGGTGGCAAGGATAGGTAGCAATTGCCACTAGGGTAGTCCAATGAGAGTTAGTGGTCTAGAAAGATTCCTGGGTAGGAATATAGTAGGTCAGTTGCTAGACCTGTCTAGTGGATGGGAACCAATCTATAAAAGTCTCTATGTAATAGTGAATGGGATTTTTTGGCTCAAAGTTTCTTGTATGAGAGGCAGGCCTAGAGCCTTGATGTGAGAGTGAGTGGTCCATATTGAGTCAAGGTAAGAGTCTGTGCAGCACCCAACTGGTTGTATTGGCTAAGGCCCTTTTGATATAATACAAGTTCTTTACATACAATTGTATACTCATTTACTTGCATACTTGTTCTATTACTCATTCCACCCATCTCCATATGGTTTTTTCTCACAAAAAATTGAACCCATTAGTACACAAAGTATTTTTGCAACCAAACATGGATTGGAACATTTGTAACCAATCACGAAGGAGTGCAAGAGAGGGCAACTTTTGACCAAGCACTGTGCATGCCCAAGCATTGGACACTAGCTAGCGTGACAGGTGAGTGGAGATATGTGTTGAAAGGTGAAAGTGGGAAAATTGAGTGGATTGAGTATAGGAGTCTTAGGTCCGAGTGCTCAAGCATATCACCAAGTAGTAGTTTATGCTGATGAGTGATGAGTTACAATTCTTACTAGGTCAAGTACAATATATAGAAAATATCTTCAAGTATCTATTGTTGATTTCAAAATCTTATAGACTAGGAGTGCTCCTAGGCAACCCATTTGTATCATCCATGCAATCAAAGATGTGTACTTCACATGCAGGAAGAAGACAATGAAGCCGAGAGAGAGGAATAATTGCACCTGGGCTACAAACGGTAGCAAGATTCAAAAGGTAGAGAGGCTGTAATAAATTTTGAACCAGATATGGATGAGCAACTAAATCCACATGGTGTAGCTACAAACCCTCGACAATGGTGCGAACAATCTAAAAGAAGTACTAGTTGGGGTCCCTTTGGGGTCCAAGAGGAGCGTGTTTTGATTATGACACTGATACTAGAAGTGAACTATTAGGGGGATCCATCTACAACAACCTAGAAGCAACCTTCAAGCAGTATGGATGATTTTGAGCATTCATCTACAAAACTTCTCCACGTTGAAGAGCTTAAAGAGCCCATACTCAGGCCTTGATGGCACTCAAGAACATGAAGAAGCCTTGACTACACATTAACTAAAGAAAATAGAAGAACAAGAAGGAAGGTCCAACATGGTCATGGTAAACCCTCTCCAAAATAAATCGTGGTGTTGAATGCAAAAGGAAAATAGTTCAAGAGACATTGTACCAGTCACAAGTACTATAAAAAGACACCATTTATATGCAAAAAGCACAAAGGGAAGTTGAAGAAGAAGATGAGGATGTGCGAAACAACAAAAATGAAATGACATCAATGAAAACATTAAACCTTCATCTTAATATGGTGGCTACGGATGATGATCAAGGATAAATTCGGGAACACTTTCTGTAACCAGTAAATGCCACACTATGGGGACAATAGGCATCTATACTAGAAGTATGATGCTATATGTATCCTTTGCTACAAAAAATTTCAATGCTTTAGTGGATGGAAAGACACAAGTAACATTAAATGTAGTGCTCTATCCAACCTTGTTTATACTACACAAGATGGCAATGAATGAATCTATCCATTTGAGAGGGCCTAAATAGTTTAAAGAAGTGTTCACCAACTTCCTTGGAATAAAACTTTCAGCTATGAGAACATCTAGTGTAGGCATAGATGGACATCTACTGAGGGATGTTTTGATACACTGTAGATTTGAGCCTGATGATGGTCACCATTTCGCATATACTTGTAACAGACTGCTGGCTAGAGATGCACTCATGGAAGAAGTAATTGCAAGAGAGACCTTCGACTAGGTTCCTCAACTTCATGTCTACACTACAATGCTATGTATCTTTGATTGCAAGTACAAATATATGATTGAGTCAAAAAGATTCAATCATGATTCTGTTCCTTGTGAAATGCTACCTTGTTGATGAAAGTAAGGCATTATGGAAAACATGTGGGAGGAACTGCCACTAAGGAAGAATCCAAACTCATTACATTCTACACATGCCTAAATGCAGTTGTACCAAGGGTAAATCAATATTAAGCTAAAGTGATAACAAGATTCAAGGTGGTCTACACAAGTATTATTTTTAATCTTGATGATGTGTTTTCCCAAATACTTGATGTTTGCATTACATATGTGAAAGGGGAGATGTCACATATGAAGCGCCTACATTTATTACTAAAAAGTGTAGAAAGATTGAGTAAAGTTATGGCACAATTCAGCTGTCTGATCTACAAGGTGGGATAATTTCCAAGTTGATCAATGGAATCCATGCCATAGCAAGTTCTTGAGCAAGTTTAGTGACAATGATTAGTCCAGGCCCATGTGGTAAAGAATCTCTTTATCTCACGTTAAGTACATATAATTTAGGAATTTACAACAAGCTTGTTTTGGCAAAGGCATCACATATAGCACTAAATCTGGTAGTGCGTCATTCCTAATGAGTTGTTATTGCATGTAGGATCAAGGACTACTGTAATTTCTTGATAATCACACTTCTTAGTGTAGCTCCTTGCCTCTTGATAATCGTTTACACACTACCTTTGCCTATAATATTTTGCTTGTTGTTGCCACCCCTTGTTCCACTTTGGACTTTGACTCCTTCTGGATGCAATGAGTGCCCTAAGAAGTAATGTATGCTAGATTTGTAGCTTGTAGCTCCTCATCTCATTGGGAAACCTAAGACAATGGTAGTGATGCTCAAGAAGAATGACCTCCAAGGGGTGTGATTTTTTTGTGAGCTTTTTGTCATGAGCTTTTTTTCAATTTTCATGAATATTACGAGCTTTTCATTCATCTGAGAGAGAGAGAGGGGGGGGTTCATGGAGTCGGGTGGGTTGAAATTTTGGGTTGTGGCTGCAGTTAAGAGGAGAGAGGGGGGGAGGGGAGATAAAGGAAAAGGGGAGGGACAGGCGCATGGGTAAGGTGGCATGGAGAAGGGAGGGGAGGGGAGTTGGAACATATATTTGTTATCATAGTGGAGAGCGTAGAGGGGGAACTTATAAGGTATGCAAAGAGGAGTGCAAGGAGGAGAGAGAGGATGAGGAATGTGAAAGTTATGTTCATCTACTAAATGCAAAGGGGAAGGGAGAGCATGTGGGAAATTTGTTCATTTTCAAAGTGTATAATTTGATAGATTTGACCTCATATTTGGATTCCTCATTGAATTCCGGTCATTTTGAGTACCAATATGACCATATTCTGATAAAAATTTGAAAAATGGTGTTTAATCCTCAGTTGCAGAGATTGTAGGTCCCGTATAGGTTGAATGACATATATCAATTTTGTTAATGGATTTTGGAGATGATTCAATAAATTATAATATGTTTCCATGTTGTATTTTAAATGTTGTGATATACTTAAATGTTGAGAAATTTTAATCATTGACTTTTTACAAATCAATTCTCTTCAGATGCACATTCATCGCAAGTATGTTGGTAATCTTGCCATACATCCTGGCTACCGTCATTCTTATGGTGATACTATGTAGCCTTTTCATTGTTCTAATGAACAATTGCCACCGATGCAATTGTTCATGTGGACCAACAAATTGACACACCTTTGTAGGGGTACGAAATGTTATCCTTTTTGGGTCTTTAAATTTTTTAAAAATCGGCATCTCTTGTAATTTTTTGGCCACCTCAAATGTACCTAAAAAATTTGCAAAATGAGCTCATACATACTTTGCTTATATAACATATATTTCATTAATTTTGGACTTTGTAATGTCCAAATTCATTTTCATAAGTACTTTTGGACAAAATTTTATAAAAAACCACTACTGAAAAAATAAATTAAATAAAAAAAGTAAGCCAAATTTGAGAGTCTTTTAAAGCAAATAAATTTAAATTATGAAATTTAACGTAACATCTTACATAGAGTGGTGCAAAATATACTTTATGAAAATATCCTTCCCAAACCAAAAGGTGGCATTGCCCTTTTGGAATAAAAAATTTATTTACTTACACTATCATTTTGTACTAATAATGCAAAAACTAAGAAACATAATTCTTACATTACTCTATATTGCAAAATTCCTAGTATAAATTTTTATTTTTATGAATCCTGATTTAAAATATTAATTTTTATTTAACTTGTTAATAACTTAAATAAATAAAATTCATTTAAATCCATGGACAAACTATATATCTATATATATATATGTATATATGTATATACGTATATGTATGTATATATATATATATATATACATATATATATATATATATATATATATATATATATATATCTGTGTGTGTGTGTGTGTGTGTATGCATATATATGTATATATATGTATATATATACATATACATATATGTATATATATATGTATGTATATATATGTATATATGTATATATATACATATATGTATATGTATATATGTATATGTATATATATACATATATATACATATATATGCATACACACACACACACACACACACACACACACACACAGAGTTAGTTATTGGTTAAGGTTAATGCATGAGATTAATTTACCATGAGTCTCCTCTAAAATCTCCAAGACTTAATAACGATGTTAATAAACACCTTTTAGAGTTTCCAAAATCTCAAAGAGTTAATAACGGTGTCAATAAACACCTTGTAGAGTTTCAAAAAGCAACAATGGTATAATCTCAAATAAATTTATAATGGTGCCAATAAACACCTTGCAATAGTTACAAAGTTTTTTTAAGCACACACCTTCAAATGACGTATCTTGATGGAGGGGGAAAGAAAGCGAAAGAAGGAAAAGGGAGGGGAAGGGGGAGAGAGATGGAATGGAGGGGGAAGGACAGGAGGAAGGCTTGGGGAAGGATAAAAGGTAAGGGGAAGAGCGAGGGGAGGAGGGGGGGAAGAGAGAGATAGAGAGAGATAGAGATAGATAGATAGAGAGAGAGAGAGAGAGAGAGAGAGAGGGGGGGTGCGAGAGGGAGAGGGACAGGAGAGGGTAAGGTAGCTCTTGCGCTACCATGGTAGAAGAAAGAAATTGTACAGCCCCTTACATTGCCACTGCAGGGAAGGAAAGAGGGGGGGAAGAGAGAGAGAGAGAGAGAGAGAGAGAGAGAGAGAGAGAGGGGGGTGTCAAATCGGGGGATCGAGCTCTCCTAGTCACTGAGAAAACATCCTAATACAACACTAATCTAAGGAGGATGCAACCTAAGTGCAAACATGATGAAGAGAGTGCTCATGACATGTACCTCAAGTCAATTAGGTTCCAAGATAGATTAGCTTGGACTCATAAAGAGAATCTTGAGATAGTGCAAAGTGCTTGATTGATATTACTTCAAATGAACCTTCCTTTTATAGGTGAGGGTACTTACCTCCATATGCTTGCTCACATGTGGGATATGTGCTCCATGCCATGTGGCAGCTTGCCCTTTACTCATACCTTTGATCTACATGTGCTCATGGCACCACAACTCTCAAAACCTTCCCTTGGTGCCATGATCCTTTGGCTACTGTAAGGTGGTCAAATGTGAGTTATAAGATCAAATCCTCCCCTGGGTGCTTACATGGCTACTCTCAAGTGGTCAGGTTTGATTTACAAAATGTAGGCAAGGTTGGCAAGGTTTTTGTTTCTCAATACATGTTGTTCCTGTCATTCTGCTCATGGCTTGATGACGATGCTTTATTCTTCCATGTGCCTTGATGCTTTATGTGTGGATGCCATGTTTTGTGCTATGGTCATCTCATACACTTGTGCTTTTGGCATGCTTATGACATCGATGTGTGCATTCATGCTTTGATTTGTCATTTGTTGCAAAGGTCTTACCAATTGATTTCTTTCAATATTGGTAGTGTCTAATTGCATACAATGATTCTAACTTGAGAAGCGCATAGAGCTTGATAAGACGATCACTTTTCCTTTTTGGAGCATGTCCAAATTTTCCTGGATTGGAAGTTACGGCTTGTCGAAGTTTCTATGAAGAAGAGGGCTTTTGATGATGTGGCATAGGGGTTGTTCACATGCTGCTTGTAGACTTTGCTTGGCAGGGACTATGTGCTTAGGTGGCACTTCACTAATCTTACCCTAACCATGGTTATTGCTAGTGAGTTAACTTAACCATGGTTTCTTTTGGGTTGCTTGACCATTGGCCAGGTTGAACTAACCCTAGTGACTACAAACTCAACCAAGGGTATTCTGACTAACCCTGGTTAGTTATCATCTACCACGTGGCTTTTTGTGGTGAGACCTTGGAGAACTAAGGTAAGATATGGTGACACGGTGGCCGGTTGTTGCTGTTGAAGCAGGTCGTCAATGTCGTGAAGTAGAGACGCCCGAGATGCGGCAAGCCATCGCTATTGGCGGTGATCAGAAGAGGACCGTTGGAGTCCACTATGTGGAGGGACTATAGTCGCTGAGCTTTGTCGGTAGTTCGTAGAGGTGTCGCTTGTGAAGGAGAGGCTCTGTCTGGTTGAAGATCGTAGGTTTAGAGACTAGCTCGACGGAGAGGCTTGGCAAGGCACTTGGAGTGTAGTTATGGCTTGTTGGAGCTATTGGCAGCTGAGTTGATAAGCACTACTCGTTGCCAAGCTGATGGGCATTCAGGCCGATTTGTTTGTGGCTTGCACGTTGCTGAGGTTGCCATTGAATCCGAGTCGCTATAAGAGCTGCTAATATGGCTTGAGTCTGCTGGGCGTGGAGCGATGCTGTGAAGGAGGAGCACGTGAAGGTGCTAGAAGCCAGGCTATCAAGCCAAAGAAGAAGAAGAACAGAAGGAATTGCTAAGTGTATAAGGGCCGACTTGGGTTCTCCAGGGCATGGTTTGCACTCAACTTCGTTCCTCCCGAAATCATCCAAAATGTTCTTGTTTGGCTTCCCCTCCCCAAACTTGTTCGCCTCCATTCAGTAAGCCCTGGTCTTCCCTCATTCCTTCCCCAAGCTTTGGTGAGCTTTGGATTAAGGCTCCTATCAAGAAGTCGTGGCTTGTCTTGGATGTCACCGACCTTGAAGAATCGCGCTATTTTGCTTAAGTTTTTGAATCGGATTCCTGGTTTCTATTTGTCCTCAAAAACCTTCCAGAACCATGTGTGATCATGAGCTCAGCCGGAGGATTGTTGTAGCATTAGCTTTGTGGCTTGCTTGAAGCTTTGGAGCTACGGGTCTCCAAGATGGTAGAACGTCAGCTGTTTGATGCTCGTCTCTCCTCTCGAAATAGGAGGAGAGTAGATCTCTATCTCACAAGGGATCTCTCTGAAGAACCTCACAATTTCTTGTCTCAATGGAAACACCTCTCTCTTATGGATGGAATGGATGAAAATTCCTCTCACAAAGAACACTCAAGAACAACATTCTCGATCTACAACTAAAAAATTAAACTAACCTAGGAGAACCCATGAACTCCTAATGTAAGCCTATAACTGATTTAGGAGACTAGACCTAAGCTTTGATACCATGTCAAATTGGGGGATCGAGCTCTCCTAGTCACTGAGAAAACATTTTAATACAACACTAATCTAAGGAGGATGCAACCTAAGTGCAAAAATGATGAAGAGAGTGCTCATGACATGTACCTCAAGTCAATTAGGTTCCCAGATAGATTAGCTTGGACTCATAAAGAGAATCTTGAGATAGTGCAAAGTGCTTGATTGATATTACTTCAAATGAACCTCCCTTTTATAGGTGAGGGTACTTACATCCATATGCTTGCTCACATGTAGGATATGTCCTCCATGCCATGTGGCAGCTTGCCCTTTACTCATACCTTTGCTCTACATGTGCTCATGGCACCACAACTCTCAACAGGGGGGAGAGGGGAGAGGAAGAGGAGACAAAGAGGAAAGGGAAGGGAGGGTAGGGTAGCTCTTGCACTGCCACGGCAGCAGGAAATTAAAGAGAGAGAGAGTGAGAGGGAGAGAGAGAGAGAGAGAGAGAGAGAGAGAGAGAGAGAGAAGGTGGGGGGGACAAGGGAGAGGGAGAGGAAAGGAAAGGGAGAGGGGGAGAGAAAAGGGGCGGAGAGAGGGGAGGAGAGGTTTCTTGCCTTGCCTACGTAGCCCCTTGCCCTGCCACGGTAGTGCAATGGGGTGTAACCACATTAACATAGTATGTTATCTATGCTTGTAAGCACATTTCAAGAGGTGGTGTAACAAGCATACAAGTCGGACGGTTAGTTATTTTACACATATTTGTATTTTCCAATAACAAGTCATTTGAATGATGGTAAGTGCCACGTGAAGTACAACTAAAGACGGGCTGTGGGTGGTGGAATGAGTACTTTGATTGCTTCTTATGTTGACCTTTTCATGTGAAGAAGCCATGAAGCGAGCGAGAACTAGAGAATAGCTGGAGTGCAAGAGGAAAGGAGTAGACCCACTACCTTCAATTTTGTTTATAGAAGAGGAAACGAATATGCAGACGAAGTGAGACTCCTTCGGAAGTATCTTCTGTCACTCAGTCTCAGTCTCTCTCTCTAGCTGTCAATCGCTTGAGCTCTCTGTCTCCCTCTTTGTAACTGCATCTCTCTCTTTGTTGTTTTTATTTGCACGGGTCTCCTTCTTTGATGTTGATATTATGTTTCTGCACTCGGGGGGGTCACTCATCGTATGTAACCCTATCACGTGAGTTCAATAAAAGGATATTTTTTATTTCTAAAATTTACAGAAATAAATATACATAAGGGACTATTTAAAATAGTTTTGGAAAAAACCTACAGATTTGTATAGAAAAGGGGTACATTTTATTAATGAAAAATTTACACAGATAAGGGATTTTAGAAATATGCCTTAAACGCACGTGGTATAGAGGGTTTATACATAGTGACCCCCCTGAGTTTCTGCACAGCTAGGTGGAAGGCACAAAAGGTGATTATCCATGACAGAGGATTTTTTGCCTCATGAAAAAGGATTTTCATGCACAATACAGGCTCAACATAGAAGGCACCCAAAGCTGTTAAAGGAAAGTAACACCTTAGATCACAAATGGTTGTCTGTCTTCAATCACACAAAAGAAAAACGAGCATATAGGATTAAGTGAAATGGTATTCGGCCAGCACTTTTTGAGGACGTGATGGATTTTTCAACTAGGTATACCTGAAGCGTCCTACCAACATGGAAGTTGGAGTTGCTTTTGTAAGGGCATACATGCTCCAGTTTAGTCCTATAGTTTTGAAAGTAGGTAAGGCCATGCATTTCACTTGGACTGTTGTTGTTGAGGAGTACAACAATGAAATGAAAAAAGGGGGTACTTTGAAAGCCATTATATGCATTGGAAGCTGAATAATGGCACCCGAGGCGATGCCCTAGAGGACAGCATGGGGTGGCACCTCCAAATTAAAAAAACTCCTCAGTCAACAGCAATAACAAACAATGGCAGTTTGAGTGTAGTTTGCATGCCACAAGGTGAGGCCTTGAAGATTAAAGCATTAATTGAAGACATAGCAAAAAGAGAGGACACTGCAAAGAACGCACTTGGAATTGCACAAAAGACAATGGAGGAAGAAAAGATTCATAAGACGAGCAATGAGAAAGTTGGTGTGGCCCTCATTATTTTAAAAGCTCAAGTTCTATCAGCACAAGCCAAGCTAGCTTTGCCTCTTGAAAACTTGCATTGAGAGATCCAAACTTGAGCTACAAATAGCAACAAACTAGTTAATGTTGGAGTTGCATGGAGTAGGATCAGATGACTCTGAGACACTGTCCCTTATTGAGGTACTTTTATCAATTTTTGTGTTTCTCTATTTCAATTGTAATATGTAAGTGTATATAAATTAATTGCCTTTGCATGTTTTCTGTATTGCAGGCTGATGTGGAGCTATAGTTTCACCTCGTGAAGGAGTTGGAAGGGCAACATGCATTGCTTCAAGAGATGCTCTACAATTTCACCTCGTGAAGGAGTTGGAAGGGCACATGCATTGCTTTTGGAGATGATCCACCAAGTGCAAGTAGGCTGCCAAGCTTGCCTTTTACCATCTACTCCTTCTATGGTTACTAGTCATGCAGACAACCTAACTCATTCAAGAAACTATGTTGGTTGCAGAATGGCATCCAATGTAGAGGAGACCTTGATGCTGGTAATGCTACCATGCAAACACACACACCATGCCATTTCCTTTGGAATTGCATGCTCAGTTGGTGGTGTATGCAAATATCCCGATTATACTATGGTGATTTCATAGAATACGTGTTCCAACGTGGCTTGGAGAGCAAGTGAATGCATCATTGATTTTCTCTTACATATAATAGCTAGCATTTATCATATGTTTTGTAGCATTTGTTTCATGCTTGTTAGCACATGTCCATTTAACACACTATTCAAAATTTTTGGACTTTCTCTCTTGGTTTGGACTTTTTTTTGGAGCATATCTTCTCCACTCAACTTCACTTAGTGAGCTCAAAAATTGGGATTTTTAGAGCACTAAATGTGTCACTTATACACAAATATGGCCTTACTAAGCTAAAAAGTCAAGTGGTGACCTCTAATTTTTAAAAAATTGGCTCAGTGAAGCTATAATTCCCAAACTCATGCATGGTGCCCCCATCCAATAACTATAATAATAATAATAGTAGTCTCCTAACTCTAGTTCAATTTTAACACTATGAAGTGAAAATATGACACCATATGAAAAGAGTTTGTTGAATTCAACATATAAGTGGTGTATAGATACACCATTTTTTTGAAAAAAAAGAGTTTGTTGAATTCAATATATAAGTGGTGTATAGATACACCCTTTTTTTGAAAAACAAACCATACAATAAATTATCTTATTGGTGGTGTATAGATACACCATTTGTATGGAAAAAAGCATACAAAACATTATCTTATGCATCTGAATCTCATTCCGAGTCATCAGATTCATGTAATGTATTTGCGCTTGATGGGTCAAGTCTTGCCAAATGATGTTTAATATGGACACGACTTGGATCAGGGATTGTGATACATTTTTCAACATTGTATCCATGCTTCTTTTTAAAACTTCGTGTCCTCGATTTCCACCAATGAATAATGCTACTGATTTCCACCTCTGTTAATCCCTCATTATTTGGAACCCATTCATGTTTCTTTTGCAAGCATCCCTCATAGAGTTGTTTTATTGTATATCTTCTCGGGATATTTTTCAATGGCTTTGGTTCATACCATAAAGCTGTAAATGTTATAGGAGTTCCCTTGTCATCCCTTTCTATCTTAGCAACCTTTGCAACCCAAATTGGGCCACCTTCGTCATCCAACTCTGAACCTAGATCAGATGCCCAAACTGCAACAAATAGACCCTCTTCAATCTCATTAGATGGTATAAACTCTGGTAAGGGTTTGTCTCCCTTCTTGCCACAATATTTTCGAGGTAAAAGGCATTCCTCTACTTCCTCCATATCTACTAACATATTTATATCCAAAGGAAAACTTGGTGACCTAGCTTGTTTCGGCCAAAAGGATTCACAGTATTCAATGCTCATTAACTTTTCTTGTCTTTCTAAAGATTGGATAAGTGCTTCAGTTGATTTAATTGTCTCCAAATTTTTAGTTGATTGCTCAAGATATTTCTGCATCATACTTTGAAGATGTTTAATGAAGGCTTTCAAGCCTTTCATTTCATCTATGTCAAGTGATTTGTTTTTTGCAAGAACAAATCTAGTTTCCTCCACCAATGGAATTATTCGTTGTAATAAAGCATATGACTCACTCCATAAATGATCTCCATCTACTGAGTAGTGCTTCCATTGCATCACTGGAATATTGTTGTGCATGTGAAACCGAAAGTAGTGTGGATTTGTGTGTCCTATTAGGGCATCATCTCCTATTTGTAAATGTGGCTCTATGAATGCTCTCCAATCTACCATCCTCTCTAAGATAGCCACTTCTGATTCTTCCTTGTGAGAACCTCCAATTTTTTTCCCAATTCGAAATAGCATATCCTCCATTGTCGAAACATCCATTGCCTTCAACTCACTAGAGATAACACTGAAGATTTGATCTATGTCTTCGTGTGTATGGCCGACAAGAAGAAAGCCAACTTCCACTTCTTCAAATATTTTCAAACCAACCAGCATAGAGCATAAAGCAAATATATATTTATTCTTGTTCTCTCTCCAACAATTATCAGCTTGTATTCGCAATGTGTTAGGTAAACATCTGTGAGCATCTCTGACCTTTCTTATTGCTTTCATGATTGATGTAACAACCTGGTTACTATCATGGTCATGCAAACTATCAATCCATACATCACAAAAGATTCGGTATCCATGTACTAATACTCCACACAAGTGTGTTTTTAGTCCACGTTTGTCCTCCAATGCCGGTGGGATACGTCTATATTGTGGCAAAGTGGTTGTATTCTGGTCCATGCCATCAATGGTGATGCACATGGACTTATCGACATGTGAAATAGCTTCCTCTCTCCAAGAAGCATACAACTTTCAAGCATCCTGCACATGACGTAAATGGATTGATCGCCATTTAATATATCTTCCTCACTGCTACTATGTTCAATGGCATTTTTTAATTCATCACATGTCTTACATTTTGACATCCTTTGCTTTGATGGTGTCTTGACATGGCAAAAATCTCTACGCCAAATTTTGTACAAGGTTGATCGTGAAATCATGCTCTTGTCTCTGTCTTGTAAAGTTTTATTGACAGTTTCTAGGACGACCTTCTTTGTCATTCCCAAAGGAAGATGTTGTTGGCATTCGACACGTCCATCTAGCATTGTTTGTTGAAGATGAGGCTGCGGTAATGCATGGTCTTCAAGAACTTGCTTTAATGTTGCGGTTGCATTTATAGTGCTTCCATGGCATTTAAGCTTGTAGGTATTTCCATGAATTGTATGAAGCACTTTTTCTTTCACCTCTGCCCAGATGGTCCACTATGTGCCATGTGATAGTCCAGTTAACCATTGATATCCTCGATTGCAAATGGGTCTCCCATTAACCATGGGTTTCAATCTAGGTTTACAATGTCTTGTGCTCAAATCTTGATTAGTGCCTTGATGAAGAAAGCATGAAAACTCTTGAAGAAGATAGTTATGTCTATTAGGCGCTGTCTTACTCCAAATACCAAGGTGTATGGTTGCACAATCATCTTTCCCAACTTTTCTAATGCAAAGTCTCTTGCAACAAATTCGCATAAGCATCCTTTTCATATTCTTCTCGAATAGCATTACATGTCTCTTTGGTTCTGGAATTGATGCCATGATTCTTCGCCTCTTCACACTCACATACTTTCTTTTTGTAAATAGCGTCTTGCGTTTTCTAGTTGTAAGACCATCAAACCTCGAATCCATTTCCCTTGAATCTTCATCTTTATAATCAAATGCTATGTGGGCTTGAGAATTATTTGATACCTTATAATATCTTGGAAATGGCAATCTGGTAGACATGTTCATTGATGTCAATTTGTTGCCAATGCCTCTTGAATTTTGTGGTTGAACTATTTCTCCTTCATAACTCAAGATTCTCCCATCTATATTCTCTAGCATGCTAGCAATAATATTACGAACAACATGACAAGTCTCAGATTCTCTACCCCTTTTGCCTTGTGTTCGAGTGGTAACATCATGATCATTGTCACTAAAATCATCAATTCTTGTTATTGTATCACTTATCCCATCGATCTTTGTGTGTATTTTTCTTTGTGGTCCCATCTTATTATTCTCAACACAAGACAAGTCTTCTATATCAGTAAGCATGTTTGAGTCACTTGCAACACAAGACAAGTCTTCTATACCAGTGAGCATGTTCGAGTCACTTGCAACACAGGACAAGTCTTCTATACCAGTGAGCTTGTTCGAGTCACTTGCAACACATGACAAGTCTTCTATACCAGTGAGCCTGTTCGAGTCACTTGCAACACAAGACAAGTCTTCTATACCAGTGAGTATATTTGAGTCACTTGCAAGACAAGAAACCTTTTCTACATCAACATCTGTTACTATAATGTCCTCAATACCTGTGAGCATGCCACTATGATACCCTTGATTACTACTATAGCTTCTTATCAATTTGGATCCCATTTGTGTTATAGTTTTTTTCTTCTGATAATATTCTATTGTGTCTTCCATGACATTGAAGGAAACTGTCTTGGGCAAACTTGATTTCAAGAAAGCTAACCCCCATTTACAAGTACTATGAACTTGTAGTTGAGACGTAGTATTATGGACGTCTAAATGTGAAGTACTATCCATTGCATTTTGAATGACACCTGCACTAGTCAACTTAATTATCTCCACTATATAGAGAAAACTCTGAGCATAGCCCTTAAAGTTGCCAATTGCTAAAACTTCTCCGGAGCAAGATAACATCTCTACTTTTTCCCCCTCAAAATAAGTTTTCTTGATATCTTGAAAGTATGTCTTTGGAACAATTTCATCTTGGTCCCAGAGTGTTCTGTGTGCTTGCATATCAAATCTGTCACATTGTAAGATATCTCCCAATGTTTCAAAGTCTCCATGTGGATATTTTAAATGTACTTCAGGATTTACAACGTTGGTTATTATCACTACACATCTTCTCTCACCACAATGTTGGAAATGACACACATTCATAGGATCAAGACTATGAATTCGTCCAAAGGTCACCACTTCATTCTTCTTATATAACACCACATCCATACCCTCTGTTAGGGTGAATACCTGTTTTATGTACAAAAATAGATTAGCAACTCAAAATGAACATAATAAATAATCATTGAGCTTATTATTACTTAATAACTTCTATATCAAAACTAGCAGAGAAGGCATTAAACCTAAACTCTACATCCTAAACTTTAAACAATTAATACCAAAACATTTTAACCACTGTAAATCCTAAACTTTAAACATTTAATTCCTAAACCCTAAACCCTAAATCCTAAACTCCTAAACAAACCTTAAACCCTAAACTCTAAATCCTAAACCCTAAATCCTAAATCTTAAATCCTAAACCCTAAACCCTAACCCTAAAATACAACCAAAATTTAATGAATTTTTTTAATTTGTACAATAGGTTGGATATATCCCCCAACCTGTTGCTTGACCAACAGGTTGGGGGATATATCCAACCTGTTGCACAAATCAAGAATTTTTCTTATTTGTGCAACAATTTGATATACAGTTGGGGAATATATCCAACCTGTTGCACAACTCAAGAATTTTCTTGATTTGTGCAAGGTTGGATATACCCCCAACCTATCGAGTAATAGGTTGGGGGTATATCCAACCTATTGCACAAGTCACAAAAATTCTTGACTTGTGCAACAGGTTGGATATACCCCCCAACTTGTTGCTTGAGCAACAGGTTGGGGTCACCCCAACCGAGGCCTGTTGTTGGATATATCCCCCAACCTGTTGCTTGAGCAATAGGTGGGAGGGTATATCCAACCTGTTGCACAAATCAAGAAAATTCCTTGACTTTTGCAATAGGTTGAGTGCACCATTAACCTATTCCACTTGCAACAGGTTGGGGGATATATCAAACCTATTGCACAAATTGAAAAAAATCATTAACTTTTAATTGTATTTTAGGGTTAGGGTCTAGGGTTTAGTATTTAGGGTTAAGGATTTAGGGCTTAGGATTTAAGATTTAGTGTTTAGGGTTTCGGGTTTATGATTATGTTTTTAGGGTTTAGGGTTTAGGATTTAGGGTTTAGGGTTTAGGGTTTAGAATCTAGGGTTTAGGGTTTAGGATTTATCATTTAGGGTTTATGATTATTGTTTTAGGGTTTAGGATTTAGGATTTAGGTTTTAGGTTTTAGGGTTTAGGGTTTAGTATATAAGATCATGAGCTTAAAGTCTAGAATCTAGAGTTCAGGATTGAAAATTAGGTTTTAGAATTTAAGTTATAGGGGTTAGGGTTTAGGGATTATAATTGTTATATAAGTTTAAGAGCTTAGATTGTATAACCTAAGATTTAGGAAACTTTAGGATTTAAGATTTAGGGTGTAAGATTTAAGGTATATAGACTATATAAAATATGCATTCTAAAAGATTTAGTTTAGATATATATAGACTATATGTTATATGCTTTCCAAAGTGTTTTATTTATAGGTACGATCCTTTGCAAAGGCTTTACTTTAAGTAAGTATAAGTCTACCTAGTCAAAGTATCCTACTGATTAGGGACAAGCACATAGGCTAAAAGCACATCGATTCATATTTTCTTACATTCATGCTGCATGGTGTATTAGAAGATACGATCCTTTGCAAAGGCTTTACTTTAAGTAATTATAAGTCTACCTAGTCAAAGTATCCTACTGATTAGGGACAAGTACATAGGCTAAAAGCACACCGATTCATATTTTCTTACATTCATGCTGCATGGTGTATCAGAAGAAATGAAAAAGTATGTGATAAGAAATATTCAGAAGAAATATGTATTCCATATCATCAATACCATGGATATCTGGTGGTTGCTAAAGTAAAAAAATGATATGGATGCAACGATACTGTAGTTTTGCAAAGTATTACACATGGTAACAAAGATAAGTAAGTATGCTAAACCTCTTCTAGATTCTATGGTTTTAAATACCTACCTTACAAATACATTATCTAATTTTTCATTCTTTGACTAACTAACAAGTATCATACACATGGAAAAAAAGCATACATGCTAAAAGTACGTGTGTAAAATTTAATATTTTCTTTTTTTTTAAATTAATTCAATTCTTTGATTGACTACTTTTTAAAATTGAAAGGTTATTAGTATATAATCTACATAATTTTAAATGTTATTAATGTATAATATTAATAATTTATATATTTATTTAAATTTATATAATAATTAATTTATATTTATATTAGTTTTTAAGTTAATAATGTATAAAATAGCAATATATTTACTAATTCTTCATTGTTTTAAGAATAAGTATTATATAAAGCACATATGCTAGAAGACCTCCCTTGAATCAAGTTATATTTTTTTAATTAATGTATTTATATAATAATTATATAATAATTATATTAATTTATAGATTAATAATATATATATCTAGCAAAATTATATTTTAACATTAGTTAATAAAAATTTATTATATTATGGAGTAAAAATATTATAAATGGATTTCTTATATTAGTAAAGTGTCGTAAGAAGAGTTTTTTTGGAAAGATTTATGATTAAATTTTGTTTTGAAGTTGTTGCATACGCAATAGGTAGGGAGGTTTGAGAGGTTTTGAGGTTGAGAGAGAAATTTGTAATAAAGTGTCGTGAGAAGAGTTTTTTGGAGAGATTTATGATTTAAATTTGTTTTGAAGTTGTTGCGTACGCAATAGGTAAGGAGGTTTGAGTGGTTTTGAGGTTGAGAGAGAAATTTTATAATAGATTGTTTTTTTTTGTTGAGGAGTTTTTTGGAGAGATTTATGATTAAATTTTGTTTTGAAGTTGTTGCATATGCAATAGGTAGGGAGGTTTGAGTGGTTTTGAGGTTGAGAGAGAAATTTATAATAGATTGTTTTTTTTCTGTTGAGGAGTTTTTTGGAGAGATTTATGATTAAATTTTGTTTTGAAGTTGTTGCGTATGCAATAGGTAGGGAGGTTTGAGTGGTTTTGAGGTTAAGAGAGAAATTTGTAATAGATTTTTTTTTTTTGGAAAAATTGTTGCGTGTCCAATAGGCTAGGAGAGAAATTTCTGAAAATAGGTTGTGAGAGTTTGAGGTAAAGAGGAAAATTTCTGGGAAAAAAGATTTAATGCAAAAATGGTTTTTTGAAGTTGTTGCGTACACACAAGTTTTTGAGAAAAGAATTAGATTTGAAAAAAAATTCAAATTTACAAAAACTTGATTCTTAGAAGTTCTTGCGTACGGAATAGGTTCGAAATGAACTCACCTCTTGCAACATTTTGAAAATTTTTTAGAATCTTGCAACAGGTTGATGAGAAGAGAGAAGCGTAAAGTGTAAAAGAATGATCTTTGAATGAAAGAGAGAATGAAGAATGTTCTATTTATAGTGAACCTAAAAGAACTAAAAAAACCTTAAAAACTAAAAAAAGCTGACTTGACCTAAAAGCTACCCATTTCCTATAAAACTCTACTTCTCTTCATTCTCTCTCACAACTTTCTTGGAGCTTCTCCACCACCTCTCCACCAGGTACTCCCTCCCTCCCTCTCGTCCCTCCCCTCCTGCTTCCCATCCCCTCTCCTCCTGCTTTCTCTCTCCCCTCCCTTCCCCTCTCCTCCTGCTTCCTCCCTCCCCTCCCCCTCCCTTCCCCTCTCCTCTCCCTTCTTCTCCCGCTTCCTCTCTCCCCTCCCTTCCCCTCTCCTCTCGCTTCTCCCCTCCCTCCTCCCGCTTCCTCTCCTCCCCTCCCCCTCCCTTCCCCTCTCCTCCCCCTCCTCCCCCTTCCCCTCGCTTCCCCTCTCCTCCCTTCCCCGCCTCCCCCTCCCCCTCCCCGCTGGCCCCTCCCTTCCCCGCCTCCCCCTCCCCGCCGGCCCCTCCCTTCCCCTCCCTGTCGGCCCCTCCCTTCCCCGCCGGCCCTCCCTTCCCCTCCCCCTCCCCGCCGGCCCCTCCCTTCCCCGCCTCCCCCTCCGCCTCCCCTCCCCGTCGCAGGCGGGAGGGAGGGAGGGGAGGGGACCGACAGGAGGGGGAGGCGGGGAAGGGGCGACGGGAGGGCGGGAGGAGAGGAGGGAGGGGGGGAAGGGGGAGGGGAGGCGGGAGGGCGAGAGGAGAGGAGGGAGGGGGGGAGGAGAGGAGGGAGGGGGGGTTAACCCCCCCCCTCCCTCCTCTCCTCTTGCCCTCGCCCCCTCCCCGCCCTCCCTTCCCCGCCTCCCCTCCCCCTTCCCCGCCTCCTCGATCGTTAACCCCCCCTCCCTCCTCTCTTCCCGCCCTCCCATCGCCCCCTCCCCCTTCCCCACCTCCCCTCCCATCGGCCCCCTCCCTTCCTCCCTCCACTCCCTTCCCCTCTCCACTCCCTTCCCCTCTTCCCGCTTCCCCCCCTCTTCTCCCTCTTTTTTAAGGCGGGGAGCGGTGAGGAGGACGGGAGGGGAGGGAGGAGGGAGAGGAGAGGGCAGTTGGGAGGGAGGAGGCAGGCGGGGAGGCAGGAGGGAGGAGGGAGAGGAGGTAGGTGAGGAGGTGGGAGGGAGGAGGGAGAGGAGGCAGACAAGGAAGCGAGAGGGCGGGGAGGGCGCAGACGAGAGGGGGAGGCAGGAGGGAGGGGAGGGGGCCGACGGGAGGTCGCAGACGGGAGGGGGAGGCAGGGAAGAGGAAGGGAGAGGCGGGATGGCAGGGAGGTGGGAGGAGAGGAGGGGGTTAACCCCTAACCTATTGCGCACGCAACAGGTTGGGGGTTAATTCCCTCCCCTACCCTAAGCCCCCAAAGGGCTTTAAATTTTTATTTTATTTTTTAAAGACCAAAAAAATTATTTAATTTAATTATTAAAAAAAGACGAAAAAAATTAAGTAACTTAATTTATTTAAAAAAAATAAAAAAAGTTAAAATAAATAAAACTTAAATTTTTTTAAAAAATTAAATTAAATTTTAAATATAAAAATAAAATAATTAAAAAAAGACAAAAAAATAAATTAATTTAATTTAATTTTAAAAATTTTAAAAATTAAAAATAAATAAAACTTAAAATAATATTTAATTAGAAATTTATTTAATATTTTGAGTTTGAAAATCATTGTAATTCTCATTTTTTATTTTTGATTGTTTTTCAGAAAACTATGGCTTCCAGTTTTGGTTCCAAGGTGTCTTTCAAATACCTTGAACATGCTTGGTATTTTATGGAGCACAAATCAAAGTATTTTTTGGTGATCACTGCAGAGTGTGTCAAGCGTGAAATATTCTCCAGAGGCAATAAGAAATGGTGGCATGGTCTCAAACATCAACATTAAAGAAAACAATTTGATAGAAGTTGTGTGCAAAGGAAAGAATGACGAGGTGGTTTACAAGTTACGAGTTACGCACAAGCACTTCTTGAAGCCCTTACCAGATTCAATTGAGGGATCCCAAGAATTACTTAGTGCCTTAGAAGCATTGAAGAAAATGTGGGATGCATTTCCAAGTGGTGGTGTTGTACCTTCAGCAGCAGTAAGTACGCCATCTATAACATGTAACCCTCAACTTGTACCGCCAATATCTGTGGCAATAACTACGGTAACTCTGGCAAGAGTAATTACAATATCTACAGTAGTAACTATAGTATCTCCAACTGTACCTACACCATCGACTGCTGCAACTACAGAAACAAGAAGGAGTGATCGTGGAGCAGATTCAAGTTCTACAGCTATTCCCAGAAAGAGAGCAAAAATAACTCCTACTCCACATGTAGATCGTTCAAGTGTAGGTTATTTAAAACCAAGTGAAAAATTGGATAGCGATGAACAGGGGGATCCACAAGAAGAAGATACAAGTCTCGAAGACTTTTCTATAAGTGTGGCAGACTCACATCCTCTAGAGGATGAGGGGTACATTTGGGGATTTTCACAATTTAGCATGGCCACAATACTTATTGATCGAGCTTCGTTGTTCACAAATCAAAGAAAGCTAGATAAGACATTTGCACGCAAATTGTATGAAGATATGAGGAAAACAAGAACTCCAGTTGCCACTAATATCACTCTTCATCCTATGGCGTTTAAGAGACTTCAAGAAGATGATCCTACATTGCCTGATGTCACATTTCAAAAGCGCGTGGACTTTCTTGATGCTTTTGAGAACTTTAGAAGGAGTGACTTTGTTTGTGGAGAGGCTTTGTACCAAAGCCGATATGGGACTGACATCGAGAAGAGATACACGCTGGCAAAGAATAGATTCTTGGAAAGATGTAGGTTTGAGCCCATTGATGGGCAACACTTTTGTGAAGCTTGTAGGATAGCCCTTGATGAGGGAAGAAAAGGAAACTTGCCACAGATTTGAGTGGATGGAAAAGTTTCAACGAGTCATTTGTCATGTATGCATATTTAACAATGACTCGAAGTACATTCTAGAATCAGAAAGGCTGAATTCTGCTCCATTTAGGTTGAAAAAAAGCTCTTCTCTTTCTGAGATCTTGATAAAGGCAAGGGTGTGGGAGAGGAGAGCACACACAAAGGAATAAGGAGACACAAAAAATGGTGGAGCAAAAAGCTACTCCAGCTTATTCCTCTATCATATATATATGAGTATACATGGGCACTGTACAAGTGGGTGGGCACACTGCCCTTTACCCCAACAACCTCCCACTTAAAGGCAGTGTGCCTTTAAGGGAGTATAGTACACATATAATACAATCAGCCATAGGCTGAAAAACAAGATGACCAGACCGTCATCCTATGCCCATCGGCACTTTACAATGTGCAAAGTGCATAGAGGATAAGCTACTAGCAAACATCAGGTTTGCAGGATAGAAAATGACAAGCTGTAGATGCCTGTCAACCAAGATCTCATGCCAGATCTCACTGGGAGAGTGAACTCTCACCACCACGTGCTCTTGTGCTAAGTCCATAGCACCCGAACTGTCACTGTGTAAAGAAAATGTCTCTGTACCACCTGTGACCATAAGCACATGCCCTACAATAGACCTCTGCTGGTCTACCCAACCTGCATCACCTGCATGCTGCTCCTGGAAGCATAAGGACCTGATGTCCACAACCGCTTCCCTACTGCCAAAATCTACCATAATCATGCTACCAACTCCCACTGCAACGGAAGCAAGAACTGGAAGTGTAGCCCCAATGGCAAACATGTGAGAACCAAGTCTCAACACAGTCATGGATGCATGAAGTACTACGGCTGCCATATCAACCATAACTTGCTGCTCAACTAATATGTGATCGTCAAACCTGCTGTGTTTCAAGTATGAAGCCAATACAGGCAACGGAGTACTCAGTAACTTCCCCCTCTCCATACTGAAACAACCAAGTATCTGACAAACATCATCAAGACCATGCAGCTCCCACTGCAAAGCATCCCTATCCATAAGGAACCATATGGCAAGTAACCTCAGAAGGATAGCAACCTCCTGAATACTGAGACCATAACCTGTCTCACTGCGCATCACATCCTGAGCTCTCATAACGGTATCAAACCTATGAAGCCAAGCTCGAGGGGATTGCTTCTGGCCATGGAGGCACTTACGAAGCAAACATATCAATGATTCCTGTCCATGCGGAATATGACCCGAGTCAATTACTGCAGAAACCACATCTGTCCTGGCATAACCAGCCAATGGATCATACCGGGCATCATTAGCCAAGGTATCCTCCTCACCATGCATAGCCTCATCCTCATCTGCAAGAGGCACTCCGCATCCATCCTGGGAGTAAACTATAACTGTCCATAGAAGATGCATCAACAATCTCCATAGGAGTATAAACCTGTGGAATACTCGAGACATCTGATCGTCTCTGACCAAAATCAGGAAGTAATCGTGGCTGTCCCAACTTTATAACCTGCTCACCGTGGGAAAAACCTCCCACTCCAAGGGATATGGGCTGCCCCTGCAAAGAATTTGGAGGTATTAGTGCACTTACACCCTCTTGGAATACCACTCTCCTGCTATCCATAGTCCTGGGCTGTCTAAACATAGCATCCTCTCTGAAATAGACATTATGGCTGCGTATCAATTCTCTAGTTGAAGAATCCCATAACCTGTAGTCCTTACTGGACTCACTATATCCAAGAAAGATACACCTCCTCGATCGGGAACCATGAGCATAAGCCTCACAGCCAAACACACGTAAATGCTCATAACATGGTGCCTTGCCTGTCAAGAAGTCAAATGGCACTCTACCATTCAGAGATCTCCTAGGTGACCTGTTAAGCAAGTATGCAGCTGTCTTACATGCCTCAGCCCAATAGCATTCGGTAAGACCTGCATACCGTAGCATGCTACCAATCCTATCCAATAGAATCCGATTTATGCCTTCTGCTAAGGCATCGTGAGTAGAAAGATGAGAAGTGGTCAACACCCTCCTGATACCAAGTGTATCACATAGATGCTGAAATCTAGAATATGTAAACTCTGCATCACCATCAGTCATCAAACTCAATAGCTTCTTTCCTGACTGATTTTCAGCATTACCCAAGAAGCGTTGAAATATCATATACATCATGCTTCTGCCGAATCGGATAGACCCATATGTACTTTGTAGCAGCATCAATAAATGTCACAAAGTAAGAGGCACCACCTAGTGAAACGGTAGGCATAGGCCCACAAACTGCACTATGAACCAACTGCAATGGCTCAAGATACCTCTCACTGACTGTCTTCCTCACAAAGGAGGATCCTGACTGCTGACCATCATCACAATCATGACATAAAATTTGAGAGACATCCATATCAGGAATGTATCTCAATGTTGTAAGGGCTTCCATACCTGCAGTAGACATATGTCCAAGTCTGGCATACCATAAACTAGCTGATGGCTGCTTACCAATCATAAGCATCTTATCCTGGACACCTGATACATGCAATGCATAAGAGAATCCAACCCGTGATCCCCTAGCCATAACCAGATTGCCTCTAGCAATCTTCCATGCATGATCACCCAAAGAGACATGATAACCTGCCTCAACCAACTGTCCAGTACTGATCTTGCTCGTAGCAAGTCCTGGTATATGTCTAACCCTCTGTAGAACAAGAATAGAGCCACTAGGCATAACAAGGTGGATATCTCCATAAACATAGACATCCATAGAATGATCGTTGCCCATCAAACCACTCTCCACAATGCATTCCTGATATGCACTAAACCATGACCTATGAGGGGTCATATGACATGAAGCACATGGATCTAACATCCAATCACCAAGAATGGGTACATCATTGGCCAAGAAGGAGGTGTCAGACATAGACAAAAGAATGCCTTCAGCACTGCTACTGTCAGTGGAAACCCTGGCATCCACGCCTTGGAGCTCAACATGCTTCTTCTCCTTCTTCCTGTCATTCTTAACCTTGCTCTTCTTCTTGCATTTTCTTAGCCATTTCCAGCAATACTTTTTCATGTGGCCATACTTTCCACAATAGAAACATCTAACACAAGTCCGAGAGCTAGACTTGCTCCTGGAATTCCCCCTTGAACATGACCTGTTTCTACCAATTGATCGACCTTTGGAGTGCATATCAAGGCTGTATTTCAGCCCATCAGGACATTTCAGCCCATCATGCTGTAACATAACACTATCATGGTCATACATCCAGCATATACGAGTATAAAACTGATATGCATGGTAGTCTACACCCTGTACACCATCCTGTACCTGCAAGTAGACTGACTTCGAGAGTGATGCCTGAATGATAGAGCATGCTTGCTCATCCATGTCATCCCAGTCACTTTGTTTAATGCTATTAGGCTTGACAACTTTGCATTGAATGGGCTTATGCTGCCTCTTCTGCACTAACACATCATAAATCTGCTCTTTCCAATACTGAAAGTTTGATCCATCCAACCTCTCAATATCAAAGAGGGCACTACCAGCTGTAGATGCCATAACTGTGGCACAATAGGTCACAACCAAAGAGCAGTATAGTGCAATAGGCAACCCAAATGACCAAAAAATATAGTGTTGTCCAGACCAATCAGGTCTCCAAATAAATTGGCTGATCCAATGCTCAAAAGCACTCAGCCATAAAGAGGCATAAACAAGAATATATGCAGCCCAGTAACCTGCCAATGCTTGGCAATCCAAGTAAGAAATGCACTGAACCAAATGAGCAATGCCTGCTCAACCAATGGCAATAGGAGCCCAGCTCAACTATCCATAAACATCAGTGCGGCATCCACCAATGCAAATCCATAATGCATCGAAATGGCATTTACTGCATCACCAATGCATCACCTCAAGTGTGCAACCCTTTGGCAACAAAATCAAGCATTCACCACTTGCCAAATGTGCCAAAGTGACTTGCCAAAATGCCAATAATGCCCTTGGACTGAAGTGAGATCCCAATCACTTTCTGTAATTTACTGTGAGTTCCCAATTCACTGTTGTGCAAGAGAAATCCCTACAACAATACCTCACAGCCACTTTGGGCAAAATAACACGCTGTCCCTGTTTTTGAACAGCGATATCTTTTCACTGAAAGACCAGATGCCAATGCTGTAAACAGCAAAGTTGTAGCTGGTAGAAAGATCTACAACTTGTCAGTTGATCTCAAGAGCAAAATCCCTGTGGATTCTCAGATATTCTCACCTAGAAAACAGCTTCCTGCACATTGGTCACAAATAGACAGCAGACTGCAACTTTTTTGTGGTTTTGCAGAGGCTGTAACTCCTGCAGCTTATACCGGATCAACTTGCTTCCAAAAGCAAAGTTGTAGTATGTTTTGTGAACTACAACTTTCCAGTTCGGCACAAAGTGCAATTCCGCACCAGGAAAGAGATATTCAGTCCTGAAAATGACTGTTTTGTCATTTTAAAAAAAAAACAGCAGCAACTATTCAATGACCTGTCAGTCAAGAATATCAATCATTTTCTCATGGGCTTCAAAGCATAACCAGATATTGAGCATCCAATTTCTGAGCGAAATACTTGCATATACTGTGGCATCCAATGCATAAACCGCTTTCTGGAAATTGCATACCAGAGAATAAAAAATGCCTTTCAAGAGTCCCCAAAATGCATTTACTGCATGTATATGGCATCATTATATTGGCATTCAAGTGAACATCAAATTGTATGCATTTGCCACTCACTTATGCATCCAAAATGCATCACCAATGGCATATACCAAGTGACATTTACTGCATCATTTTGCCAAAATGCATCAACTTGCCAAAGTGTATCAACATGTATGCATTTGCCAATATACAGTCTGCAAAATGGCTATCTGCACACACTGATCACGAACTGTCCCTATTTTGGACAGTAAATAACTCTGTACTGTAAACTCGGATGACCGAGCTGTCAACAGAGAAAACGTAGCCCTTCCAAAGTTCTCCGACTCCTCTGTTGGGCACCGAGCCTAAATCCTTATGGATTTGCAAATACTTGCTGTCGAAAATGGCATTCTGCTCACTTTTACTGTCTGAAATACTGTCAGATTTCCAGACTAAAAAAACAAAGAACTCACTCTTTTTCTCCAAAGTGGATGTTGTTGCTATCACTGGGCTGCTCTTCCTTTGCTCACGGGAAGGAGAAGGGTATGGAGAGAAAGAGACTCCTATCTACTCCATCTAAGAGCTCGCAGTGGCTCACAAGCCATCTGCAGCAGCTGCATCTACAAAGAGCTTCGCTACAGCCCTCTCCAAACAACGCTCTCCAATGAAGGCTCAGCCTCAAGAGTGCATCGCTCAAAGCTCCAGCCTTAGCAGCAGCAGCAAGCCTAAACGGTGCTTTTACGACCGAGCTCCAAGACACAAGCTGCCTCTAAGACTCATACGACAGCTTCCAACGATATCCACTCGTGAGTTGCGAAACACCAATGTCAACGATCTCCAGCAAGTATCTACGAAGCAATGCCTCCATCAACGAGGCAATGAAGCTCCCAAATGATGTTTTCTCCAACCACTTCTACTCACGGCTCTACAACAGTGTCCTGCAACACACGCTCATGGTGCCTCAACAGCCTGGGCTCCCTCGATGGCTCCATTGAACTCTCTCCTCAGGCTCTTCTCCTCGAGCTCCCGGAGCTCAGATCAGCAGATAAGCATAGCTATGGCTGCCCCGTCTTCTCCACGAGAGACATCGATCCAAAGCTCCTTCAATGCTCGATTCGCACACACCACAAGCCCTCGCGAAGATCCCCGCAGATCGAACACCACGACCTGCTCTGATACCAGTTGTGGGAGAGGAGAGCACACACAAAGGAATAAGGAGACACCAAAAATGGTGGAGCAAAAAGCTACTCCAGCTTATTCCTCTATCATATATATATGAGTATACATGGGCACTGTACAAGTGGGTGGGCACACTGCCCTTTACCCCAACAAAGGGAGTTATGGGTGGGCTATGGAAAGCCACAAACAATGAAGGGCAAGAGACCTACATCTGAGTACATGGCAAAGAGGACTTGGTTCTATAGATGCTTGAAAGGTGTTGTAAGCAATACGCAAGGCATACCAAGTAATAAGGTTGAGGCAAAGGATTTGAACACCGTTGTTGCAAGATACAGGGATGTTACTTGCATTGTCTTCCGTGAGGACTGAGTGTTTCAGAGCATGGTGGATGTTTGCCAAGCATATGAAACAAGGAAGATATCCTTTGACGCACCAGAGCATGCTGCAACTCAGAGGAAAGAAATAAAGAAACCGATGTCTATTGTTTGGTGGAGAGCATTAAGGTTTGTTCCAAATGCAATAACAGAAGAAGTATGCAAGAAGATCCTAAGTGGTGACTGCTTCTTTGGAAAGAAGAGCAAGCATAGCAACTTGGATGAAGTGGTCACCCGAATGATTCAAAGTGAGGCTGCTTTCTCGGCACTATTGTTTTTATTGAAATCTGATGATGAGTTAGCTGGCAAGTCAATTGATGTGGATAAGAAGAAAGCACTTAGCCTAGGTCAACTCCTTGATAAGACATGGGCTAGAAAGTGGTTGGCTTCAATGGATGCAGATGCCACACCAACAAAGGATCTAAGAGCTAAAATGCCAAAGGTTGTTGAGACAGAATATATGGACATCAAGAAAAAGGCCTTGCAGTCCACTGCCCAAGGTAGAGCGATTGGTGGTTTAGATGATGGTTCTCCATTCAGCTTCTCCTATGATATCCTGCTATCAGAGAATGATACAAAATTTGCACACATCAATGGCATTGATACAGAGCATTTCATAACAATGAGCGGTCATGCTTGGGAGAAGCCATGTGTATTTTTCATAGATGAATTGCAAGACCTTGCAGTGTCACGGATAGTTGAACTTGTGTGGTTTATCGTAGAAGGTCCTATGGCAGATAAGAAAAGATCAACGTTGGTCCTGTTCATGATAGAATCACAAAGGGATGCCTTGTATGCGAGTTTGACATCTGCATTTGGGTATTTACTTCCAAAAGTATACCATGGTATAGTCCTACGCAATCATATGACTGTCTTGGAAGGCACTACCATTCAAGTCTTGCAGCCTTTCTTGATGTGCTTCTTATCCAGGGGTGGTGGCAATCTAATCAAAATTCCTTTAAGGACTCTCGAGCTTCATTACTTTGAATACTAAAATGAGAATAGGATCACTATTCTCAGTATTCACACTCTACAAGCCGTACTTACTACTAATGTACCAAATTCGACAAGCAATCATTATCGCAAACTCAACACAGACAATAATTCTACAAAGAGATATTGATCAACAAAGACGACAGAATCCAAGAATATCTGAACATGCGATAATGAAACAGGTAATCAAGTTTCAAGTACCAGGGTCTCGCCTTCATGGCATCATAGAAACTTAAAGGTTCTAATGGCAATGGTTAAAACATGGGGACTTCCTAACATATTTCTTACACTCATAGCAGATGAGGTATCAAACACAAGATGGTGTGAGATCGATGAAGTAGAAGCAATTGCAAGACAAATCTATCAAAAATTCACATGGAGAGATTGTCTAGTTGAGTGTACAGTACTTGTCCATATATATTATATCTAACAAAGGACTACTAGGAAGAGTCAAGCATCACATAGTGAGATACGAGATTCAGAATCATGGATCAATGCATGCTCATATAATGTTGTGGATTGAGGAGGATGATATTGAAATTATATCAAATCAAATTGATGCACATATACCATACCTGACTGACTTGAATATACTACTTGAGAATCTTTTGGAAAAGAAGCTTCATGATTTAGTGAAAAGAAAGCAAATTCATACATGCCAAGCAACATGCAATTCAATGGATTCTGATAACAACCATAGATGCAAATATGGATTTCTATTTGCTATCCATTCAGAAACAAGCCTGACATTGGATCCTCTTACACATAGATGGCTCTATTATCACCCATCCCTTGAACATCGAAATGTTGTTCCATATCACGCTAGCATACTATTGTTGTGGCAAGCACACATGAACATTCAAAGAATAACAAATACAGGCCTATCATACTATTTGTTAAAGTATGCTATGAAAACAGAGCCAATGGGACATATGAACTTGAACATTGAGGAAGCAAAACTCCTTGGACTTGACAATCTAGATCCCTTGAAGTTAAAAATGATAGCTACATGTATTTTATCAAAGCCAACATCACCAACAAAGGAAGCACTATCATGTTTGCAAATTCCTACAATGCAAAGAAGCGAGGCTGTATACTCCATCGACTCATCTCCACCATTGTTGCACCAACGATATCTTCGAGAGTACTGTGTGACAACAATGCATCCAATAGATACGTATTGTGGTCAACCAAATATCATGGAAAACCTCACATTCTATGAATTTGGAAAAAATATCAAATTAAAAAAGGCAAGCGCAAGAACAATTCAAATCAAATCATTAAGGATTCCTTTAGTAACTATCTATATCCCTCCACACGCATTGTACGCTTCACAGATTACCATCCTGTTCATCATTTTGATGGATTTTTCTATAATATGCTACTGAAGCACATACATTTCAAAAATGATAATGAGCTTATTTCCTAGGTGAATCACTCAAACTCATACTTCTTGGAATGCCATATACGATAACTCATACAAACTGAAGATGGCATTGAATCAATCGTCAAACAATATTGCAAGATGCACATGCTTATTGATGAGAATCGCCACCAACTAACAAATATGATTCTGCAAAAGAGTCCATTACGTGCATTGAATGGAAATTGTATAACATCAACAGATCTTGACGAAGGAAACAACATCAATAACAGATCTCGAATCTCAATCCTTTGAATCATAGACGAGTTCAAAGAATTTAAGAAAGCAACTCTATCATCTGAGCAACAAGATGTTTATGATAAAATTACTAAATTACCAAGAGGCCTTCATGTGATTTATGGTACACCAGGATCAGGAAAGACCTTCATGATCAAATACATCACTCACAAGTACATAGAACAAGGAAAAGAAATTGTTCTTACAACTACAACAAGTGTAGTAGCACTAATAACTACAATACATCATCAATTTGCTCTTCCAAAGAAGCATGACATGTTTTGTATCAAGACCTAAAATCTGCAGACGTCATCATTATTGATGAAATCTCGATGATGACTTGCCAAATGCTAAACATAGTTGTCAAAAAATTAGGTGAAACTTGCAATCAAACTCTACTACAACCATTCGAAAAAAAAAAAATGCTCTTATTCGGGGACATGGCACAACTACTGCCTGTTTGCAAGTGCAAAATTCAAGACAACCAATATTGTCGAAAATGCCACATTTGTAACTCGGGCTTCTGGACAATTGCTAATTGCTCATTTCTACAAACTTCTATGCGTCATCTTGAAGATCTTGTATATGTTGATTTCTTAAATATTATTAGAATACGCCAGCCTAGCATAGAAGAGATTCAATACTACTTAGGAAACCTGATCATCGATGAAACTAAGGTAGATAAATTCATTGACAACAATACAACTATACTCTGTACTCATCAAAACAACACATTCCACTACAATGAGCTCATTCTTCATAAACAATTCAGCGAAAGACAAATCAAGAAAATTAACGTGACTTCGAATGCTAAAAACATAATCGAGTTACAAGAATGGTTGAAGGATTTTGATTTTCACTCAATACAAGAAATCGCAATTGGAGCACAAATTATGATTACTGAAAACATAGATCTTTCTATTGGAGCTACAAATGGTGCAATTGCAACAGATATTGCATTAGATAACGACAACCAAACCAACAATTTAAACAAAATTCATGCAAAGATTTTATCAACTAATGAAAAGATTACAGTTAGACATTCTAAACACAAACGAAAAGTTATAAACTCAATATGGTATCACAAGACAACCTTTCCAATAACTTTGCATATGCAATCAGTGGACACAAGTCTCAAAGATGCACACTCAATGGAAAAGTTCTTATTGTGATACAAAAGTCCTTTGCACCTAGACTAACATGCGTAATGCTCTCTCGACTTACAACTCGCAGACATCTACGAATTCTAAATCAAATTTCACCATCGGATTTCCTTTACATGCCATCTAAATTTTGATTGTGTAAGTCTAATTCTATTATGTAGGGAAAAAAGGAATTATAACGATTGTGCAAATTGCAATATTTCACTCTCTAACATTTTTTAGCTTGTGCAGATTCGATCTTACTTGCTTGATTGTACATCATTCGATGAAGAATGGCAACCGCAGATGAGGTATATCTCATATCATCGTTAAAAAAGCGGGGCTCTCATTCACACAGCTGTTAATTCAATATCATATTCCTTGCTACATAGAATTCTTCGTATGCAGATTTTCAATCAATTTAAAAACAAAGCTCGATTGGCTCAACAAGATCATGAGAAATCAGCAAAAAGACGAAAGGGACAAAGTTACTTCTTGTATACAGCTCCGATGTGACTCACAAACATGGCAGGAAAAGAGCCACAAGAATACATTTACGAATGGAGCACACTACAAGAGCTCAGGGATTTCATGGATGGCAATCAACAAGAGATACAGCAATGGAAAGAAGAACATGAGGACAAAGACATGAGGGCTGATGGTAAATATCATGATGTTTGTCTTTTTACAAAATAAAAATTTATTTCTTGTTCCCAAACTCAATACAAGAATAATGCAGGACTAACAAAGTACCTTATTCAAAAAATTACAAACAAGGATGATCTCATTACTCGAACGATGTTAAGAATAGAAGCACAAGCTGTAATAGATCAACATTTAGAAGGGATTTGAACTTATTGCCTTGAAGCTCTTCATTTTGGCCACAATGTCAGCTTGGATGAACTCCTCAAAATAGATCAAAAGACTGGAAGTATGATACTAAACATGTACCAAAGTGATGAAGCAAAAAAAGAAAAGGAGTTGCCAATTACAATAGAGCGTGTGACTGCCATTATTGATCTCAATTTTGCAAGACAAGCATACAGCAAAAATTTTGATTTCTTCCCGACTCCAATAAAGGCCGAAGTAACACCTCCGCTGACAGGTAAATCCTTCACTACAAACCTTACAAAACATGCTATCTTCATTCTCGCATAATCATGAAATAACTCATAGCTCTTAAATGTCGTATTACACATAGGAAATCGCAACGAAGACAAAGAAGAAGGCACAGAGGGCACTTATTACATATACTGTGTTCAATGAATTCCTACAACAAAGCGATATATCGGACAAACTAGTGACCTTTGCAAATGGCTTGCACAACACAGAACTGAAAATGAAACTTGATGTCAACAGGTATAAACCGTTCGACAAGAATTTCAAAGCAGAAGTCTTGACAACAACGAACAAAAAACGCAAGGCAGATATACTAGAGCAAAAATTCATAAAAGATTTTAACACAACTGACTCAACAAGTGGCTACAACAATCTCCGTGGAAATCCGTCATCTACAAAAAAATACTACTTCCTCAAAAATAGACATAGTCTAGAGTACTTGCATGGAAGTCCATTTTTGTTACTCGAATATGACTTCCGATTTTGAAATACTTGTATGGAAGTCCATTTTGGATATATGAACAAGACTTGTAATTTTGAACTACTATTAAGTAATACTTTTGCAAGACTCCTAAATTTTGTATTCATTAAAGCAGGAACTCATCTTTTTTTGGGTATTCAAGAAACTTTGGGAAATTTTGAAGCGTTATAATATTGGCAGAAAAAAATTCCTATTTAAATTTGTCTTCAAAGTGGATCACGTATTTTCCCTATTACTCTTCCCCTCAACACTTTTGATTTTTGTCACGAATGAAAGACTTCATGTCCATTTTCAAAACATCAAAGCAAGAACGCTTCCTATTTGTATTCAAGATACTTTCATGAATTATGTAGCTGTTACAATAACAACTACATAACAGGTGCCTGCTTGGATCTAGTTTTCTTCATCCTTCCATGCCATCTCCCCCTTAAGTCTCAGTCTGGTCCATGTATTGGGAGCTTACATCCTCATTGACATCAACTGCCCCCCCCCAACCTCTCTCTCTCTCTCTCTCTCTCTCTCTCTCTCTCTCTCTCTCTCTCTCTCTCAAGTCTCAGTATGGTCCATGTATTGGGAGCTTACATCCTCACTGACTCACCTACCCCCCCCCCCCCCTCTCTCTCTCTCTCTCTCTCTCTCTCTCTCTCTCTCTCTCCCCCCTCCCTTAAGTCTTAGCATGGTCCATGTATTGGGAGCTTACCTCCTCATTGACATCACCCACCCCCCTCCCCCCCCCCCCCTCCCCTCTCTCTCTCTCTCTTAAAGACAATGTGAGAGGCCTCACTCTTCTTTTTCAATAGTTGCTTCAATGGAGAAAGAGGCTAGGCTCATACAAGCAATGTGCTATCATGTGGATTCCCATTAAATGTTAAAAGTTTGAATGCATGATTGCTCTTACTACTTTATCCAACATCCCATACCTTATTGTAGTCCCATGTTGAAAAGATATAGCTATGATATCCTCTAAGAGTGCTTTGATAATCATGCTATCATGCTCTAACAACCTTGGCCACTCAATATCATCTTCAAGGATACCATGGAGATGTGAGTATTTTACATCACCATAACCTTGTGAGCATCTCACAAAGTCTCTCTCTCTTTCTCTCTCTCTCTCTCTCTCTCTCTCTCTCTCTCTCTCTCTCAAGTCTCACTATGGTCCATGTATTGGGAGCTTACATCCTCATTCACATCACCTACCCCCCGCCCCCCCTACCTCTCTCTCTCTCTCTCTCTCTCTCTCTCTCTCTCTCCCCCCCCCCCTCCCTTAAGTCTCAGTATGGTCCATGTATTGGGAGCTTACATCCTCATTGACATCACCTACCCCCCTCCCCTCCCCCCCCCCCCTCTCTCTCTCTCTCTCTCAAAGACAATGTGAGAGGCCAAGTGATAACTTGCTGCATTTTTGTGCCAAATCCCAATGCCTACATAGTCGATGAAATATCATGGAGATGTGAGTATTTCACATCACCATAACTTTGTGAGCATCTCACAAAGTCTATTTATTACCTAAACATGGGTAAAAGTGAGAAAGTTTCTTGCAAATAACTAAAACTAAAATGTTTCATAATTAAGATTTCAATTTATAGCTCTCTAGTGGGGCATTAGGCCAATACCTATATAGCATTGTATTAAAAAATTTTGGACGTGTAAAATCCAATTTCAAAACTGGACTAGCAAAAACTCTAAAAATGATGAATATTATGCTAATGTGGTTATTTAAGAGTAACTTTTAAAACCAAATTTCAGTGAAATAACCAAATTCTTGATGAGATTACTAAAATATTTCCTATGATAGATATTGTGCTAATGATGAATAGTGTCCTATAGCAGTTTTTTCAAAAAACCTTCAAAACAAAGTCTAGTGAAATAACCAATAAAATGCTCCTTATGATTATTCAAACACTATACTCCTTAAGATTAATAGAATATTTACTAAGACTAATCTATCTTAGAAAAATAATAATACTTCAAGTAGAATTATGAAAAGAGTTATAACGAGGTTATAACACAAGGATGGAATTGCAAGTTACATTACTAAATGTCCAAGTAAAACTATAAGAAGGGTTTTTCCATTACAGCAAATGCAACTAATAAAATCTCAAAGTAATTATGGCATTAACAAACACCTTTCAATAGTTAAGGTGCAGTGGGCAGAGAGATAGTTTATGTCTTTCAAGGATACATGCAGATAATGACTCTGTCTCAAAGGCAATGAGTATTATGACTCTTTATCTCAGAATCAATAGAATCCTCTACTTTCTCCTTCACTTCTTTGTTAGTATTTAATTATGATAACAAAAGAGAATTCTTTCTTGCAATGCGTATTGTTTGTTTCTAATCAATTATCCTTGGTCTACTGGTGGATATGGCCCATAACAAGTCTTCTATAAGTCATCTCCATTAATAACATTAGATCTTCTCTAGTTGAATTCAATTTTTATATTGCTCCTCTGCTCTCTCTTACTTTCTCGAGCTCCTCCTTCTCTTGTTGCTTCTACACAACAAACTCTTCTTTAGGGTGCAAGCTAAATCTTGTGAAGACTCGAGACTGGTATTCACCTAAATGGCATGATGTTACTTCCTCAAATGCTACCACCAATCGTGACAATCTCACCCACCAATGCATTGTGTCACAGCCCCAAAATTGCTCCTAAAATAGTTTCATGATTGGCTGCCTGCAGAGCTGAAGCAATGCCTGATCATCCCGATCCGAGTAGTCTATTGCTTTAATAGAACGCAAGAAAAGGAGAGACAACCTAAGTTCGGGAGTCATTGCAATAGTGGTAACATTTTGGCACGAAAATATGAGAGTTTCTGCAAATAACAAGGACATCTGTAGAAAGCGAACGAGATGCATGATGTCTGACGAGCACATCGTACACATGCTTGATACAAAGTAGGTCAGTGGTTGCCTAACCATCCCTGTGGTTGTTTATGATTGAGCTTTGGGATAGTTTACTTGTTTCATATCTTGATACAATGCAGGTGAATGCTTGCCTAAACCAGCCCGATGGCTGTTTGTCATTGAGCTTTGGGATAGTCTACTAGACTAGCTTGGACTTAATGTGATTGTCCTAAACCGACCCGGTGGTTGGAATCTCATGCAACCGTGGCTAGTAGTCCAGCTTAAACACCAGAACTAGGCTGGCTTGGTCGACTTAATGTGATTATCCTAAACCAATCTGGTGATAGAAACATCATGTAACAGTGGTTGGTTTAACTCAAACGCCAGTTATGTGATTGTCCTGAACCAGTGTGGTTGAACAGAAAGTAATAGTATATATTTCACAACAAAATAGCAATATTATTTTACTAAACCATCCCGGGGTTGGAATGTCATGCAACCATGGCTAGTTCAACTCAAACACTAGTGTGGTTGAACATACATTAGTTATTGACTAGCTCGGTGGTTGAAATTACTATGTTTCTTAGTAGTTAAATTAGTTAAATTTAATTTCCTACTGTTTGGGTCATATACCACTTAATTTCTCTCTCTCTCTCTCTCTCTCTCTCTCTCTCTCTCTCTCTCTCTCTCTCTCTCTCTCTCTCTCTCATATGTAAAACATAAGACTAACAATCATTTGAGGGGGACATCCCAAGGCAGAGAACCCTTATCCACCACACACACAAAAATTCTAAATTGAAGATGTTGAGAAATTCCCCCCTTTGATGGCATATCTTGTCCTTTTCCTCCTTTTCTTCCAAGCTATCGTATTGTGAGGTACATTGTCATTGGAGAGGTTCTTGGTGTAGCCCTTCTTGTAACTCCTTTGCCCTTTGATCTTCTTGCATCTTTCTTCTTCATAAAAGAATCACTAGCTAATATAGCTAGTATATTACCATTGAGGCACATAATGTCTTCCTTGATCTTCACATCTATGCTCATCAAATCACTACTCAAATGAAGTACATAACCTTTCACCATTACATACATTTTAGGCAAAGCCAAGGTAGAGAACCTATGAAGAGTATTTATCATATGCTTCACTGTTGCATAGCATACTATATGAAACATAAAGCCATACATAATTAACCTCAAACTTTTGTAGTATGCATAGAGCATATCATCCACATAGAAAAGTAAAGGTGTTGCATACATCACTGAACCAGTTTGAAACATCATGAATGATGCATTCTTGTGACCAATATAACCTTTCATCTAAGCATATGTCTTGAAAAACATGATTTGCATAGTGATAGACCAACTTTGCAGCATTAAATACTTCATCCATCTACTCATATGATCAACACCCATCAATGCCATGCAAAAACAATAAAATATTGAAACTTTTGAGCATCTAACCACTTGCCATGCTTCAGCCATGAAGGAGATTTGAGAGAAACCTTCAAATCGAGCAAATAGAGACTGGAGGATCAAATTCAACCTATCCTGAGTAGCAACCAAGGGGGTTCTAGGTGGAAATGAAAGCCTTTACTGAAGCCTACTAGCAGCACAAAGGATGGATGAAATAGTGTGCACAGTAATCCAACATTACATCAAGAAAGTCGGCCAAAGAAATAGTGATATCTCCCTCGTCTGTGGTCTCCGAGAGCTTAAATTTTGGTAGCAACTGTCCAATGCATTGTACCTAGCACATAAAATGAATCAAGATTAAATTGATTTGCTGCATTTTGTGCTTCCACATGTAGTCTTGTTGTACCATAGCATAGCCATAGAGGAAATTCAACTCCACTAAGCCAAGTCATCCATTGCCACATTACCCGATTAGTTCCCATCGGCACCAGTCCCATCGGATCTATCCAGTGTACACATTCACACATCTGACACCAGCTCAGTCTCTTGGCATTCGGCAGTTCCTTATATTAGTGACACTTGGCAGAGTGATGTTTCTTGGATTTAGGATTGTTGCATTATTCTTGCACACACATGCCAACCATGTAAAGTCACAAATTGTTGACCACTTTTTGGCATTGGTTCTTGCACACATACATCAGTCTTGTACTGGCTCTTGGCTACTCTCACCATGCAGCTATCATCATTGTAGTATAGGCTTGATCTTTGGCACACATCAGTTCTTCCATCACATTACTTGGTTCAGTTTTGATAGATTCCATGTGAGGCCCTTAGTGGCAGCTTTTACAGTGTTCTCATGTGTACACACTCTCGTCTAGTACACGGGTAAGCCTCTAGCACAGAGCACCAGACCGCCTCCAGCATGGAGTTATTCACATCACATACTTGATGATACACTAGTCATGAGTCTGGATGAGATCCATGAGTGGAAAGAGGACCTACTTTGATGATTCATTGCCATAGGGTATGTACCAGTTCATGATGTAGACTCAAGCCTCATTGGTCTTGAGAAACTGGATGCAGATGTTTCAAATGTTAGCATGGATCAGCCCACAGTTTCTGATCATGCATATTCCTTGGTAAGCTCTTAGCATGAGGTGTAGTCAACAGCAAGCCCTCAACATGAGGCATGTTTGATGGTAAGCCCTAAGAGGCATATTTGATGGTAAGCCCTCAACATGACGCAGTCCCATCTACATCAGCATAGTCTGATTCTTATGATGCACAGCCATCACATTCATGCATGGATATGATTCCATCTTTTATCATAGATGATATAGATACACAACAAAGGTTCAGTTATGATCATGCAATTTCTCAGCAAGTAATTCCTTAGTATGAGGCACTCACATCTTCAATCACATGTGAAGATACATGCCACGGTACATCAAGCTCTTTTGAATCAAGTGATTCCATTCCATCATCCTTCATCGATGCTTTCACCTCTAACATGGAGCATATCACATCCTTGGACATAGTTTCCACAAGCAGCTCAGATCAACAGATCAATCTTTAGGACATTCCAGCATCGGCTCCAGTCATGCCACATTGCACCACTCTTGGATCCCATGATCATCACCTCTTTTGATCAGCAGATCATTCCTCACCATGAGGATATTTATGCATCGGTGTAAACCTGCCTTAGTGGAGTATACATCATTAGGTTTAGCCATAGCACAACCTAGGGAACTTTAGTGTTTAACACTTATGGCTGTCATATACAATCCATACTTGATCTAGATTTGTGGTTGGATCTAGGACTTTAGCTCAGTCCTGACATCAGCATTTGGCACCTCATATGCCATAGGGATATCTTATGCATTCTTTGTTGTATTTCAAGCTTCTAGTCCTTTACACCATTAGCTCCACCTTGATCCTATGACACATGCTACATCCCATGCTGATAGATGTCTAGCATGCACATATCAGACGACCTTTAGCTGATGACAGTTGAGCATATAGGTTGGACAGGTTCTTAAACCTTTTTATTTGTACAAGCCTCTTCATCAACATAGTACTATATCACACCTGCACTTTTGGCCCCAGATTTTTAGCCCCTAGATCACTCTATCCACATTGACTATACGATCTTTTTCGATCCTACATCATATAGTTCTATTGCAGCATACCTCCACCATTTTTGCCAGTTATTTTGGGTTGGTGACACTCTTGTATGTCATACCCTACCGGATCACATCTTCATGGCTACATCAACTAGCTTCACATCTGAATGCCTCTTTTATAGAGCAGTTCCATAGTCCACGATAACACATGACATGTTTAGCTTTGACATGTTTGGCATGCAGCCATACACACCGATCTTCATGCAGTCATCTTTTGATCAACCAGTATTTGATCTAGGCGGACTTACTTTATGCATATTTCCTTCCTCTTCCCATCAGCTTATTTTTTGGGCTTTGTTCCCACCCACAACTTGTGAGGGGGAAATGCACATTATGTATAGGATCATAAGTTGTACTCATTGTAGAGGATTCTGCTACGTAGTCACTATGCTCACGCATGCACATACCACTCTAATTCTTTTTACTTTTCCTTTCAGTTTTGGATACTACCATATGCACCAAACAAGATGCATAAAAAGGTCTTGTACATGCACCCTCTACTTACCCAGTGCATTTTAAGAGGAGGTGTTGAGGATGGTGTAAATTGCACCATCTCAGAGGGCATTAGGGGCAAACCCTAATCCTAACCCTAAGGGATTCACATGTATATATTCATTTTTATGCTCAATACAACATAGTGTACAGGTAGCTATATCATGTGCAATCCTCTCTCTCTCTCTCTCTCTCTCTCTCTCTCTCTCTCTCTCCCCATTTTATCATCTCCTTGAATTTTTGGGCACATTTTGGATTCATCTACTATCAATGCTAGTGCATCGGCGGCTTTGCATCATATTTCAACATGATTCAATGCTGGTAGAACTATGGATCAATGCCATTTATATCCTTGTAACTCTAGGTGAATACATCAATGAAGAAGCCAAGTAGAGACTATCATTTTGATCATAATGTTGGGGTATGGTGCATGCTAGCTCACACCGATCGTGGCTTGGCCTCCATCCTACGGTTGAGGTTGGACATGCTATCTTCCTTGACCCATGGAGATTATAGAAGGTTGCACTTAGAATCTTACTTGGACAATGATGATCTTGTTGATATTGAGGTTAGCTTCCAAGTTCACTTTGTGCAAAATTCCAAAGTCAGACAACACAAAATCACTAGCTTGCTACTCCACTACATCTTCTTAGGGGGGTCACTCAATATTATATGTGACTATCACATCAATTCAACATAAGGGCATATTTAATCTCATTTATTCTCACATTTTCACAGACAAAAGCATGTCATAAAAAGGATTTTGGGAGGAAATTTATAGATTGAATAGGAAAAGGGTGCATTTTATTAACAAAAAATTCACAAATAAGGGTTTTATAAATAAGCCTTGAACACACGTGATATATAGGGTTTCTACACAATGATCCCCCCCACATCTTGTGGCAATTGGTGCTTATCCAAAATTTCCACCACATCCACAACAAATAGGCCAATAAGATTGGGGTTTTCTCTGAGGTGTTCATCCTCTTCATCATCATCCCACCCATCAACCATATCAGCACCTTATGCAATCTTGGGTCAAAATAGAGTCTAAACTAGCAGTGATGCCTTGATAGATAACTTGACCTTATTTTGTCCTTTACATATGGTGATTCTTTCTGAGTGCAATCTTGCTTCACTCTGGCTTTGGTGGAGCCAAGGTCATCCCAACAGCATGGGGTACATGTCACTTATACCCTCCATGCATAACGACAAACAGCTCACATTGATGAACTTTAGGTTTGCCACTATAATTGTAACAAGGCCCCTTGGATGCACTCACCATTGGTCAGCAATTCGAATCGTAAAAGGGGCTAGTTTCCATTTGGAAATCCCAACCTTTGGCACATTGCATCAGACACATGATATTGACACCCGAGGACCCATTGAGCAATGTACGAAGAATTGCCTAACCATTTAATACTATTGTGAGATGATTGCAATGTTCTTGTCATAAATGAGCCCTTCCATACCATCTATTGGAAAATCAAACTATGCGGCATAGACAATCGGGCTAGCTCCCATGAGTTCTATTTCTCAAATAGGTGGCAGAGCATTGTTGGAGCATTCTGAGGGAGCACTAAACCTCTTAACCCATTCTAGGGGAGCATTGGCATGCTCAATGTCTCTATAGCATTACCAGCTTTGATTTTTTAGTATATTGATATTGTGGTATCATACCAATTAGATGTTGCTTCTCCCTTTACCCACTCCATGACTTGTGATTAGACCAATCGGCATCTTATGTTTCTTACCAACACATCCATCGAGCAAGGCCTAGTGGAATTTCCATAACCCTTGTCATGACTTGGGAATCATCAACATAAATAAATGTTAGAAAAGTTAGTTCACTCTTCAAGATCAAAAAAAGGTCCTTCAATGTGTGAAACTTGGGATTTAATATGGCTTCAAAGTTATGGCTACTATAACATAGGGTGAAAATTAGGATTTTGAGGGGTCTTGATTCTTTGGGTGTCCAGTCATGGTAATGTTGACCTGATTTTTTACTAAATAGCACCTATAACTTATCACCAAATGAGGCATTTCCATGTGCTATAGTGCATGATAGTTGAAGAGCCCCACAACCCACTACTCCACCACTTCTTTATGAGAGATCTCAACAACGGAAGTAGAATGGAAGAAGGTGAGAGAGAGAGAGAGAGAGAGAGAGAGAGAGAGAGAGAGAGAGAGAGGGAGCCACACAAGTTTTTGTAGGTGCAGAACACCCTAATCTTCTATGTCATCCATATATATATGTGTTTGAGTATTGTACATAACCTAGGTTAAGGTACAATGTCCTTTAATCCCAACAACCTCCCACTTAAAGGCTAATGTGCATTTAAGGGAGAACAACCAATGGACATACTATCCAATGCCCATTAAGACACGACAATACTCAAACCGATGACTAAGTAGACTCTTCATCAGCATATCTGCAAGGTTATCATCTATATGAACCTTGAAAATCTCTATACGCTTGTCCTCAAGTACCTCCCTGATGAAATGGTACCTGACCCCAATGTGTTTGTTCTTTGCATGAAAGATCGGATTCTACATGATAGCTGAATGGCACTCATGAATCAATATGCAATGTCGGTATACCTCTATGAATCCCCAAATCTCCCACTAGCCAATCAAGCTATATAGCCTCCTTTCAACCCTCTGTGGCTGCAACATACTCGGCCTTTGTGGTAGACAAAGAAACACACTTCTCTGCACGAGACATCCATGACACTGTACCACCTACAAAGATGAATACATAACCAGAAGTGGATCTCCTGCTATCCACATGCCCTACACAGTTTGAATCTGTATACCCATATACATGCATCTCTCCTCTGCCAAAGCAGATGCACATCTCCTTGGTACCCTTCATGTACCTCATGATGCACTTAACTACCTCCCAATGCCTCTTTCCTAGATTAGCCATATACCGTCGGCTAACAACCCCTCTCCTCATCTGATTTTGGACTATCTGCTTGACTCAGTTTTACATTCGTAGGTAATGGAGTACTTATTGCCTTCCCTCCCTCCATATTGAAACGCTGCAACACTTTTGCAACATACTCCTTCTGTGAAAACCAAAGGAGTTCCTACTCTGATCACACGTGATGTGCATACCAAGTATATGACCTGCAGGTCCTAAATCGTGCATGTCAAAGACCTTATGCAACTTGGCCTTCAATGCATCTAGCTCATAAGTGTTCTTGCTAGCCAATAGCATAGCATCCACATCAAGTGCCAGGAGTATCATGCTATTATCCTTTGCCCTATTAGTGTAGAGGGGATGCGTTAGTTTTACGAGCAAAAACCTATGAGCAGGTTTATCCGAGCGTGTTTTTCAAGAGATTTAAGAAATTGTATTTCTTTAGAAAACATGGTTTTTACACATTTGTTTTCCACTGGAACTAGAATCCTTTATCATAAAAATATACAAAATTATCACACATTCAATTTTAAATAAAATAAATTTTCTTATTCATAGACATTCTTTGTACCACTGTTATTACCTTTAAAAAGTGTTGAAAAATCATTCCTTTAAGAAATATCCCTCATAATCACTCTCAATGTAATAATATTATACATATATAATTACTTATTAAACACATTTATATCAATATGATAAGAGCTTCTAGTGTTTTAATAGCATAAATAACAAGATATTTGTGGATATGTTTCTAAAGAAGTTTAAATTACTATAAATAAGTATTAACTTGGGCTTATATTTCACTCTCATAAAATAGTGCCCACTTTTCGTTCCTCGTGACCAAAATGGGAAACTCCAATTACAAAGAAATTGCAAGAATAGGCACCAAGCATGAATATCTTGATTGAGGTATTTCAATGAATGAGAGCGAATTACATGGCACTTTCTCTTGGTTGAGGTGTCTAGTGTTTCAAACCCAAGTAGAATAGATGCTTTCCTAAAGGTATGGGGCCAAAAGACATCCACTTTCACTTCATGGAACACTCTAGATACTACAGTATTCTTAAGGCTTTGTTTGCTTTATGTTGAATGCACGCCTATGGAGAGGTTGGTTGTAAGCCATGTTACAGCATCATGCGAATCATTGAGTTTTTCTTGAGGGCATGCTAATTGGTGTTTAAACAGAGCTTGCTTAATAGCAGCACCAAATCCATCATGTTCACCCATGCCATGGCTAGACCCAAAGAAATTCCACATTGCATATAGACCGCCGGTCAGGCATTTGAACCATGAGATGAGGTAGAATCCACGGGCTGATTTAAATTGAGAGGCAGCACCATCTGACCACACCCAATGTTGTTTTATATTTTTTGCATGGGGATAGTCACTTTTAGGACACGTTTAGGACATGTTTAGGATAGTCACAATTTCAACCACCAGGATGGTTTAGGACATTGTCACAATTTCAACCACCGGGATGGTTTCGCCTGACGGTCTCAACTTCACATATTAGACAATAACAAGTATATTGCTTTTCATTTCTAAATTTCAATCACAATTTATGTCAGTAACTGCTTGCTGTTTGTCGTGAAGTGGCACTAGGCTGGTATAGGACAATCACATTAAGTCCAAGCCATCCCGATCTAGAAATAGTGGTATATGACCCGAATAGCAAGAAATTAAATTTAACTAATTTAAGTATTAAGAAACACAATAATTTCAACCACCGGGCTGGGCAATAGCTAATGTCTCTTACCACGCTGGTTCAGGACAATCACATAACTAGTGATTGAGCTGAAGCAGCCCTATGTTGCATGGTGTTCTAACCACCAGGCTCGTTTAGTAAAATAACAATATTTTGCAAAATATATTGCTATTAAATTTTGCTCAACCATGCCACCGGACTAGACAGCAACTAATGTCTGTTCAACCACGTTGGTTTAGGACAATCACATAACTAGCGATTGAGTTGAACCAGCATACGGTTGCATGATGTTTCAACCACCGTGCTGGTTTAGGACAATCACATTTAGTCCAAGCCTGCTTTAAGAAATGAAACAAGTAAACTATCCCAAAGCTCAATCACAAATAACCACCGAGCTAATTTAAGCACCACTGACCTGCGTTGTATCTAGCATGTGTATGATGTGCTCCTCAAACACCTTGCGTCCCGTTCGCTTTTTACATATGTCCTTTCTATTTGGAGAAACTCTTGTATTTTTGTGCCAAAATGCTGTCACTGTAGTAATGACTTCCGCACTTAGGATGTATCTCCTTTTCTTGCATTCTGTTGAAGCCCACAAACTTCTTGGATCAAGATGATCGTGCATTTCTTCTGCTCTACATTCAACCGCTGGAGCCACATTGGTCCTTCTGATTGGCAATATCTTCAGTCATTTCTCCTTTGTTTTAGGGGACACCAACATAGCTAATGTCGCCCTCTTTACAGCTAGTTGATCTAAGTTGTGCAACCCTTTCACTTTCTGTAGGCCATTTCTCAAGTTAGAGAGCATCACCTCTTGGTGTGCATCTCCCGAGGTGTTGGTAGGATTGTTACTCTATAAACTTTAGAGAGCAAGCTAAAGCTTGTAAAGACTCTAGGCTGGTAATCACCTGAATGGCTAGATCTTGCTGTCTCAAATGCTCCCACCAATCATGACAGTGCAGCTTGTGTTCTTACTCCGATGGCAATGATCAAATGCGTGCATCTACAATCGCTTTTTGTTGCTCTGCAAGGAGTCTTCTTTCTTCTCGTTGTTTCTCCCTTCGTAAATGTTGCAAAAGTGTCTTCCGTTGCTAATTCGATACCGTGCCAGTGCTTTTCTCGGCCCGCACTCTGTTCATTGTGCCTTGACCTAGCTTTTCAGCTTTCCTATCTCACTATGTCTATTTGCTTCTCTTGCAAGCCATGGTGAGCTGCATGTTGCCATTGATGCCATGGCTACGATCAGTACAGAATAGACCCAGAGAACCTATATAGTGAGGCAAGCAAAGAATAGAAGACAACTTACCCGAAAGAAGACAATGGTAAACCAAAGTCTATGCAAGGTCACGTCAAGGTGCGTGCAGGTTGCATGGCATTTGCAGGGCAGGGGCAAGTTGCAAGTACTTAATCTTCCAAGATTTGATGGGCAGGAGGTGTGAAAATTCAAAATTTGCGGGAGTAGTAAAATTTCAACCGTTGGTTTTCCCCCCTCCGACGATACACATCAATAGAATTGGATATCCCAAACAAGTGCAATATGACCTAAATTGCTTCAAAACACAAATAGGCCAAAGGGCACGCTATCAGGTTTGATGCTGTGTATTATTAAATGCAATGACCTTTGGCATGCTTATGAGCCATATAGCAAGCAAGTGCATGGAAAAATAAACAATTCAAAATTGTAAATAGTGTTGGATTTATTAAAATAAACAATTCAAAATTGTAAACATCGTTGGATTTATAAAAATATCTTTTCACATGCGCAAATTGCACTTTTCCAACTTCTTCCATTTTAGGGTGAATCTAGATACCAATACTAATAACTATCAATGTTTTAAGACCACCATGCAGTAGTCCCACTAGTTTGGATTCCAAATTTTTAATCCGTTTTGGTTTTCAACAAATCAAAAAAAGTTATGGAGCGTGCCCTCAAATGGGTATGCATCACTTTAGCACAACATTGGAGGCTCGTTAACCCATGCCTAATGTTCTCATTTAGGTGTGTCCTTGGGTTGAGGAGAAGCTCATGTAGTGTACTTTTGAATGATTACTTGGTTGCATGTATGTATAGGATAAAATTTTGATGTTTTTGAATAAATTGCTATATCCTATAGTCTTTAGGATGCATGCTTCACATGTAACATAGCACTTGTAATGCTTTAACGGTCTCGTTCCAAATCCTTATTCCATAATTTTTTTCTCTCATGTTCAATTTTGGAATGTGTACTACAACTTGAATACAAAGCCTTGCCGAATTCCATTGAGCAATGCATAAGTTATGGGTCATGCAAAATACCTATATACAGAAAAGTCCCTGAACCTCACCAAAAATGGCTACACCCACAATGACCCAGTTATTTTGGTAAGGCTTCTCACATGGATTTATCAAAGTCTCAAAAACATCATTTATTGTTCTTTTCACACTCTATTTTCAAAGTGACCCCATTTATCACTACCATAATCACAAATCCATGAAAAATGGCTAGAAAAACTAGAAAGTGTGGAAAAATGCCATATCTATTTATTACAACAAGTCAAATGGATTCCAATCCTTATACAAAATTGTAGCAATCTCAAATTCTCATGTATGAATGCCTTGAATACTCATTTCCAAAGTTGGCCACATTTTAGAACCACCATTTATGAAATTTTCACATATTTACTCACTAAGTCAACCCCATTTTCCCTTGTTGCAATCCAAGATCTATGAAAAATGTTTAGGGAGTATAGGAAAGTGTTGGAGAAGACCATATCTAATTATTAAAATGGGGCATATGGAATCCAATCCTTAAATGTACTTGTTGCAATCTTGACCCCAACATGTATGAATGCCTTGCATGGTTTTTTACCAAGTCAACCCTATTTACCCCTACTATAATCCTAGTTCCCAAAAAACTAACTAGATATGCTGAAAATATATAAGATAGGGCAAATGGATTCCAATCCCTAGATGTACTTGTCACAATATTAAGCCCATCATGTATGAATGCCTTGCATACTTTTTACCAAGTCAACCCAATTTACCCCTATCGTAATCCTAGATCCAAAATTCTGACTAGATAATTTAAGAAATTGTATGAGAAGACCATCTACGGTTGTTACACCCATGGTAAGAAAAATGGATGTCCTTCTGTAAGTGTATGTGTTACAATATCAAACCCATCATGTATGATTTGGTCACACACTCATTTTCCCAAGTCAACCCTATCTACTCTTTCCATAGTTCAAAAATGGCTAGGAAGGCTAGAAAATCATGGGGTAAGGTCATATTTAGGTCTTAAGATGAGACAATTGGATAATGAGGTTGGCACAATCTCAAAAACTGTCATGTAAGAATTCCTTGCACACCCCTTGCATGCTCATTTCCCAAGTTAACAACATTTATCCCTAGTATAATACAAGGTCTAGGAAAATGACTTGAAAGTCTAGAAAAGTGTGGAAAAAGGAGGGGAAAATGGCATATCTAGTTGCTACAAAGGATTCCAATTCTTAAAGAGTCACAATATAAATCCCATCACATATGCATGCCTCGCATGCTCTTTTTCCTCACCCCATGTTCGCTTGTCATAGTCCTTGTTCTATAAAAATTGGCTAGGAAAGTATGAAAAAGACCATATTTGCTTGTTGCAATAGGGAAATGTATGCAAATCCTTAAGCATATTTATGACACCATGCATATATACCTTGGATTCTCTTTCAAAGTTGATCCCATTTACTTATGTCATGGTCCCAAATCCATGAAAAATGAAAGTGTGGGAAAAGTCCATATGTGTCATTATGATGAGGCAAATGGATGTTAAAACATAAATGCACCCTATAAAAATCATAAAACGTACATGTTAATACATAAGTGTACCTGTCAAAATCTTAAAATTATAATGTATGAATTTCTCACACTTGTTTCCCAAGTGGACTCCAATTACTATAGCCATAATCCTAAAATCTGCAAAAATGGTAAATGGGCTAGAAACTTGTGGGAGAAGACAATATTTGATTATCAAGGTGATTCAAATGAATACTTATCCTTAAATGGTTGTCAAAATCTCAAACTCATCATTTATGAATGCATTCCATACTCATTCCCCAAATCTATCCCATTTACCCCTACTGTAATTCTAGATTCATGAAAAATGGGTAGAAAGACTAGGAAAGTATGGGAAGAGACCATATATTGGATATTACAATGAGGCTAATGGATTTTTAACGATAAAGAAAGATGTCTCAATCTCAAAACCATCATGTATGAATGCCTCATACACTTATTTCCCAAGGTGAACCATTTACTCTTGTCATAATCCTAAATCACAACCCCCTTGTATGAGTGCCTCATACACTTATTTCCCATGTTGAGCCATTTACACCTGTCATAGTCCTAGATTAGAACCATCTTATATGACACTTATTTCCCAATTTGACCTAGTTACTCTTGTCTCAATTCTAAAATCTATGAAAAAAATGAATTCTTATTTTTTAAGTTTGTTGCATGTAGGCATCACCATCCACCCCTTCTACACATTAGAGATGTAGCACCTAGTAGCTATATCGTTATCTCATCCTTCTTTTTTTCCCTAAATGGGCCATTTAGTAGTTGGAAGATATTTTAAATGTGGGCTCCTTGAGGGGAAAACCATACAATTTTGACACTAAATGGTTAATCTTGCCTATTTCCCCACACAAAGCCTAATCACTTTGTGGCCTTCTTATAATAAAACATTTTAAATTTTTTGTGGGTACAATTATATCATCCTATATAAGTCCTTATTTCCTTGAGTACAATTTGGGTGTACAAATCTAGTCCCAAACTTCCACAAGTAGAAATTGAGGCATTGAATTAATAATATCTCCCTCATTTTTTATTCTAGATGACCATCTTAATCTATAGGAAGACACCTTAGAGAACCTAATTATTGATATTTATTGATTCCACATGTGAGAATAAAGATTGATCCTGACATTGCGTTAAAAGAAGTTCCCCAAGATACTAAAAGGATAGACTTGTGTTTAGGTCCACCTCTTTTTTTTTAGATCCACCACCCTAATATGCATCACAAACCCCTCCAGCTGTGGTTTTGGATAATAATGGGTACTCCTATTGGTGCTAGGTAGCATGTCATCAAATATTGCACATTTTGTGGATGTCTGCAAATCTACATCTCTAGCATTATCAACCATTGAGATATTTGTGTGGGGGTAAAAGCCCACTGTACCTTAACCCCAGTGTAAAACCAATACTCAAACACATATATAAATGAATGACAAAGAAGATTAGGGTGTTCTACACCCACCAAAACGTGTGGCTCTCTACTAGCTCTCCCTCTCTCTCACCCTCTTCTGTTCCACTTCCATTGAGAGCACTCTCAATTGGTATCAAAGCCCGGGTGGTCTATCTGATGCTTTAGGTGGTCTAGCTGAGCCTGGGAAGTCATTCAACATCCATACAGTTGTCTGGGTGGCATTTCTAGCTTTTTGAAAGCCTATGGATGCTTGTTTGAGTGCCTAGGTGGTATTTGAACGTTGTGGAATCCTGTTGGTGGTTTTGGAAGTCTCTATAGTGGTTTTCCAAGCTTTTAGATGGTTTTCTGAGCTAAAATGTGGTTTTGAGAGCTAGTGGTATTTACAAATAGATCTATTTGCAAAAACGTTTTTCAATCGATGTGTTCGACCCAATGAATGGGACCATGTTCCATTGCATTCCCGAGGCCTAAAAATCCCTATCTGTCAACTCTTGCATGATTTCATGGAGATTTAGAGAAGTTTCATCTCTCTGAGCTCTCCATATATCCGACGCCCGTGCTTTGGACCAGCTTGCACAGGCTGCCATTTCGGATTTTGTTTGTTCCGGTGGTGGATCAGGGATGGGCTAAAACCTCTACTTGCAAGTTTTTGGGCGATTCCGTGGAGCTTTTGTATATCCGTGATACTGTGTGTCTATGAATTAGTCTTCTGCTTCAAATTTTATCTAAGGTTCTAGATTTTTCCACGTGGCATTTTTGCTAAGGTCTAAGTCACCTAAGGTTTATTTGCTAGTAAACTGCAAGGTTTGACTCTCAGTTTCACATCCGTCGGTTGGGATTTTAGAGTTCTAGCAGAAGCGATATATTTGTATATTTTCTTGTTTACTCATATTATGCAATGATGCCCATGTTTTGAGACATCCTTGGTTCTATTTTCACTAGCGATCACTACTGTGGGGCAATGATTTCTTGGATATACCTTATGCAGATCACTTTGGTTGTTGTAGTCTGAGCTGTGTGCGCTCATTCATGGTTTGCATTAGTTTGTAGTGGATGCTTTACAGGCCATTTGGATGCATTGCGATCCTTTTTGGATGCACTAGTAGGCCCAGATTGCCTTATGGGATGCTTTATTAATGGAAGTTTAGCACACAGATGCCATTTTATGCTAAGGGATAGCTTCGACACATTGCAATCGATGCACTCATAGTGCTATGCTGTATTGGATGAGACATTATTGATGTATATGTCATTGGACGGTGTTTATGCTTGAGGCATTTGGCTCTTATTTGGCATTGGTTTTTCATTGTTTTGTTCATTACAAGTCGACATTTTCTTTTTGCCATATATGCTCATATGGATGCATAGTACTTGCACGTGAGTCAGATGCATTTGCTTTGACGCTTGAGTTTTGGTGACACTATCCTCCATTCAGGCAGACAAATTTGGCTGCACCTGGTATTTGGTGTGATTTCTCTCTTGTAGGCACTAGCATTTGGGATTTTTCTTTATTTGCATCATGGCATCCTCTTCCATGTCTGAAAAGGATTTTTCAAGCATTAAAAAGTTTGACGGGACAAAATTTTTGTGGAAAGAACAAATAAGGGATATGCTTATTACAAAGAAGTAGATTAAACCGGGGAAAATCTTTTGGCGAGCCTTTCAACGTGAGCTTTTTTACCATTTCCTTTGTTTTTGTGAGCTTTTTTTAGAAATCCATACATGTTTTTATTATAAGAAAGATGGGGAGAGGATATAAGATATGTTCATTTTCATAGCATGTGGGAGGGGTGGAAGAGTGTATACTATGCACAAGGGGGGGGCGGATATGAATAGTAGTAGAAGGCAAAAAATTATGGAAGATATGTCCATATTCAAAGTAGAAGGGAGGAACTATGGGAGATATGTTCATTTCAAAAGTGTATAATTTGAAACTTTTGACCTCATATTTGGATTCCTCTTCAAATTCCGGCCATTTTGAGTACCAACATGACCATATTCCGATAAAAAATGGAAAAATGGTGTTTTTATCATTTTGGTCTGTTTTGGGCCTATTTTGAGTTTGTGCTAGACTCAAAATAGGCCCAAAATAGGCCAAAATGACAAAAACACCATTTTTTCAATTTTTATCAAAATATGGTCATGTTGGTACTCAAAATGACCAGAATTCAATGAGGAATCCAGCCAGACTCAAAATAGGCCCAAAACAGGCCAAAATGACAAGAACACCATTTTTCCAATTTTTATCAGAATATGGCCATGTTGGTACTCAAAATGACCAGAATTCGACAAGGAATCCAAATATGAGGTCAAATCTGTCAAATTATACACTTTGAAAATGAACAAATTTCCCACATGCTCTCCCTTCCCCTTTACATTTAGTAAATGAACATAACTTTCACATTCCTCATCCTCTCTCTCCTCCTTGCACTCCTCTTTGCATACCTTATAAGTTCCCCCTCTACGTTCTCCATTATGATAATGAATATATGTTCCAACTCCCCTCTCCTCCCTTCTCCATGCCACCTTACCCATGTGCCTGTCCCTCCCCCTTTCCTTTATCTCCCTTCCCCCGCTCTCTCCTCTTAACTGCAACCACAACCCAAACTTTCAACCCACCCCACTCCATGAACCCCCCCCTCTCTCTCTCTTAGGTGAATGAAAAGCTCGCAATATTCATGAAAATTGAAAAAAAGCTCATGACAAAAAGCTCACCAAAAAATCACACCCAATTAAACCCTTGGCAGGGATTGAAGCTAATCTTGTAGCTATGTCTGAGAATGATTGGAATGAGTTGGATGCACTAGCAAAGTCTATTATTAGACTTTGTCTTGAAGAGTCAGTTTATTTCACAATAGTAAATGTGCAGACTACGGAAGATTTGTGGAAGAAATTATGTACCACTTATGAGAAGGAAACTACCTCTAATAAATTTTACCTCATGAAGAGGTTGTTTGAGCTGTAGCTGTAGATGAAGGAAGGGGTCTCCATTGATTTTCTCATGTGAATGAATTCAATATTATTTTCAGCGAGCTTCATGCTCAAAAGATGAATTTTGATGCGGAGACTAAAACAACATTCCTCTTGTGTTCACATTGCCATCCTCAAGGGATACCTTCTATACAGCTGTCATCAGTAACTCTGCATCTGGTGGAGTACTAAAGTTTGATGATATTGTGGTGGGTAGCTTGTTGGCCGAGGATATTAGATGGAATTATATGGATAGCAACAAGTAGGATGCAGCCTTAAATGCGCAAAGGGGCATATCATAGTTCAGGAGAAAGTCCCAAGAAAGAGGAAAGTCTCATAGCAAATCCAAGGCATGGAACATTAAGTGTTACCATTGTGGCAAGAAGGGCCACTGGGACATGAAAAAGGATTGCTACAAGCTAAAAAGAGAGCAAAAGGATAAGAAAAAATTGGGTTGCAAATAAGAAGGAAGAGAGTCCAAGGGATCATAAAGGAAAAGTGAATATCGAGGAGATCAATGCAATCATTGATAATAGTGACAATGACATTCTCTTCATGTCTAGTCTACCTACTACAGAGTTGCTTACCACTTTAGATGATGCATATTTCCAGGATTGGATTTTGGATTCTGGTGCTTCATTCCATGTTGCTCCCAATCTTGTGAGAAATATGTTTGTTTTTGTGTCTATGAAATTTGTTTGTGGGAGTTTTAAGATCTCCTTGTTGAGTTTTTTAGATCTCATGTGAATAGATTTTTGTACATGGGAATTCTAGGATCTCTTTGGTGAGTTTCTTAGATCTCTTGTGATAAATGGGCTTCTTTTTGTGTCTATGAAATTTGTTTATAGGAGTTCTAGGATCTCCTTATTGAGTTTCTTAGATCTCATGTGAATAGATTTTTGTATGTGGGAGTTTAGGATCTCCTTGTTGAGTTCCTTAGATCTCTTGTGAGAAATGGTCTTGTTTTCGTGTCTATGAAATTATTGAATTAGTTTGTGGAAGTTTTAAGATCTCCTTGTTGAGTTCCTTAGATCTCTTGTGAGAATTTTTGTATGTGGGAGTTTTAGGATCTTCTCGTTGAGTTCCCTAGACCTCATGTGAGAAATATGATTTTATTGTGTTTGTATTCTCACATTTTCTTTGAATGAATATGTAATATTCTTTCAATAGAATGTGCAAGAATACAAAGAGTTTTAAAGTGTACGAATTGAAAGTTTTAAAAGTTATTAGAAGAGTTGTCTCATTCTTACACTTTCTTTTGAATGAATATTTAATATTCTTTCAATAGAATGTGAATTATTTTAAAAGAGCGTGATTGAATGACAATTAATATATTGCATGCTTGAATGTGTTTTTCAAAGGATATGTGTTGTTTTTTATAAAATGTGTATTGCAATATGTTTCTATTGTATACTCAAATTAGTTTTTTTTGCATTTTGTTTTTGGCAACTTCAAAAGCATGGTGCATGGCAAGATTTGGTCATGCATGACAGAGATACGAAAAGCACATGCCTCGATCTCTTTCTTGTAGTGTAAATATTGTGGACACAAATTCACAGGTGGTTCTACTCGCATCAAGCAACATTTTCTCAGAATAGGTAGTGACGTTGGAGCTTGCACATGCACTACGTGAAATTGTGCAAATCAACAAGATGCGAGCACTGAGGTTGATGAGACGGTTGAAGGAGAAGCACCAATAAATGCGAGGAGTGTATTCATACATGAAGGTTATGTAGATATGCTAGCAAGCGGGTCGCAGGTGAGTTTTGATGCGACTAATGTCTGTCAGGTAAAGAAGAGAAAAAAGGGAGAACAATCTTCTATGGAGGATGGATTTCTTCGACAACAAGTGCATGAAGAGCACTTAAGATGGACAGAAGCATTTGTTAAAAATGGTATACCATTCAATGTCATGAGAGATGACACGTTTCGTAATGCCTTGAAATCATGTGCTAGACCAAGATTTATTTTTCTAGATTATAATAAAATGCGTACCGATCATCTTGATAGAGTCAAACAAACTGTGGCGGATTGCTTGAAAAAAAAGATATTGGACTTTATTCCTATATATGGGTGCACTCTTGCGTTTGATGGATGGACTAGCAGAACTTAAGTTAAGTAGTAAATTTTCTTCTTTGAAAAAAAAGAAGTAGTAAATTGTCTTTGTATTTATCTATCCGTAGATACAATGGTGGTCTCTTTTGAAAACATAGAAGAGTAAAATGTGGTTGTATACTACTCGGGTATATAACTTTAGGAGCTGACTATACATTTGGCTTTTCTATATAACTTCAATTTTAAGGTAATAATTTGGGATTTATCCATCCTTGGATATGATTGCTTCACTCAGTTGGACTTTATAATTTGAAAATGTTGTAATGTGCGAGCAATGATTTTCATACATGGAAGTTACAGAAAGAATCACAAATACATGGGATGATGTCACAAGAATCTATGTGAACTCCTAAATAAATGAATTCTAAATGAATCCTAAATCTTAAATGAATGAAATGTATGACATTCATATTCATATTGTAATAATAGAAGCAAACCACCATGTTGGTGGCAGTTAATATGCTAGTGTGCAAGATAGTTCATTGAGCCTGGCCTTCTGATTCTTCTTTCATATGACCTAGCATGTCCACCTCTCATGATTTGGCTGAGGTGGGTAGCCTTCTCTGTCAGCATGTTGGAACTCTAGCAAAGATATGCAAAGATAATGTGCAAGCAATGACTTCCATACATGGAAGTTACACAAAGAATCACAAATACATGGGGCGATGTCTCAAGAATCTATGTGAACTCCTAAACAAATCCTAAATCCTAAATGAATGAATTGTATGACATTCATATTTATATTGTAATAATAGAAGCAAACCATTATGCTGGTGGCAACTAATATCCTAGTGTGCAACCAACCACCATGCTCCCTAAAAAAAACCCGAGTGATATATATTCAAGATTTAATCTTATTCATTTTGAATTGGTTTCACTCAAAATTAAAAAGTGATTCTGAGGTTGAAGTGAAAACCAAAAAAAGACGGGTGAAAACAAAAAGCCAAAGCTTCAAGAGACCAAGTGTGCCATCTCTGAAGAACTTCATATTCATGCAAGGCTTTCAGAATAGTGGTACGACATAGTGCATAGTGGGAGCCTTCAACATTGGTATAACATAGAGCACAGTGGGAGCCTTCAACAACGTACTTTGCAAATTGTAAATCCTTATAATATTGAAGGCCTTCCCACAGTTCCTCCTACAATCGATCCATGTTTTGAATGACAATCCCGGGTCAATGTTGTCAAACACTAAGCTCCTCCTCCAATTGATCAATCTCATGTACGACAATCCTGGGTTGCCGAGGGACCCATTGCAAAATGGCTTCATCTTCCGTAGGACAATAGGCTGAAGGAATGTTGTTGCTATCATTGCTTTCCATCTATGTTCCTTCATTAGAAGAGCATGCAAATTTTAGCGATCTTTCTACAACATCGCTTCGATCACTTTGGAAATATTTATAATATTGGATCACTTATATCAGTTTGGATCTTGTATAACATCACTTCGATAACTTCATCTATAATATTGGATATTTACAAACATATAGATATATGTAGATATTCAGTTTGACATTATGGTCCTTGGCCTCTCTTGACATTATCCAGACTTAAAGCATTCTCCTGCTGTACTAAGTGCTACCATCATCATAGTGACACCTCTTCCTCTCTCATTAGCATTATCCAACAACTTTATTTCAAATCTTCAACTGAGTTTAATCAAAATCTTTTGTCTCACATTATGGTCCTTGGCCTATCAAAGGACACTATCTAGTCAGATAGCTCAGAAAGCATCACTTCAATCAACTATTGCAAGCCCATGCTCTCATATTTCATGGAGCTCACGGATTCTGGCACCCATCCTCTTCTTCACGTATGTATCCCTTCCCGTGCATTCAAATCTATCTTCTTCTCATGCGACCACCTCTTCTTTAAAAAAGCCTCCAACCCTCTATAGTAGAGATGCCACCTCCAGAAAACCATCACCCATGATCGCCTACAACCTCTCCCTTCCACAGCGCCTCTCGAGCATGATCCTTAGGATTCTATAATCAAGATTTCTTCAAAAGTTCCAAGCCAACACAATCCACCTCCCCTGTCCTCCGAGCTCATAGTACTTCTCCTATGTCGTTACATGTGTCCCTCCATACTCCCTCCCTCAGACCGTATAGTAGCGATGATCCTTTCACGAAGGTCTCCTCCTCATCCAAAGTACTCTCCCTGCACAGTAGCGATCCATCCCCATCTGCTCCCTATCGCACACAAGCCTCTCCAATGTCTCATAGCCCTTCCGCTCTCAGAAGCTCACCACACCCGTCACCTCCAGTCCACACAAGCTCACAGACTCCTCCTCTGAAAGATCCCCGGTATCCCTCTCCCTGCGCAATCATGGGCTTCCAGCCACTCTTAGTTGCACCTCTCCCACCGAGCAACAATGGACCTCCCCCGCTCCCCCATAGTCCACGAAAAGCTTCCAACCTCTTCCTACAAGCCGCCATCTCCAGATACATTCCAGCTCTCCCAATCCAGAACATGCAAGATTCCAAATCACGTAGCCACCTCATGCATGCTCTCCTAGATTCCAGCCATGTCATCATAAGCACTTTTACCACTCTCCCACTCTCCTATCAAAGCCATAGACCAAGGCCATTAATGCTCATATTCCAACCTAAGGCTCACACATGCATGCCACCAACACTTAGTGCTTAGTTGCTCACAGACTAATCACATATGATAAACCCGATTCCGACATGCAAAAGATTTACAAGACACCCACAACAAAAAATACTCATGCCATCATACACAAATGATTTGGGACAATCATGAAGAAATATGTCGTCCCACAACAAAAACACCGTCACACTAGATACCATGCTCTGGATTAGCCTGGTGCTCCCACATTGCATTTCATCATATCCCAAGAGTCCCCATAGAAGTATCTACCATCTCAAGAAAATATATACATCAGTGTAGAGTCTTTTATGAGAGTGTCCAAAACTCAAAGCCACCACCAAATAGCTATGTACATAGCTATGCACCTACCCATTAGCATGCAACAAGTGAAAAGCATATTTACATTTTTATCCACACAGCGGCTTATTTCTATTTATGTTATTTTTAAAGTTTTTTAATAAATTGTTCTTTTGGTTAATGACTCTCGCGATGTCTATTGTTTAATGTTGTCTATTGTTTTGATGAGATGTCTTCTTTGTTGGCTATTTGTGTGTTGAGGTGTGAGGCTATGGTTAGTTGAATCTCTCGATTAGTCGATTGTCGGATTTTTTAGTTACGCGTTCATGGTTTTAGAGGGTCGTGATTGGAACCAAGGACCTTGACGGGAAAATCTCCCCTCTGCCTACTAACGTCCTTCACATAGAAAGGAAACATTTGCTAGAAGTTGCAACTAGGCTCCGTACACAACATCCAGCAGCCAAGGTGAAGTATGAATACCCAATCATAGGCAAGCGGATGGAGAATGTTGTTCACACCAGCCGACATCCCCATATAACCTAATTTGAGCTAGAGAGCCAAGACGATTCTTATCCGAGTAACCTCCGCCCAACCTCCTGGCGCTCCATCACAAACCAATTGCACCGTCATGAAACTCCTAGGATTCATTCATATGCACGGGCGCTTGTTGTGAATCATCCATCTCCCAAACGTGGATGTGAATCTATGATGTGCAAGGTGAGGTATTGGCTAGGTTGTTCACCAGCTGTTGTGAACCCAGCCTTAGCACATGAATCCACAATGTGCAGGGTTGGGCACCGATTGGGGAACCCGGAGGGTGGGGTAAACACAATCTGCCAAGACGATTCTCATATGGGCTGGCACGCCTAGCAAACCTCCCCTCGCTCCATCACCAACCAATCAAGAATTCATTCATATGGGGTGAATCATTGTGAATCCACTATGTGGGTTGTCAGCCTTAGACAAGATTCACACCAACAGGTGGAAAACCCAGCAGACCCCCAGATTGTCCACCCACTTGCACCTAGAAGAAACACATCTAGGCACCTATGCATTCACAACAAGCACCCGCAAAGGAGGAACGCCATGTTTTACACACATCCTAAGATTTCCATTGCTTCTTGCTATCGTCATCCCTCCAAGTTAGCCACCAAAATTAGTCGTCAACATGAAAATCTGCCACCATCAAAGCTCTGCTATGCGCAGTCTCCTCACAAAATTGTCCCAAAAATTAGCAACATTCTTGTTTGCATTCCTCTATCCCATCGGGTGAGCATCAACATTGGGTCCGTTGATCTATTCATAATAGAGTGAATATTATGAATCAATAAGCATACGGGACTGCCCCACAAAGTTGAAGCAAAATATCTCTTCAGCATTTCTAGACAAAGCACCCGATCTCCATTCGCATACCATTGAAAATTCAAACCGATTGTGTAGTATGAAGTGAATGATTGAAAACGACCTAGTGCAAAATGAAAATGATCATCGAGAACCGATACTCACCACTTTGAAAAAAGTTATTAATTACAATATTATTTTTAATACATTTAAAAAATAGACAAAAATTTAGAAACGGCTTTTTCTTTGTCCTCAATTATTCTTTCATCTCAATAAGTTAAAGCTAAACAAGTATTCGGCCAAATAGTGTAAACAAAAGGTATTCAGCACAAAGTCGAACTTGTAAGGTTTGGCCCACCCACTGGCATAGGTGGATGAAACATCAGAGAGGACCATGGTGATGGATTGGTCAACATCGCAGTGAAGTTATGTGCAAGCAATGGGGTAGGCCAGCATGTGGCACAATAAAGTCAAAGAATGGTGGGTGGATGAACATGTTAGGAGTGTGTTAGGACCACTGAAAATCATCCTCATTTTGAGATTCTTGGTAATCCGAGTAGTTTGCATCCATATTAAAACTTGCGAACCTACATACAAAAAGTAAGTTCAAAAACAAATAAAATAAGATACCTTTGGAAAGAAGACATAGGTCTCTTAGAGTCTGTGGTAGTTGATTTGATAGACAATAATTTCCAAGAGTGTGTATTTTAGTATTGCTTTTCTTAATTTTAAAACTCTAGTCTCATCTTAAAGTAGTGAAACATAGATATTGAAAGCAGGTTTCAATGTCATGAAGGAGAGAATGTCATGAACCATTCTCTTTCCAAAGTACCATTCTCTCGAGTCTCCATAAATCGAATGGCCCTTATAAATAAAATAGATTTTCAATGCTTAAATGAAACCTTTAAGAAGTGAATATGGAAAAAAATGGTGAATTAACAAATGATTGGAAAAAATACAAACCCAAAATGGCTAATGTGCAATTTGACGTAGAAAACATAACAGGTTTACAAAGTAAAACTGCAAAACAACAAGTATTCCAGAATTTAACTATGTATGAATGCAACAATCATTAACATAGACATAAGACCTTAATGTTAATCGTTAATTTCTCAAAAACTCTACCAAAGACCATAGTGCGTAGCATGAGGGCAACTGGAATCCTAGCAGAGACGAGGCTATTGTCAAAGGACCAAGCTAGCATGATGATATCCATGAAAGTTTTGCTAATAAAGGAAGCGAGGACAATTAGTTGCAAAAAGTCATGCTGGAAGTGTAAGCATTGAGGAGGAATACATATTTGAAGGAGAGCTCAGCAACTCGAAAGGTGCATGGGGAAGCAAGAGCAACCATATGAACGAAAAAGAACCTCAATCTACAATTCGTTCGCAAAAGTTTATGTATGCTCAATAATATATTGTTTGTGTGAGAGACAATCGTTTGCAACAGTGTACATACGTTCAACAATATGTGCTTGTGTGAAAAACAGGAGGTTGTGTAAAGGGAGAGAGAGTGGGCATCTAGCAAGGGATAACGAGGAGAGGGAGAGTAGGTGGAGAAAAGTAGGATGGAGAGAAAGTTGTAGTGTGTGCGTTTGTGAGAGAGACCACGATCAGATTGGGGGGCAAGACTTTTGTAGTGCTCTTCCCATAAAATGGATGGACAACTTGCAAAACCCAGAACGAATCATACATGACAGATGTCCATCACGACTTGCAAATACAAACCCAGAATGACAAACTGTAAAACCTAGAATGGATCGTACGTGACAGATTCAGATTGAAAAGTTTAAGTGAAGTTTAAGTGAAGACCATCAAAATCATGCAAAGAGAGAGTTGGATACTCTGTGAGAATTTCGAATCTTGTGCTCTAAACTATCCACAACATTGAATGCCTACACTTCGAACAAGCTTTGTGCTATCAACAACCCACAGGAAAGAAAAAACCATCAATTAGAATGAATAGATCAGGGAGTGATGGAGGCTTGGATCAATGGAAATGGAGACAACAATGGAGCAATGGATACCAGATAGATTGGCGTGCCTTCTCACAATGGAGCTATGATCACAACAGTGGAGCGATGGATTCCTGAGTAAAGATTGCATCGCTCCACCTATTGCACCCATCGCTCCTGGGTGGAGCAATGGATAAGCCGAATGCAGCAATGGAGCAGGAAACGGAGGCTTGGATCAATGGAGCGATGGAGTGAAACAACGAACGAAGCAATGGAGTGGTGCAATGCTGCAATGGAGCAATGAAATAAGCACTCAAGAAGTGGGAATGGTGCCAAGGTCCCTAGATTTTCTCGCACACAGTGGTTTTGATTGGCTGTCTCACGAGCGCCGAGGGTGTGGGCAGGGGGTAGACTGACTGGTCAAGAATCTGTGAAAGCTAGGCATGAGTTGGACAAACACCTCTAACATTGGCCAAACTCATCCCCTGGTGTGGTGTGAACTTGCTGCCTCATCACCAGCCAATTAAGGTGTCGTGAATCGTCATCACCTAAACGTGAATCCGCCATGTGGGTTGTCGACCTTAGGATCGTCTCTAGCTGTGCTCCAGATAAACAATCGACTGGTGGACGGAGTAGCGAAGGGCCATGGGGAGGCCTTTCCCGAGAGGAATCCGATAGGATTCCGACGACCAGCCAACCAAGAGCCAAATCTAGTCGAATTCCGACCTAGAAGGCTGACACATGGCCCTTCTCGACCGTCAGGGGAAGTGGAGAGGGGTGGGTGAAATGTTCACTGAAAACATTTTTTGCAACAAATCACAAAACTTGGGGTTTCAAATTTTAAAGGTTTTTCGTGATAATTTGTCAAAAATTTAGCTAAAATATAACTAAATTACCTAACAATTTTCAGATTTTACAAAATTGAGAATTTTTTTATCTAGGTGAAAATGAAAATGTTACATAACAATTTTCAGATTTTACAAAATTGAGAATTTTTTTATCTAGGTGAAAATGAAAATGTTACAGATTCATTGTATATAGTTTGCAGGTTTTGAGTGAACACTCTGAGGGTGGTCACCAGACCAACCCATGCATGACCTTGAGGGAGTATGAATCTCCTCCATCGAATCTGCAATAATTCCTACGTAGAAGCAAAATACAGCACACAACTAGAATTTTTGCTTCTTGTTCCCTCAAGCATCAGGATGTGCCATAGCTGTCCCGAAACAAAGCATTGTTCATTGGGCGCCCGCGATGGTGACGATCGGGAGAGAGACAGCTTTGTCTCACCGAGCACTTCAAGCAGGTGTACTTTCTTGGGTGTTTTGACAGTTAAGCATCAAGGGCACCGTGTCGCCGGCAAGAGTCCCACCCATGGCATGTGTGCTTGTGACTTGCCCGTGAAATTAACGCTGCTGCCATTCTCCGTTGTGTTTTCGTGTCTGAATCTTCAATTAGCGCTCGGGCCTTGCTTTGGCGAACTCGCTTTTTACGCATCCAAGGAGAGAATCTACGAGTGCAATACGCAAATCAATCTGCCAAAGGTAAAACTATGTAGAGCGTGTTGGCTTTATTGTGAAATGGCAGCAATACGAGTTTTAGCGGGTGAGATAGGAAGGTACAGAAGAGCCCGTTGAAGACCTGAAAGGGCTGGGTTTGACAACGATGGCAAGTCTCCAACCTCCTATCACGATGTCCGCTAAGACCTTGAGGCCATGCACTCGTGACCAGGCTCTCATGCTCCAGCGTCTAGCTTGCATTCATGTTCAACCATGGACAGTGTCTGTGGTCCCTCAGCCCGGTTTTGGTAGAAACAAGGACACGGCAGAGCTTAGGTTGCCTGTCTGCAGTGATTCCCTTACTGCATGCAGAGCTGGGAATCCAGTCCACAATGAATTGCATCAGCTGAATAGGACTAACGAAATACCTGCCCATAGGGTAGAATGCTTAAAAGAGCTTCCAACAAACGATTTGATGCAGATGTACGTGAAGCGTGGCAGCATGGTGGATGCCCGCCATGTGTTTGATAACATGCCACAGCGTGATGTGGTGTCGTGGAATATTATGATCGGGGGGTATGCCAAGCAAGAACAGGGTACACAGGCGGTGGATCTGTATGCACGGATGAACCAGGAAGGTGTCCGACCGAGTGCTCGGACATTTGTTGGTGCATTGAAGGCTTGTAGCAGCCTGCAAGCACATGGAGAGGGAAAGCAAATGGATGGGAAACGTGCAAAGTTAGGATGCTTAGGGAAAGGTAGAGCCATTCATGCCCATCTGGTAAAGAGTGGCTTTGAGTCAAATGTATATGTAGGAACCACTCTGGTGGATATGTACACGAAATGTGGGAGCATGGAAGATTCACGCTGTGTCTTCGACACATTGTCTCACCGTGATGTGTTTACTTGGACTACCATGATCCTGGGGTATGCCAAACAGGAAGAGGGTGCATGGGCTTTGGAATTTTACACACGGATGATTCAGCTAGGCGTTGTACCAGATCATCGAACCTTTGTTGCTGCTTTGAAGGCTTGTAGTAGTGTGGCAGCACAGGCTGATGGGAAACAGGTTGATGAGAATTTGGCAAAAAGAGGATTCATAGAGAAAGGTAGAGCCATCCACTGCCACGTAGTAAAGAGTGGATTTGAGTCGGACATATTTGTAGGAAACACCTTGGTGGATATGTATGCAAAATGTGGTAGCATGGAGGATGCACGGTCTATCTTTGACAAGTTGCCTTACCCTGATGTGATCTCCTGGAATGCCATGATCCTAGGATATGCAAAGCAGGAAGAGGATACACTGGCTTTGGCTTTGTTTGGACAGATGCAACAGAAAGGTGTTACACCTGATCATCTAACCTTTGTTGGCATATTGAAAGCTTGCAGTAGCCTGGCTGCACTGGAAGAGGCAAACAGCATGTTTGTGAACACAGGACGTCTGAACAAAGCTAGAGCCGTTCACTCTCAGGTAATAATTACGGGATTTGAGACATCTATATTCGTGGCAACTACCCTGGTCGATGTGTACACGAAATGTGGAAGCATGGAGGATGCATGTAGTGTCTTTGACAACATCCCTCATCATGATGTTGTTTCCTGGAATGCCATGATCCTGGGTTACAGCAAGCAGGAAAAAGGTACACTTGCTTTGGATTTGTATGCACAAATGCAACACAAAGGTGTCTCACCAGATCATCGAACCTTTGTTGCTGCATTGAAGGCTTGTAGCAGCCTATCAGCACTGACGGATGGGAAGCAAGTGCAGAGGGAACCTGCAAAAATAGGATGTCTAGAGAAAGTTAGAGCCATCCACTCCCAGGTAGTAAAAGACATCATTCAGTCAGATCTGTTTGTGGGAAACGTCTTGGTGGATATGTACATCAAATGTGGGAGTATGGAGGATGCACGATGTGTCTTTGACGAGTTGCCATATCGTGATGTTGTTACATGGACCACCATGATCTCGGGGTATGCTGAACAAGAAGAAAGTGCTGAGGCTTTTAGAATTTATAGAGATATGCAATTGCAAGGTCCGTCACCGAATAGCTTAACCTTTGTTGCTGTTCTGAAAGCATGTGGAAACACAGCATCTCTAGAAATTGGAAAGGAGCTCCATTCTGAAATCAGCAAGGCTGCACTTGAGACTGATGCAATTGTGGCAACAGGTCTTATTGACATGTATGCTAGGTGTGGGAGCATGATTGATGCCCAAGAATTGCTCGATGCATTGCCCACAAGGGATATTGTATCATGGAATGCGTTGATTGCAGGATATGCTCGCCAGGGAGAGAGTGAACTTGTGTTTCATTTGTTTGAAAGAATGAAAAAGGAAGGTATACAGCCAAATGGGCTCATATTTCTCAGTGTTCTCACTGTATGCAGCCATGTGGGTCTAATGGACAAGGGCCAGAAATACTTTCAGGCTATGAGCGAACAATATGGCATTATTCCAGCTGTAGAACATTATACTTGCATGGTTGATCTTCTTGCCCGCTCAGGCAGAATAGACAAGGCAATGGTGATGGTGGAGGGGTTGCCTATTCAACCTGACGTCATTGTATGGTTGGCATTGTTGAGTGCTTGTCGAAAGTGGAAGAATGTAGAGGTTGGAAGGCATGCATTTGAAAATGCGGTGCGACTAGACAAAAAAATACCTGCAACCTATATCTTGATGGCAAACATATTTGCAGATGCTTGCATGTGGGAGGATCATGAAAAGATCCTAGTTATGAGGAAGGATGCTCAAGCATGGAAGAAGCCAGGACAGAGCTGGTGGACTGATCCTGATGGATTGGTGCATACATTTGTAGTGGATGATAGGAGACATCCCCAAAGTAAAGATATTTATACCAAGCTTAAAGATCTTTCTTACAGAATGAAGAAGGAAGGACATGTGCCTGCTATGAACATTGCGTTGCAAGAAATATGTGTTGATGATGACAAGAAAGATGCACTGTGTGGGCACAGTGAGAAGTTGGCTATTGCTTGTGCCCTAATTAATACGCGCGAGGGCACTCCCATACGTGTCATAAAAAATCTGCGAGTTTGTGATGATTGTCACAAGTTTACTGCTCTCATTTCAAAATTAGAAGGACGCACTATCATTTGCAGAGATGCAAGTCGCTTTCATAAGTATAAGGATGGGAAGTGTTCCTGTGGGGATTATTGGTGATAAAGCTGCATTTGTAGCAGCGTCCACCTCATCTTTGGTACTCCCTCTTGTCTGGGGTCTTCCCAGCAATGGAGTCCACGCTGCTTATGGGAGATGTGTGCTTAATCATCATGACTATTTTGGTGGCAGAACCAAGTCGAGTTTATTTAGGATGCCAGTATCTGTTCAGTCTCAAGGCCCTTCTCTGTACAAGGTGGCTTCTAGAGGAGAATGGTACTGAGCATGGCGTAAGCATTGCTTTGCTGGGGGATGCTTTTTGGGGATCTTTTTGGGGAGTGTGCAAAAGCGAGCGCACTCTCTCTCATCTCTCTTCATGTCCCTTTACTTCTCTCTCTAATTTTACATGTACTCTCTCTTTGCCCTCTTCTCCACTCTCCTCTGTCCTTTTGCAATGAGTACAAAATCGAATTCTCAACTCACATTACAAGCCACCAACAACTATCAACCAAAGGGCAATCACATAAGAATCCATAAACCATGTTCCCCAAGACCAACCAAGCAAACCAGCAGAACGATCAGAAGTAGTCGGATGAACAAAAGGGAGAATAGCCCCATCTGCCACGTTTTTGAAGTTTTTGCCATCAAAGATAGTGGGTTCTTGCGCTTGGGGTGTGCATCTATTTTGGGCTGCCTTAGTTTCTTTCTCATGGACGTTCGGGGTGCGCATTGGTTCGTGAGTTTTTGCCTTGGTTCATGCTTTTTGCGCTTTGATGAGCTCCCAAATTTCCACTGACAAGGCTAAAAGTTTGTGATGTACAATCGGGAAAGATAGTAGAAATGGGGATGCACGGTGATTAGATCACAAGGGCGAAAAGCTACTCAACTTTAAGATTTCTTCCATGCTATGTAGCGCCAGTTTCTTCAAGAATGCCTCCGTTCGGCTGATCAAATTCTCCTTGCCATAGTCCTCCGTCATCTCCAGATACTCTACCGCACAGAGCAAGCAGGCCACATTTGTCGTGGAGATGTCGGAGTTGATTCCGTGCAAAACTTCACTACCAATTCGAACGTGCCGAGTCCTCGAGGGAAATTTGACTCTTGCTAGTTTTCCGCTTCTTGACCGGGGAGGAAACTGCAGGACTTCTGCAAGACTGCTAATATTTACGATTCCTTACCTTTGGCAGATGGTGTGTGCGATTTTCTTAGCAGCAACACCTTGAAAGGAGGAGGTTGTAGCAAAGAGGCAACGGAAAGTCGAAGGAATTGAGGCTAATGAACATGAACGGCATTGTTCTTCTCCAACGTTGGCCACCGCTTCCATTTTCCATCGTAGCCGTCGTCACAACCATGATGCACTCCATGCACTCCAGACATGGCCACACGTTGGACTAGCCTCGGCCCATTTTTGCACCCTTCATTTTGGGAATGCGAGATGTGCGCAATAGCCTGTCATGCATCAAGTATAACCCCCACTTCAATGTTCACAGAACAAAACTCTGGTTTTCAAAAAATTTTAACTACATTGCCTAAAATTCTGAAGATTTTACGAAATTGAGAAGATATTTTTTACACATGAAAATGCAAATGCTAGAGGTTCATTGTGCAGGTTTTCTCTGAACACTTCCCCACTTGCAGTCTCAGAGCGCCAGAAGGGAGGTAGAGTGCAGAGAGAGACTTTAATGCAATGCCTCATCCGGTCAGCCACTATGTTTCAAATTCTTGTGCAGAACAAAACAAGGTGTGATTCCCACAATGGCCCTCCTGTCTACGTTGTCGATATCTAAGTGTATATGTAAGTTATGGAGTGGTCCGACCAATAAGCGTATGAGGTGCCACATGTTTTGAGGTGTGATGGAATGTTTCTCCAAACAGGGTCCAGCTGGCTATCATAAATGGTTGTGGGCAAATATGCAAATGGGAATTGAAATTATGCAATATGTGGCGGAGGATTGTGGAGTCGTTACTTACTTTCGCCATGTCAATATTGAAGTCACCAACAAGGATAGTGAACTTGTTCTTATGATTCGTTTTGCAAAGCACTTGTTGCAAGAGCTCAAAGAAAATTTTAATGTTGACTAGTGGCGGCCATACTCACATGCATACTTAGATATATGTGCTATTGTTATTTCTATCCCATTGAAGGCGTGTTCTCATAGGAATGAAGTGTTATCAATTTGCTTTAAAAAATGCAAGATCCAAAGGACGAGATGTTTGGTAGGGAGAGGAATTGTGAAGGCATGAAGTTCTTGGTTCGTGTTTCTTGCAAGCATCTGATATTTGATGTTATTAAATGTTTGGTTGCCTTTATGTCCATGTTGTACTTGTGAAGGATCTTGTGTTCAATGAAGGGATAGTGATGTTATATGTTCGGGGAATATGCTTACCCTCTTTTATTGTGACCCACTTTGCAATGGTGTTCAGTCTTTGCATTTCAGTGACAACGTCTTTCTCAACATGGAAGTTGTCATTGTGAAAGGGTTCTGTCAAGCACAAGTTGTCAATATTCCTAACACGAGAAAGGGCTGTGTATGCAAGGCCATGGCTGTGCACCCCTTTGGAGGAGAAAGCCAATCTATCTATAGTTAGCCCTTGTGCTTGATGTATGGTTCTTGTAACAGTAGGTTCAATAGGGAATTGCTCCCTTGTAAAGAGGCTTGTTTTTGAAGGCCCTATTTGAACTTCGTGGAAGATAGGGGTCCACTGTGGATGAATGCGGGCAGAGTATGCATTCACGTTTCTTTGTCTTGTATGTAGGCCGATGTCTTCACATGGAAATTTAACCCAAATAATGTCTTTTTGGTTATACGTGCTCATCCATCTGCACCGTCGACAAGACCATCCTGCTAGTTGATGTTTTCAGAACAAAGCTCTATAAGCATTCCCTCTTATATGGTTGTTGCTTTTGGGTCATCAAATATTTTCTTGCTATTGGAAACATTCTCTATGAAATGGTCTATCGCTTTTATGGTGTATGGTTTTCCTTCTGTGAGTTGAAAGACTGCGTCATTGTGTTTGTTCATTTGGGCATTCGTGTAGAAAAGATGAGGGAAAGTATGGTCTTTTGGTGGTGAATGAAGGTATTTTGCGTTGATGTATTATACTTGTTCTTGTGTGTGGGAACATTTTCTAAAAGAGTTTAAAGCATTTATGAAGTCATTGTCATGCCTCATGGTTTTATTAAGCTTGTGGCATTTCACATTGTTACACCAATATGTGTTAGCAATGGTATCCAATATTTCCTTGCTTTGTTTAAACACCCATGCATCCTTTACTAGCTCCGCTTGATAACAGTCCCCACAAGTGATGATGTCCACGCGCCCGAAAAAGTCCTTGAATTTCTTTTCAAAGATCTCATGCGGAGGTCGACGAAGTTTAGAGTTCACCTGCCAATGAGGGAAACCTTATCAAACACGAGCATCTGCACATCCTTGTATAGTGCACTCAGGATGTCCAACTTGTCGCGGGGAAACGTAGTCAAGTTCTTGCTTAGAATTGGCAAGTGGAGTGCCGAAGGTATTGTTGTACCATTTATGTAATAAGCTGCTTTCCCCTTGTAGGCCAGCATGAGAGTCTTTAGCAAGTCAATGTCGTTATTTGTCATCACGTGATTGTAAAATCTGACTAGCCCTTGAACGATGAGGAGAAGAAGAAATGTTTTGCCTGTCCACACTCCACCAGTAAGGAAAAGATTGATTTTCTCATGCAGGTGTATTCTCTTTCGAAGGAGGACATTATTGAATATTTCCCTTTATTCGTCATTCAAAGATCTTATTTGCTTAAAGTACTCATCATTTGGTATTAGTATGTGTTTCTTTGAATAAATGATGAAGTTGTTAGATCTTTCACGAGGCACAATCTTAGGAAGGTCCAAAGCCAAGTCGTATGTATCTTCATTATCCCTTCCCTTCTTTGGAGCACATGTGAGATTGATATTAGTTGCTATGTTTAAAGTTTCAATGTTTTCATGCGGCGAAAGTAATTTACCATAATCAAAATTGTACAAACTCTTGTTCTTTGTTATAATGTCTTCTCTAGCAAGGTAAATTGCCTCCCACATGTCAAATGTAATGAGTTCTTGATTCTCATTATTTTTTAATGTGTAAGACAACAACAATTGTTCTCTGTAGTAGTTTATTAGACCTTTAACTTTGTTGAACTTAACAAATCTTATGATTTTCATAATTGGTCCTTTCGTTTTAATATCAAAGCCCTATTGTCTTTATCATTTGTGTTTACAAATATGAACTCTCTAGATGTTTTATATAAGGGCAATGATAAAGATAAGAAGAAGGCCAGTTGAGCACTCATTTGTTCTGCGTACAAGAAAGTGTTGGCTAGCTTGCGAAGCCTAGTCTGGGTATCAACATTGTTGTGAATGCATTCCTTCATAGTTTGTTGAAGGTTTTGTGTTATTGTGTTGTCCATATTTGCAATATACGAGGTGCAATAAGAGGTTGTTGCATATGGGTCCATGATGTATTGAATATCCATACTAGATTGCCAAAGGAAGATAATCTTCTTATTGAAAGCATTTATGAGTATATCTTTTGGCGCTCTTTTTCAAAGTACATAAGTTGGAGTGTCCATATTAAGTGATTCTATCCACTCATCCATACTTCATTGTAGTACTTAAAGAGAGGGAGGTCATTGCAATGTTAATTTTATTATACATGCTTTTGTAATAGTTGTTGCTACCATGTTCCAATGGTACTAATATCATTGTTTCATGTAGTGGGGGTTGGATAATGGAACCTACACCTCTTGTTTTTGTTCTTGGTACATGTGGATGTGTGTTTGAATTTCTTTCATGCTCTCATTTAAGAAATATTTATTGCATGTTATATGTTTGTTAATAAAAGATACAACTTCCAGTTCATTGTTCTCATTAAAAATAGGAGCATCTTCAATCCACACAATCCCATGCTCATGTTGGCTTCCTCTGCTTTGAAATTCAATTCACAAAGTAGTAGTCCTTCATACCACCTATGATAGAGTCATCATGTTTTAAAAGGGATATCATTGCTCATAACTTGTGGTTATAATAACATGCACACCCTGTTGGGTATTCTATTATAAGTTCCCTCATGAGTTCATCATTGTAATATGATGATGTGTTCCCTTTGGTAGTAGAATAGTGTTTTTGCAAGCATGAGACAAGTGGATCCCACAAACGTCCTGCGCACGAGAATGTTATGAAAAGGGATGGAGGCCTATCTAAAGCATCATGGCAAACGCCTCCTTGTGCAATTTCTCTTTATAATCGGGGAAGATCCTTAATGACTCAAAATCTCTATAGCCTATGGGAATGCAAGATATGTTCGATGTTTGTGTTATTCTTAACGTTTTTTGCTACAAGGGTCTTGTTGTGGAGCATGCCTACCCTAATAGATTTCATGACGTGATGGATAAGATCTTTCATTGCTTTGAAGAAAAGGTTTGGTATGTTTTGTGCAAACATCAATGATTTATGCATTAGTTTCCATTTGAGAGTGTCCAAATATGCCAAATTCTTGTTGTCCACTTATCTTTCTGTGCCAAAGGATAGGATAAGGAAGTTTAACATAAAGGGAGGCTCTCTTTATCTTATGCATGTGAATCTCTTTTGAAAAGCCTTACTTTTTGTATGCTACTCGACAAGGCATCTTTAAAAGTATTTGCAACATATCTAAGGCTTTTATTTTTATTTTCATTTTTATCAATAGTTACCATAAAGTTGTTCTCCAAATAAGGCGTCCAAAATTTTTTCCTATCGATGAAAGATTTTGTGAATTAACATGGAATTATGTTCATGCTATGGAATTCCACAACTAGTTGTATTGAAATTACTCGATGTGAACATTCTTGCATATTTTTTGTAAGTAACAAATCTATTGTCATTGTGATATATTTCAATTTCAAAGTTAAATATTTTTTTCTATAGTATTATACAAGATGGAATCAAAAGGGGAGAATGTAAAGGATGTGTCATCCAAGCTTTGCAAATGTCCTTCAATCGATTCAATGTTTGGATAATTTCTTGAAAGTGCATTCTTTGTAAACCATTCATTACCTTTGTCATTTTTTTCATTAACAACTTTTTGAAGTTCATGCTTTATCTTTCCAAGTATTGTTTTCCTAAATGCATTTATACTTATATGAAAGTTCAGTGAGTAGGAGAGGCATCTAAATATACATTTGTTACTTGGAAATGTTTCCACAAAAGTAGAGTTCAAGGCATAATGATTGATATCTGGAGTAATATCCATCTTCCCTCTCAGCATCCCACATTCGAAGTATTAAGAACTTCAATGTTCAAGGGAAAGGAACTGCACGAATAAAATGAAGAAATTTTATGAAAATGCAGTAAAGCAAGAACCTTCACAATGGTGTTTGCCATGAGATGGCACTGCATGAGTCTGTAGCTGATATGAAGTCCCAAGGATTTAGTAAAAAAATAGTGCAAATATGATCTCAGTGAAGATCAAGTAACACATTTGATCTCTACGAATATCATTTTTAGAGCTCTACCAAAGCATAATATCTGAAATAGACTTCAGTCGCATAAAGTTCATTATTACACAGTAACAACATGAATTTGACAGGAAAAGGCTATGTGAATACAAGGTTTTGCTACTGCAAAGCACCAAACTTTTGATAATGTCCACTTCTATTGTTTCATTTTATCATGACTTCCAAAACCACCAAATTGCAAAAATAGGTGTACATATTACAAAAAGTGTTACTGCTGGAACTTATCAATAATGATAAACAAAAAATCTGAAGTTGTAAATGGAAGTAGAGGCAACTTAAAAAGTGTTATTGTTCCAACTAAAAAGAATGCTTCACCAGAAATTTGGACAGCAAATCCTAACTTGAAAAATTTAGAGACGATATTGAACACTGAAAGTAGAAATTTCTGCTGCAAAGGAAATTACAGAGTGCATTACAAATTGAAACCATCTAAAGTGATAGAGCTGGTCAAACAAGAAGGATATAATCCTTTACATAAACTGAAATATATAATCAAAGTCTGAGATAGCCATAAGATCCAATAACAAAAGTTCTTATGACAATAACCACTACATTTACACCTCAGGCTTGTTTGCTATAAAACTAGTAAGTAATCTAGAAATGTTAGTCAAGAACTCCCCCTCAATTTTCTTTGTGTAAAGTTGTGACATAAGGTACTGTGTGTTCTCTTCCAATAGTTGTATGAATGTCGATTTCTACTCTGTCAATTGTTGTGATGACAGCTTTCAACATAGGAATACATTGGAGAGTTGTATGGTTGTCACATGTCATGCAAAAAGACTTTATCTAGTTGTCTGAAATTTTATCTCTCATTGCATATCATGCAAACCAATTCATACAAAATAGAGTTCACACCCACATAAACAAACAATAACCTGAAACACGCAGAAGGAAAGTTCAATGCCAATATGGTAGCATGTACGTGCAGTCTTACATCTCCCGAAAGGAATGTAGCTGAGAGACCACCACATTTTTTGAATATAAAGATGCAGAAACTGTCAAACCTAATTCCCATAGCCAATTTGATGTATTTGAGTGAGGAATATCTTGGAGAGATCTATAGCAAGGGATGGTTCCTTCACAGGTGCAATGATAGTAGCATCCAGCATGTTTAGCAAAATATGCTATGTGTTTTTCTTTGTCCCGACATTGTGGAGAACAAAGTTGCACTCTCGAAATGTTTTGAATCTATCAGTAGCCTTCAGGTAATAAGAACTCAATTACTCTAGAAGGTGCACTACTAAAAGAGCAATTACACCGAAGATAACATAACACTAGCTTACACCTAACAAGGAAGCATATTCCTAAGCATAGTCACAAACAAAGAACCATACACCTAATATTTTTAACAAGGAATAAGGAGAAAACTTACCTAATTTACCAGAGTCAGAAGTGTTACCCTCTTGCTTGACTTCGTCGATTACGTTAATCTTTGCAGTTGGTGCCTTCTTCTTTTTTGGACAATTATTTGCATAATGTCCCTCTTTGTGACAGTTGAAACCTTCCTCTCCCCGAGGGGGGCCACTATGTAAAAACCCATATAGCATGTGTAATCAGGGTATTAAGAAAACCCCTACCTACGAATTTTTATAGCCTATATACACCCCTTCTATAAATTTTGAGATGATTAAAGCTACCCTTATGTATAAAAAACACACTTTTTGAATTAAAAAACCCCTCATATATGTTTATTTTCTGTAACTCCATAAAAAAATTATAAAACTTTTTCCATTGATCGCACATGCTATCTTACATATTCCTTAGTCACCCCCCGCCCCAGCTTCCTCTCTCTCTCTCTCTCTCTCTCTCTCTCTCTCTCTCTCTCTCTCTCTCTCTCTCTCTCTCTCTCTCTCTCTCTCTCTCTCTCTCTATCTATCTATCTCGTTGGATGCCCAGGGCCCCTACTTCATCGTTTGGTCAATTGGCAACAAAATAGCAAGTTTCAGGTGTGTAGTTGTTTTCGTTGCCACAAAAATGAGTAATGGACATTGAAGTCTAACACGAAAGAACTTAAAATAGACCAATGGACAACAGGATTGGATCTTGGTGTAGAGTACGACCAATTTAACAACACTAACTTCAACGAATCTTCGAGAACCTCTTTTCTTTTGGCCTACCAACAACGAGAAAGGCCTTAGCCAAGGCATGAATCCCTTCAAAGGGAAAAATACAATTATTTTCATTAAATAAAAGAAATATTCCGATTGGTTGTTGTGAACATGCATCTTCTTTGTTGCTTCACTTTAATGCATACATGTTGCAAGAGCGATCATTCTAGGGAGTTTGATGCAAGCTCCTGATCAAACGTTTTGCATGTGTTGGATGTGATCTCCTCTATTTTTTGCTCGTTTAATTGCAAAAAGTAGCACTTCCTATTCTTTGATTAGCATCAGAGTGGGCGATTTCTCTATACTTATTTTCTTGTGGCTGCTTGTGCAACGAATTCAAGGATGGCAGTCACGGTGGTCATTGAATTGAATTGCAATTAGAGGTAGGTACTTACGTAGTCTGTATGTGCTCGATGCTCCTTTGTATATAACTTCCCTCAACTTACTCGTCAACACGCGTAGTTTCTTTCAAGTCATAGAAGGATTGTAGCCAACCAATTCAATGGATACTAACTTTGGCAACTTCATAACATTAGGAAAAAGCGGAGCTCATTTTGGGGCCCTGTAAGAAATTCATGGTTTTTCTTGGCTCAAAATGAAAAATTTCTAGAGTGAGAAGCATAAATTTATACGGTCGAGCATTTAATTGGAGATATAAAGCACAAAATAGATAAACTAACATTTTGAAGTTCTCGTTCAAGCTTTTTTTTAGTGTGTCATAAATGCTATATCCAAGGACCCAAATGGCTTTCTACTATTTTAGTGTGGAATTTGGTGGTTTTGGCATCATCGTTACGTCCGAAAAAAGAGAAAACCCCAAAACAACTTTTGAATAATAATTTTTGGCCTCTCAGAGGGGTCAGAATGACCAAAACAGGTGCTTGACAAGAGTGTGCTTAAGAAAGAGATTTGGGCACTTGGCCCTACGCCAAGTGCCCAAATCACTTTCTTACGCACACTCTTATCAGTCGCTTGTTTGGTTGTTCTGACCTCTCCATGAAGAAATTTATGACACACTCAAAAATACTCGAGCGGGAACTTCAAACTATCAGTTTATCTATTTCAAGGTTTGGTGTAGCATTTATGACACACTAGAAAACAAGAGTGAGAACTTCAAAATGTTAGTGTGTCAAGCATCTCTAGAGAGATAAGTTCTTTTTTTTTTGGAAAAATAAAAGCATTTCCAACGTAACGTTGGCCTCTCTCTCATTAGACGATCTCTATTTTTTGTCTTACCTAAAAGGCCCCAAAATGAGCTCCATCTTTCCTAATGTCATGAGAGGTGGTCATTTCCATACTTCACTTCATGCTTCCTTTCCATCTTCGTTGTCCTAATCTGCAAGTCGTTCTTTAGATTTACTATGTTGTTTTTCGTTTTAGAGCTGGAGAAGACATGTGAGAAAAGTCCAATCCCTGTGAAGACTGAAGAGCCCATGAGCGATGAATTGACTTCCTCCATGCAACGAGGTATTCCTAAAGCCTACATGCTCAATCTTTTGGGTTGCTTCGCAATTGTTTTGATCTGTGTGTTTAAAATTTATCTGTTTGAGACAACGTATTGGTCATGATGTGGAAAAGTGGTAAGGGGGGTTTGATATCCAGCCAGTTCCTAAAGAAGGGTGCGAGAAGGTGTGCACAAATCTCTAGCAAGCTATGCAATCTCAATCTGGGAAAGGTGCCCAAGTGTTTTTGCCTACTTCTCTTGTGGTCTTTCTTCCAAGCAAAGTGCACCACCAACCAAGTTTCATTCTTTATTCTTTGCATCCATCTTCTGCTCATGTTTTCCTTCCCTGCCACTTCTCACTCTCGCTCATTAGAAATTCTAATGCTACGGGGCCAACTTTCTTTGGTAAGGATCGATTTTTTAGCCCACTTTTAGCCTTCGCCTCCTGGATTGTCTTTCCTCATCCCTCCATTCATGGCAATGTCCTTGGTCTCATTTTGCAAATTCTTCTCTATTCAATTCTGTTGCAAGTTCACTATGGCCAGCAACATAGTCCTTGACCCAGCAATGGAAGTGAAGGTAAACAGCATGTGCATGCCCTCGATGGCATTGAGTATGTTGCCTTTCATCATTCGTATCTTGTCCTTTTCCAATTACGTATGTCCTCCCTCGGTTCTCTCTAAATTTACCTGCTTAAATAGACGAGAGAAAATGAAGTGTCTTCATAGTCATTGAGAGTCAATCCAGTCCTAAATCTCTAGAGCCTTCACAGTCTATTGAGAGTAGATCCATTGATAGATCAACATAACAATTGATGGGAAATCCAGAGGATTTGCCAAATGAGATAATGATAAAATGATCATTACCTTGAAGGTCACCAAGGCAAGATCCACTGATCCTACACACCAAACCTACATCAAATACCCTTGCTTTGTTGCAAAGGTAAAGGCCAGATCCACCGATCCCGCATAACAGACCTACGTCAGTCAAAAGTAGCACCCAAGGTAGGGAGAGCAAACGTCTACATCTACTAAGGTAAACAGTGGTAGCAAGTTTTCTTCTCTCAATTCTAGGAACTTAAATAGACCACAGAGTTACCATATGCACATGCAATCTCTATGTAAAGCACAGAGCCGCCTCCTGCATACTCTGTTTTAATCCCATATGAAACGTAGCTGCTTTCTTTGGCAAACGATGAAGGGGAAATGATGTTGTATGTATTTTCTTATCTTAGGTCTCTCAAACTCCAGAGATGGATATTAAGTGAAGCACTCCCAAGCCCGCTAAGAAGCTTTCGAAGTAGCTATTGTCTCAATGCCATTGGTTGTTGCGGGTGCATCAGGGCCGTAAGAGAATCTAGCAAAAACTTCATTCAAACATTTATCGAATTGAACATCTTCCAGATAATATAGTAAGCAAAACACATTAGTAACCAACTCTGGTGTTATTCTCACTCCCATGGCAATCTCACCACCTATTCTCTACAAGCACTTGAAATTGACTCAAAACATTGGGATTGTCTTTCCACAATAGCCAGGTTAAACAAGCGAACTCATAGAGCTTAATCTTTTTCAGCCACCATGACTTATGCAACCCCAAATCGAGAGATACCTTCAAGTCTTGAAACAACGGTGGACTATCAAAGAGTTGCTACTTCTTCACTAGTGGATCAAATTCAGTGGTTGAATCTTTCAAAAGATCTTGAACATCTGACACTGGTGGCTTTATCTCCATCTGTGTCCTCTTACTATGATGAGCTGGTGCACTTCTCGGTCTTCGACCCATCTCCTTATTGTGGCCCGAAAGCAAATTGAGTTCAGCACACAACAACGCAAACTTCACACCTTGATTGAGATCACCACTTGCTAAGGATATTATCTGACACAAAAAATAGTAAGCAACAATTATGGGAAAGCCTTCAGTAAATTGGAACTGCAAGTGGCTAGAAGAGTGTGATTCCACACATGCAAACTGCCACTCAACTAGTCTTTTATATTGATATGTCATCTAAAGCGGCAGCTGAGTTAGTCGAATTGACTGAACCGACTAGAGAATGATACTCCTGACCTCGGCAAACAAAATTATCTCCTTGACACAAAAATAATTGTCACACACTTCATGGTTATAGAGGTCTACAACAATTTTTTAGTATTTTTCGCATGCTTGATAAATCTTTAGGAGTACGGACCTAAGGATTTGGATCTTTGGAATTTTGAATCCTTGGAATTTTGCATTCGGATTTTGTGGAACTTTGGAATTTCATACTTTCAAACGGCTTCCTTTTGAGTTGGCAAATAATCACTACATATAGCATTGTCACTCCACATTGCATCACTGATCCTTCTCCCACAGCATTTATGGACAATGTTGGTGCATGATACGGCTTCAATTGATAACCATTCACCAGTTTCGAAACTGCTAGATATCCTTTCTAAAATACTTTAAACTTAATATTCTTGTTTACAAGTGCTTGCCTTCTCTTTTGGATCACATTTGAAATATAGGAGCTCACAACCTTGTCTTCCTCCAACTCTAGCAATTGCTTAATTTTATGATTAATTGATTGCTCTGGAGACAATCTATTCTCAGCTACTATTCGGAGACTAGGTACAATAAACTCCATTGGGACTATAGCTTCACACCCATAAACAAGGAAAAATGGTGTCATTCTAGTAGTTACCTTATAGGTTGTCCAAAATGTCCATAAAGCTGAATGTAGTGTCTGGTCCCAATCAATTCTATTTTTTGAAACTCTTCTTCTAAGAATCTTCTTCAATTTTTTATTAGAATTCTCAGCCTGGCCATTGGCTTGTGGATAGTATTGACAAAATATGAAGAGGGGAGAGGAGAAGAGTAGAGATGAGGAGAGAGGGCATAGCTAGAGAGCACACCACAAATGACTAACTATACACTAGATTTAGTGGAAAAAATAGAATATATACAAACCCATTTAGGGTTAGGGTTGGGGTTAGGGGATCTAGCCCTTTCCTTTATGGCACTCTATAAGGTTAGTGCTATGCACATATGATCACGTGATGGTGCTATGCACACATGATCACATGATGTTGAGCGTGAACTCTCAACACCTTCCCTCAAGATCAACATCATGAAGTAGGCCTTCCCTCAAGATGATGATTCTGGGGAATCGAAGAAGGACTGAGCATTACATTCCATCACGCCCCTTTAATGGGAGCTATTCGGTGTTTCTCAAATAGCTCTTTACCGAGTGGTTTGGTAAAGATGTCTGCAACATTCTCTTTGCTATCACAATGCTGCAGTGTGATGTCACCAAGTCACACTCTTTCTATGATGAAGTGCTCTCTGACATCAATGTGCTTTGTCATGGAGGGATATAGTAGATTTTTGGCTAATGCTTGAGCCGATTGATTATCACAATATATTGTTGTTGGCTTAGACTCATCAAAGTAATCTGTTTCTGACAATAGTCTTCTGAGCCATATAGCCTCACATGCACGTGTAGTGAGTGCCCTATATTCTGTTCAGTTGAAGACAAAGAAACAGTTGGCTGTTTGTTTGACAACCATGATATAGCACCTTGACTAAGGAAAAATGCATATCCCTGTGTCGATCTCCTGGTCTCATGATCTCCGGCATAGTCACTGTCACAGTATCCATGCAACCGTGGATGAGTTCCTCTGTATTCTATCCCAAACTGTTTTGTACCTCTGATGTATCTCAACACTCTTTTGGTTGCATTCCAATGAGACTGTTTTGGATTTTCCATAAAGTGTGCTAGTGAGCTTACTGCATAACAAATATCTAGCCGAGTGATAGTCAGATATATAAGAGATCCGATGAGCTGCTTGTAGTATCTGTCATTGATTGTAGACTTTTCTCAATCTTTAGTAAGTCTCAAACTCTGTTCCATGGGAGTGGATGCAATCTTGCAATCTGCCATATGAAACTTCTTCAGGAGACTGTCAACATACTTGAGCTGACTCATGAATGTGCTATCAAAATCTCTCCATAACTCAATTACAAGACAATAGTGCATAAGTCCAAGATCTTTCATGTCAAACTTTGTAGATAAGTCTTGTTTCAGTATTTTGATGAAGCTATCCTTGCTTCCTGTCACAATCAGATCATCTACATACAAAAGTACAATAGTAATGTCTTCCCCTTGAACTTTGTAGTAGAGAGTATGATCTGCATTGGACTTCATGTATCCTAGATTGGCAAAATACTTGTCGATTCTACTGTACCAACTTCTGGGTGCTTGTTTTTTTAAGTCGTAGAGACTTTTCTTGAGATGGCAAACCTTATTCTCCTTTCCTGGTTCAACATAACCTGCTGGTTGTTGCATGTAGACTTCCTTGTCTAGATAACCATTGAGAAATGCATTCTTGACATCGAGATGATACACATTCCACCTGCTGAGTGTCACTAGTGATATCAAGAACCGTATGGAATCCATCTTTGCTACTGGAGCATAAGTCTCATCATAGTCCTGACCATATTGTTGTGGAAATCCTTTTGCAACTAGTCTGGCTTTGTATCTCTGAATACTGCCATCTAGATTGTACTTCACTTTGTATACCCATTTGTTTGCTATGGCCTTCTTTCCTGGTGGAAGGTCGCATAATTCCCAAGTATTATTCTTATACAAAACATCCATCTCTTCATTCATAGCAGTTTGCCATTCTGGCTTGTCTATTGCATCTTCGAAGTACACTAGCTCGTTTGTAGCCATGATGGTAGTCATAAGAGTATAGTTGGTGGTTTTCACTTAAATTGCTTTGCCTTTCTGAGCATATGTCAATCTGGCTAGTGGTCTGCTTTCCCTAGTAGACCGTCTAAGCTGCTATGGCTCTGCTTGGGGTGTTGCTGGCAATTCTTGCTCTTCTTCATCAACCTGTTCTGTAGATGACTGTGAAGTCGATGCTTCTATCTCTTGTGTAGATGAGGTTTTCCATTATGATTCCTCATCAAAGATTACATCTTTGGGGATAATGACCTTGCGGTTGATGGGATCATACAATTTGTATGCTTTGCTTTCTTCACTATAGCCAACCATGATGCATTTGCGTGACTTTGCATCCAATTTCCTGTGATGATCATCATGTATGTGGGCATATGCTATGCAACCAAATATGGGGAGATGCCCAATGTGTCGCTTGTGTCCAGTGAATGCTTCATAAGGAGTCATACCTTGTATTGGTTTGGTAGGAAGCCGATTAAGCAAATAGTTTGCAGTGGCTATTGCTTCTACCCAAAACTGATTCGGAAGATGCTTTTCACTAAGCATTGCTATAGCAGTGTCTGCTAAAGTCCCATTCTTCCTTTCAGCTCTTGCATTCTGCTGAGGAGTATTTGCACATGTGAATTGTCTTCGAATGCCATGATTTCTGCAAAAGTTAATAAATGCTGAAGACATGTATTCACCTCCTCTATCTAATCACATGACCTTGATCTTTCTGGCTGTTTGGTTTTCTACCATGGCTTTGAATTCTTGAAATCTGGAAAACACTTCAAATTTCTCTTTCAGAAAGTAGACCCAACAATATCTGCTATAGTCGTCGATGAACGTCAAGTAATAAAGTGAACCATTTATGCTGCGGGTCTGGGCATAACCCCATACATCTATTTGTATCAAATCAAGAATACCTCGTGCACGAGAGGTACTTCTAACAAAGTTGGTGCGCTTTTGTTTGTCGAAGTAGCATGCTTCGCAAACCTTTCCAAGAAACTCTAGCTTCAGGATCCCAATTGCCATATTTTGATTCCTGAGATCTAACAAGTACTTGAAGTTGACATGACCATATCTCTTGTGCCATTTTGCAGATAGTGGCATCTGTTGCAATTGAGCTGACATGGCATGCTTATCTGGTACTATAGCTAGCATTCTGTATAAGCATCCTTCCTTGACACCTTTTGCTACTAGCTGACATCTTTTGGATTATCTCTGATAGTGCATTCATCATCGTCGAAGACGACTCGATATTGTGTTCCGTCATTTGACCTACCGACAAAAGGTTCTTGCTGAGCTTCGGAAACATCTTTCACTAATCCTTTCGTACCAATGAAATTGTTCATAGGGATAACACATGTCCCTTGAACCGAATTTGGTGTATTGTCTGCTATGTAGATGACATTTTTTTGACCTTCTAATGGTTTCATTTCTGTGAACCATTCTTGATGATTTGTGATGTGAGATGATACACCGCTGTCGATGTACCTAGGATCCTATTCCATTTGGTCGACTTGATAGCTGTAATCCTCTTTGGGATTGAAATTAGTGTCTGAGTACACTGTATCAATCTAATGCATTTCCTCGCTTGCAAGAAACATATTCCCATGTTCATTTGCAAAATGATTGTGACTAGAATGTCCACCACGATGATTTCCTGTACCTCGAGAATCCCCTCGATTACTGTTGGATTGACCACCTTGGTCGTACTACTTGTTGTGGCAATCTCTTTCATAGTGTCCAAACTTGTGACAGTAGTGGCACTGAATGTTTGACATGTTGGTGGATGCATTCCCTCGTCCTTGAAATCTTCCTCGGTTGGAATGATTTCCTCTTTGCTGATTCTGATGTTGCTGAGGATGATGCTGATGCTGATTTTGTTGCTGATGATGACCACTTTTCTGATATGATCTACATCTGCCTGTGCCTCTGCTTCTGCTTCTGTCTGAAGCTGTGAATGCCTGATCATTAGAATGACCTTTATGTGCTTGAATGGCCTGAGTCCTTTAGTTCTTCACCAAGTAGAACTAACTGAAGTTCTTCCAGTGTCGAAATTTGCCGTTGGATGGCAATACTCTGGACTAGATTCTTGTATCCCTCTCCTAGTCCATTCAGAATGACTTGAACCATTTCTGTGGGGTTCATAGTCTCTCCTACTGCTACAAGTTGATTGTTGTAGTCTTTTATGTGGAGTACATAAGCATGACGAGCTTCACTGCTATTGCGGAAACTCTGGTTGATCTGGTTTCTCAATGTGAGAATCCTCGATGTGTTCTTGGACTCGTACAGAGCTGGGAACATATCCCATGCTTCTTTTGATGTCTTGACTATGTTGAGCTATCCTAGCATGACATCTTGCACATTCTGCTTGATCAGATGATAGGCGTACTTGTCTTTCTTATCCCATTCTACTTGAGCTCAAGCAATGGCAGGATCTGCTACCGGTGCAGAAATTGTTTGTGTAGCTATAGATCTCAATGTAGATCCCATTGCTGGTGCTGTGACAACAAATGGAGTAGAGCTATTGGTGGCTCGATTGTCCAATGGTCTAGGTGTATACCCATTAACATTCTCCCATTTGTCCTAAAGTACAAGAATGGTCTCCATTCGGTATTTCCATGTACCATAATTGGAGTTGTCTAACTTAGCAGATGCCTCCAGATTGAGGTTGCTAGTCATAGACATGGCGCAAGAAATGTACTCAAGAGTGTCGTGAAAATCTCTGTATGAATAACTACAAATGCACTGACTATGCCAAGTGAAATCTCTGAACCGTTGGTGAAGATCGAACTGCAATTTAAAAAATATGATCTGTATTACAAGGCTTATGGCAAAGATGCCAGGAATAGCCAAGAGGCTTTACAAGGTTGAAATGATGTGCACAATGCCGTGAGATAGCCGAATAGGCTTTACAATGGTGGCATGTGTTTGTGAAATCAAGTGCTATCTGCCCACTGAATCAATATGCAATGCCTCTGTACTCTATGAAGTCTACTCACTGAACTGATGAACGTAAGGTTTCAGGTAATGTAATGATGTGAAACCATATGTGAGCGTATGGATTGACTCCGAGTAGGTACTAGCCGGGAATTTCGGGCATGGCTTAGATTGGCAACTTGGGGAAATTCAAAGCATCCCCTCTATGGTGATCTAGTCTACTCTGATCTAGATCTATACCAACTGTCAATCAATGAAAGCACAGCAAATAATTCCTTTTCTTTTGTTCTTTTTAAGTGCTGGGTCAGATGCGTCGATGTAGAGGCAAATGTGCGTGAAGGAAGTGGTTTTGTCAGCGAGGCTCAAATGTGAGTGTAACTTGTGCTGAAATGTGCGTGTGATGTGACGAGCACATAGAGCATGAAAAAACGAGCAACTTTTCTTTTTGGAGCACCCTCAAATTCTTTTTGGATCAAGAGATACAACTTGATCTAGGTGGAGGGGCAAAAGGAGTGCAAATGGTGCTCAATGATGATGTGTCATTGTGGGTCACATGCAGTGATAATGTGGCACTTTGCTTAGGAAGAGGTGTGCCAATGGAGCCCTATGCTGAGGTGGTAGGAGTGGTCACATGCAGTGACCGTGGAGCACTGTGTGTTCCTGCAGAGGTCAGTGCTGACTGAACAGTTGAGGTGGCACTGCTGAGGTGGCACAGATGATGATGTCAACAGATGATGTGGTAATAATGATGGGTCATTGATGATGTGGTAGTGGTGAGGTGGTAGTTGATGTGTCAGTGATGATGTGGTTGATGAGCTGGCAGGATGACATGGCTGATGAGCTGCTTGATAAGCTGGCAAGGTAACGTGGCCTGCTGATGTGGTTATGATGATGTGGTAATCAGTGATGACATGGCAAATAAGATGATGTGGTAGATGTCATGCTAACATGAAAGATAAGTTGATGTGGCAGGATAAGCCCTCTTGCTGACATGGCAAGCATGGGAGACTACTGACATGGTAGATAAGGTCTACCATGTGTCAACTTTTTGGAGCTAGACCCTATCTAAGGTGACCAAGTTGCCACGTGTAAGGACGCGGTCTAGCTGACGAAATCTTAAGGATTTCGACGGAATCATCTAGATTTCGTCTATGAGAATCATTGCAATGGAAGCTGGCGTTGATTATGCAAGGAGCCTATCGGTGGTGTCGTGATGAGCTGTGAGAGCGTAGAAGATGCAGCTTCAGGTGTTGATGGTGTTGTGAGCTTTGGGCTACAGAAGCGTCTGTTTTGTGTAGGCTATGGTGTTGGCCGCTGTATGGCCTTTGGAGCTTCCAGGTTTTGAGCAGCCAAGGTAGTCAATGTTGTAGGCTGGGGTCATCGTAGTAAGCGGACATTGGAGCGCAAGAAGCTTGGTCGGTGAATGGGATCCCAGGAGTTACGTATGAAGCAGCCCGTTGGCAAAGCATGCACGCTATCAGCCAGTGGCTCTCATAGTTAGATCCTGGAGCTTGTGATGGTCGGGGCTGAAAGCAGCTGCTGTGCCGACCTCAGTACGCAAAGGCTGATAGCCAACAAAGGCTGCTGTGTGGGCTACAGCCTCCCATTTGAAGGCGTGAAGGAACCGAAAGATGAGGCTTGGCGGGATGGAGCAAAATAGATCCATGTTGCTGGAGCTATAGGAGCTTGTTGCAGGAAGTGTTGAAGCTGGCTACGAGGTTGTTATGGGCTGCGTAGAAACTACTCTGTAGTTGCTCTGTAGAAGATCGTTGTTTGCCCGTGGGTTGGAGCAAAGAAGCTACTCTGTAGTCATTGGAGAAGCTCTAGAGCTGGCTGGGAGTCGTAGAGTAGTATAGACACTCGTAGAAGGTGCTTTGCTTGAAGGTGCTGCTGCTATCGGTTGTCGGCTGTTGATGAAGCTTAGGCCATGGGAGGTCGATTGGTGCTATGAGCCATCGTATCGGTGAGCCATCGTGACCACTGAGAGCAGGTCATAAGGTCGTTGGGAGTCAAGAGCTATGCCTCAGGAGCCGCCTTGTAGAAGCTTAAAGTTGAGTGAGCTCTCTCTCTATTCTCTCTCATAGAGAGAATGCTCTCAAAAGAAAAGAAGACTACATGTTGATCTCTTTCTCTCAGATTTCTCTAAAGAAGAAAACACCTCTCTCTCTCAAATCACAATAGAAAGAACAGACAGAATTCTTTCAAACAAACAGAAATCTTTGATGAATGACATCTCACAGTGAACGGAATAATCTCTCAAGTGAACGGAAGTTTCTCTCAAAGGAAGAGAAGATCACTCAAGAAAAACTCTCAAATCTCTCGATCTATCACACTCATACTCTCGCATATGGATCACAGTGCCTTAGCGAATGGCAAGGAAGCTCTGATACCATGACAAAATATGAAGAGGGGAGAGGAGAAGAGTGGAGATGAGGAGAGAGGGCACATCTAGAGAGCACACCACAAATGACTAACTGTACACTAGATTTAGTGGAAAAAATAGAATATATACAAACCCATTTAGGGTTAGGGTTAGGGGATCTAACCCTTTCCTTTATAGCACTCTATAAGGTTAGTGCTATGCACATATGATCACGTGATGGTGCTATGCACACATGATCACATGATGTTGAGTGGGAACTCTCAACAAGTATGTGGTTGACTTCTTATGCACAATCATGTGTGTGTTTGTTAACCTCTTCATAACTTTGTTCATAAAATGAACTCCTTGATCAGAAACTATCTCTATTGGACAACCAAACCTGGTTATGATGTTGTGATAAATGAGCTTAACTGTGCTAGCAGTTGTGTTATCTAACAAAGAAACTGCCTCTACCCACTTCGTGCAGTAATCAGTAGCTACCAAGACAGCTACCAAGACATACTTATTACCAGTATACCTAGTAAGAGGCTTGATCAGACCCATGAAATCAAGTCCCCATTTTTGAAATGGACCCAAAGGTAAGATAGGCTAATGTGGCATCCAATCTGCATCTATTGGCCTGCCATCTCTTTGATATGGTAAACAAGTTTTAGCAAATTCATGAGCATCTTTCAACACTGTAGGCCACCATGAGCCTGCCTAAAGTATTTCTTTCCAGTAATATCACCAAAAAAGTGACCTCTTGAATTTCCAGCCTATGCTTTGATCAACACAGCTTTTTTCTCATAAACTGGAACACAACTTCGGATAATCTGATCAATACCTCTTCTATACAAAACTCCAGCTATCACAAAAAATGGTTTGTCTTTCTCTGATCTCATGAGACAGTGATAGGTACTGTCCCATCCATCAGAAAAAGAAGCATTCTATCATACCAATCCTGCCCCATCATCTGGGTTGATAGAAAATAAATGTGCATCTAGTAACTCATCTTGAATTTCCAAAGGTGCTTCACCATTCATTAATCAGATTAAATAATCTGCACCAACATGCTACTTACCAGGTGTATGAACAATCTCATAGTCATATTCTTGGAGGAGTAATATCCATCTAGCTAGCCTTCCATACAACTATGGTTTGTTTACCAAATGAATGAGGGCTTGATGATCTACATGTAATATTACTTTATTTCCTAGTAGATATTGTCTGAATTTTTGGAGAGCATGTACCATTCCCAATGCCTCTCTCATAGAGTAACACTATAGTTCTGTTCTACTCTTGCCAATCTTCTATGGCATAATATATGGGTTGAAACCACCCTTTGACAAATTTATGCATTAACACCACACCAATGGCCACATCTGAAGCCAAATTCTCCCTTCCTGGGAAAGATAGTGCAAAAATCTACCATGCCATTTAATTTGCCGAACAAAGCATGACAACTACTTACGAGTTCTTGGTGTAGGAGCATTCTGAATAACTTCCACCTTCTGTGGGTCTATGGCCATGCCTTCTTCAAAAATTATATGGCCTAATAGCACACCCCTCTTAACTAGCAAAAGCGCACTTCTCTAGATTAAGACTAAGCCGTGCAATTTTGCATCTCTCAAGGCACAATCTAAGACATTACAAATGTTCCTTCTTCTTCCCAAACATAGAGGAATCCACAAGAAAAGTCGTGATAAATGTAGTCAAGTACGAAGCAAAGACTTCATTCTAAAATTTGGGAGGCACATTTGCCAGACCAAAGGTTATAACATTGCTAGCAAAATCTCCCCACTCTATGATGAAAGCAGTTTTGTCTCTGTCTTCTGAAGCCATCCTTATTTGATAGCCACTGAAACCATCAAGAAAGCTATTCATCTCATGACCAACCACATCATCAAGCATTGTGTCACAGAAAGGTAAGGGAAAAGGATCTGTTATCATTGCTTCATTTAGTTTTCTACAATCAACACATACTCTGAGCTTACCATTCTTCTTGCATACTATTACTATAGGTGAAATCCATGTTACCATATCCACTGGGTAGATAAACCCCGCCTTGAGCAACTTCTCAATTTCCTCCACATTTTGAGCATAATTTGGGTTCATTCTGTATCTTTGCTAAATCACGAGGACAACATCCTTCTTTAAGTTGATCCTATGTTGACAAAAAGATGGATCAACCACCTTCACATTGGTATAATGCCAAGCAAATACATCTTTGAATTCCATCAACAATTGTTTCAAAGCTTCATGAAAAGTTCCATCCAACAAAGCACTAACATGTACCATCTTCGGATCTTGTTCTGTCCTAAGATCCATCTCTTTGAGGTCATCCTCTTGAACTCTTGCACACTTTCTTAAGTGGTCTTGATATGCTTTTTCTACTTCAATGATTGCTTGAATATTTGTTTTGATGTAAAATTCTTCTTTTTCTTCAACATCATCCCATTGTTTTGAAGTTACTTCATCTGACTTCTGTTATTTGTGTTTCTTATGTTTCTCTTTGGGACTATCACCTTCTGAATTTGGAGCTGCGGGGTAACCTTCGCTGATGAAGAACTGCCCACTTCATAAAGATCTTCTGTCAATATGTTCACACCAGATCTGCCATCGAAAAGGACCTTCGGTATGATCTGTGATTTATATTCCACCTGAATTAGTGAGACAATATAAATCCACATCTTCAATTTGTGCTACATTAACGTTGGGTTCAACTTCCTGAGCCTCTACATCATCCCGTTTTGCCTTATCCAACATTAGGCTCACATGACGTCATGCCCTTTTGCCTTATCCATTAGGCTCACATCACTGCCTAGCAGATTAGTCAGCAATAACTGTGTTTTGAATTCTGGTGCCAGATTAAGAAGCTGATCCAATGTAATATTTATATGGGCTAACAAACTGTGAAACAGTTCCTCATGGTCCACTGCATCCCCAACTTTGGGCTTGTTGAGTATTTTACCAACTGGATGACACTCTTTGGAAGGAGTCTTCTCTTTCAAGACATCGATCTTCTTGTTTTCATGCTACTCTTCGAGCACGACAACATCTCTTGTACTCCCTTCACTCTTGTCACCTTCCTTTTTTGGTTCCTCATTAATTATTGCTAGCTTAGCACGTTGACGCTCGATCTTTTTCTCAGCCATCTATAATTCTACATGAAGCTTCATTTCTACAGGCTGGGATTGTGAGGTATCTTTCACTCCCCACTTAGCTTCTTTTATTGCATTCACCTTATCAAGAGCTTTAAGAACATCTTGTCAAACTTTATTTTGCCCATTCCAATCAATTGGATGCCTACCTTTTTCTGCCACAGGAAATTTCTTTTCAACCAGGACTGGACCCTTGGATCTTGGGATGGCGAGTGCTTCAGGATAAATTTGTTTCTCTGGCATCTCCCCTTATTGTTGCAACTCGTACAATCATAGGACATTGCCAACATAGACTCCAAATCTTTCTTTCCATGCCCAACCATCTGCTTTAATTCCATGGGCATGTCCTTTGAACAACTCTGTTCCAACTAAACAAGCACATCATTGGATTGGGCTGGTGGTTGACGAGGTTGATTTTGTGTTTGTGATCAAGTTTGGTACTACACAATAGGAATACACCACTCATTGCAGTGTTTGCACCATAATTCACAACCTGAGTCTTGCCAATGTCCGGCTTTACCACAACATGTGCAATTTCGAGCATCATTGTTTTGATTCGACTGTTGAGGCTGATTTTCCCAATTTTGATATGGTTTTCTTCCTTGGTTAGTAGGATCATTCACCCCTACTTGGTTGAATGTACATGGTTGTGTCACTACTACCAGTATTTTGCATATGAGGAGGCAATCTCCCCCTATGATTTGGATTATACCAACAATTGGCACTCTCATGATTTCTTTTAGAAAAGAAGGCTTCTAAGATGAGGAAGCTTCTAACAACCCCATGCTTTTGAAATGTTGTTTGATCTTCTTCTCATCTCTTGAGGAAGATTTCACATTTTTCATCGACTTAACTCTCCTTGGATTTCCCTTTGTTTGATTGCTTCTTTATTTTTCATTTTGTCTTCTTGTCTTCATCATCAAAAATATCCGAATCATCATCATCGGACTCAAAATGTGTATCTTCATCTTCATTGTCTGTGTCAGAGTCTTATCCAAACCTGTGTCAGAATCAGAATCCTCTGCATCCTTCTTTTTATTTCTCTTGGATTTTCTTTTGGCTATGCGACATCTTTGTTCAGCGCATTGTGCAACTGCTACCATATTGTCAAAGTCATTAGCTCCTACCAGGGTGTCCCTCCCAGCAACAACAACACTTCTCAATTCCTTATGCAATCCTTGCAAAATTAATCTCCCAATTGCTATATTGAGTCAGTCTCTGAGCACAGCAGCTAGCCTTTGGTTCAAATTACAAAACTTCTGGGTGTAGTCTTCTACCAACAGATCCTTCTATTTCAATTGTCAAAGCTTTTTGAGAATTGCTTCTGGTGTTTCTCTTATTGGAACCTTGCAATAAAAGCTTGCTTTAAAGCATCATAATCTGCAAAGAGATTCATGCCATATTGAATGAACCAACTCGTCACCTTTCCCACCAAAGTGGCTTCCAACTGTTCCTTCTTCACCACGTCATCAAGCTGTCCTTTGAAACCACATGCTACCCATTGGGTCTCAAATTGCCCAATGTGGCTATTAGGGTCTTGTTTTGTTTTACCACTGAATTTAGCAAAGCGGACTCTAGGGTTCTGCATGTTGACTGTAGGGATGATTGGAACAATCGGTCGTACTCTCCTTGGATGGGGTTGGGGTGGAAGTCGGTCATACAATTGCCTTCAAGTTCCTACATACAATCAAAATGTTGCATGATAACCATAAGTTGCATGAATGAAAGTTTCTGATGGAGATCATGGATTACGAAGGCCTTCTGGATTCTTTGCATCATGGTATTTGAAATTGCCACCTAAACTGGTGGAAGGCTCTTCCCTTGATTTGTGTTACTAGGAACCCAATCTTCATCCTCTGAGCTTCTAGTGGTTTCATTCACAATTTGTTGGAATGCAGATGCTTCTCCTACCTCTTCATGACCTTGCGCCAACTCCCTAGGAACCTCTTTAGAGGCACTTATTCATCCTCTAGCCTAGGCCCTAGGGAAGTATGGATGACCAATTTGACAAGGAGATGACTCAGGTTCCTCAGCGTCTAACATCCACTACAGATGCCTCCATGAACATTCTGTGAGAATTCACTGCTCCCAAAACTTGCAATTTTTAGCAACATATTGAATTCATTATATTGGCCTCAATACTCAATAGCAACTTAATCCACAATTTTGCCTTTGACAATTTCACGTATCCTCTATTGCAAGTTACGAATCAACTCTTGAAAATCTACAATGGTTGACTGAATTCTCATGTGTGCACCCTTGACAGTAGAGTGACATTTACTAGACTGATTTCAGTGCTTGAATATAGCCTTGCAAGATTTGAATTTGACTATGTAGACGTTGAACACTCTCCTTCTTCAATTTTGTTGGTGCCTCCATACGCTTCACAGCATGCACCCATGTGTACTCTTCATGCATCTCTCACAATTCAAGTGCCCAATTTGTTTACAGGATCACCAGTGTAATAGGTAGAGATTTATTCTGAAATTTACCTATTGAAATAAATAGAGTATCTTTGAGAAACACAATGAGAACTTTTGAAAGGTAACATTCCATTTCTGAATTCATTGCAAACAGAGATCATAGTGAATAATATTGATGTATATTCATTCCATTACTACTTAGAATTTAGTATATCATAAAGGAAGTATAGACAAAACTAGACAAAGCATATTCCTCCATATAGAAATACTTCCGCATTCGAAACTTCTACACAACATAAAAACAAAGATTGCTTATTCCGTCTACATGACGGTTCTAACTATTAGCACACATGCTTCAGAAGCGGTTGCTCATAACTACCCTACTAAGGTTTATTATATGTCTTCTATTACTATCAAAAGAGAAATAATCCACGAGTACATCCAAGTGGTACTTGAGTGATATTTTTTCCCAAGACCTCACTAAATTTGGCCAACACTGCTTTGCCATAGAGGGGAAATTACTTTCCAAAGTATGGCTATCAGTGCAAGCCAATCTCACTGACAAGGGATGTTGTGACACAGTGACTAGTTTTCCCACCATCGTATGTTCAACATGCAAGGACATCCTTGAGGTTGACTCATACTACATGGTGGAGGGAGCAACAATAGTGAGGTTAGGTCATCAGGGGTTCATCAAACCAACATGTAAGCCAATCTCACTGACAAGGGATGTTGTGACATAGTAACTGGTTTTCCCACCATCATATGTTCAACAATTCAAGGACATCCTTGAGGTTGACTCATACTACATGGTGGAGGGAGCAACAATAGTGAGGTTGGGTCATCAGGGGTTCATCAAACCTATCACTGCAAGTAGATGTGACCACGTCCATCATTAAAGCCAAGCCATTTGATGGTGCTATGAGCCATTTTTTGGAGACTTCCCTTCGCTCTTATATCCCTTGGGCCTCCTCGACACTTAGGCTCAATGGGGGCAAAATAACCGTGATGCACACAATTGCATGCATAATCATCAAGGTTGACAATGATGGTGGTGGGACAAATTAAATTATTATTGCAGACAGTCTACGTGATGAGGATAGAGCCGCTATGAGTTAAAGTTCCCTTTGGTTTTTCTTGTTTCATTTCATTTGGTAAGTGTTAACAGCTGTGCTTGCATACAGCTCTACTTTGTCAAAGAATGCAAACACATACTGTCTCGCATCATTCAAGAGTAGAATGAGGATGGAGTTGTGATGTTTGTCTTGAAGAATTTCTCTTTCCTAAGTGCTAAGAACATGCTCATCGTGTTCAACTTTACAATCGTCATGGAGGTTCCTAAAGGAGAGACACAAGACAACCTATAGGCAACATTTGTTACGCCAAGTCTCGAAACTTGGATACAGTCACAAGGTAGCTTTAAAGTGTACTATAAATATTTTATCAAATGTTTTTCACACTTTTCCTCACTGACTTTCTGTTCGTAGGTCTCTAGAGAGCTTCACTTCACCAACATCAATGGCCAACTCATCGACTTCTAGTGAGAATCTTGTGGCGATTCGCATGCTGTGAGTCGTGACTTGGCATAGCCTTTCTGCTACTCTTGCGATGTGCCCTATCCCATTGTACAAGTTTCTTGCTTGAAAGGACGTATCTTGCTATGCGATGCAATGGTGGTGTCAGTGCAGATCAAGGGAGCCCATGTCGATATTCTTGCTTGAAACGATGTATCTTGCTATGCGATGCAATGGAGGTGTCAGTGCAAATCAAGGGAGCCCATGTCAATACTGTTCTTGAATTGGATCATTCTTTTGTTCATTTGCATGCATAGAATGTCCTTTGAGCATGCACTATGCTCCTGTGTAAGAAGCCTACAGGGAGCTTCGCCATAAATAGTTTTTGTTATGTTCTCTCTTTTGAGAAGGAGGCATTATGTGCCATTTCTTTGAATAGATTGGCTTTATCATTTTCAAGTGTTTCTTTCTTCCACTCTTGGAGTTTGCTTACATCTTGCTACTTGATCTTATACTTCTAGGTTATGATAAAATAGCTGCTCCATTGAATTTATTTCGTTGGGCATGTGCGGGCAGTGTGTAATGAACTATCTCATACAAAACATTTGCTTCTCATTTTGCCTAGGCTCTAAGTGGTCTCGATGGATCTAGGCCAATCATTTGCCATACATTTTGTTCAGCATAACCTCAATTCAATGAGAAAAACCCACCCAACACGAACATTCTAAAAATGTTTTTTGGAATTCTACCCTCAATTAACTCGCTCGACATTGTTTAGCACGCTATGCCATCACATTACAATGTTTCTGACTCTCAATGCAAGTAATTGGCATAAGATCATCACACCCAACATACATGATGCCTCACATATATTGCCAAGAAATCAAGTGTCCAGGCTCCTCAAGAGTGCAACAAATTCACGGACATTAATCATAGACACTCTCATGTGTCTCTCACACGTTCTTGAGGGCAAATTCACTCTGCTTTGTTATAATGGCTATAAATTGTTTGAACTCTTGATGTGGGGGAGGGATTCATTGAAAGTGCCAACTTCCTTTTATTTTATGAGACTAATGCGCCTCCAATATCTGCTCCACTCAAAAGGATGAGCAAAAAAAGAATTTATACTACATGGAGCACGAATTCGAGCTTCAAGTATTGCTAGTAGAACACCCAACCTTGCCAGAAAAAACCATTGGAGCATGTACCATGCTCAATTGAACAACAAAAGAGGTACACCATCGAAGGCATTTCAAAGAAGATCTATAGAACGAGGATGCATGATGCACAACATGGAAATGCACAAAATGAAACCATAGCGCAACTCATTCGCATGACACAACCTTGCTATCCACATACATTTGGGGTGGACCGAGGCATTGCTAGCCCAAGCAGAGCTGATGATGATGAATGGGCCTTCTAAATGTTTGAGATGTACAAAAATAAAGGCATAGTATAAGCCTCAATACGTCCCCCCTTCGTATCAAAATTCAACAATCGTATAACTATTAGTTGGAGTCCTCCGAGTTAAAAACCTTGTCCTAAGTTAATCAGTTACAAAGGCTTTATTGCTGGCTTAATATTTGCAAGCCTAAGGTCTAGTATTAATGTAGTGGTTGAATAGCAGCTCGTTTCTCTCGAGGTGGCAGCGATTGCAATGCAATGATGTACCTACAAAGAAGCAGTGAGGTTAATGTGGTTTTGCAATGCTCATCAAGTAGATGAGGGGGAAGGCTAGAAGAGTGTAGTGGATGACAGGAGAAGAAAATAACCTGCTAATTGAAGGAATTCCGTGCTAGCTGAATAGCACTCATGAAATCACCATGCAATGTCGGTACACATGTATGAATCCCCAAATCTCCCACTAGCCGATCAAGCCATATAGCCTCCTTGCAACCCTCTGTGGCTGCAACATACTCAGCCTCTATGGTAGACAAAGCAACGCACTTCTGTGCGTGAGATATTCATGACACTGCACCACCTGCAAAGGTGAACACATAACCAGAAGTGGATCTCCTACTATCCACATGCCCTGCATAGTCTGAATCTATGTACCCAAGTACACGCATGTCTCCTCTACCAAAGTAGATGCACATCTCCTTGGTACCCTTCATGTACCTCATGATGCACTTAACTGCCTCCCCATGTATCTTTCTTGGATTAGCCATATACCAGCTAACAACTCCCACTACAAATGCAATGTCTAGTCTAGTAGCTATCATAGCATACATAAGACTCCCAACCGCTGATGCATAAGGAACCTTGGCCATCATGGCCCTCTCCTCATCTAATTTGGGACTACCTATATGACTCAGTTTCACATATGGAGGCAATGGAGTACTCACTGCCTTCCCCCCCTCCATATTGAAAAATGCTGCAATACTTTTGTAACATACTCATTCTGTGAAAGCCAAAGGAGTTTCCTACTCCGATCACGCGTGATGCGCATACTAAGAATATGACCTGCAAGTCCCAAATCCTTCATATCAAAGGCCTCGTTCAACTTGGCCTTTAATGCATCTAGCTCATAAGTATTCTTGCTAGCCAATAGCATATCATCCACATATAGTGCCAAGAGCATCAGGCTATTATCCTTAGCCCTTTTAGTGTAGAGGCAGTGATCAAATTCACTCCTAAAACCCTAGGAACGAATGAAAGCATCAAACTTCTAATACCATTCTCTAGGCACTTGCTTAAGACCATAGAGACTTTTCTTCAGCTTGTAAACTAAATGCTCTTTGCCCTTTTCTTCAAAGCCTTCCGGTTGCACCATGTAAATTTCTTCATGCAAATCCCCATGCAAGAAAGTTGTCTTGACATTTATCTGCATAAGCTCCATATCCTCTACTACCACTAGGCCAAGCATGCATCTAAGTATGGTCATCTTCACAACCGGAGAGAATATCTCATCAAAGTCCACACCCTTCTCTTGCTTGAACCCTTTAGCGACCAAACGGGCCTTGTTCCTAGGCACATCATCACCTGTGACCTTCATCTTATAGCTATACTCATTTACATGGCAATGCTTTTTTTCCATGTGGCAAAGAAACCAAGTCTCAAGTCTTATTCTTCATAAGTGAACTCATCTCTGATTGCATTGCATACTCCCACTTGTGTTAATCCTCACGCATCATAGCCTCTCTGTAGCAAGAAGGCTCCCCGCAATCAGTAAGCATCACATAGTCTACCCCTGGAACAAACCTATCAGGCAGTCTAGACACTCTAGATGATCTTCTCAAGGGCATTTCAGCTTGCTGTCCCACCTGCATATTAGCCACATTTGGCTCATCATTTCCATCAATAGATGATCCATCATCTACCCTTGATTTTATACTTGTGGGAGTACTTGCTGGTACCATTTCTTGCACATTTGCTGCATGGACAGCTTGCTGTCTATCAACATATGCAGGTGGATTCACGTCCTGGAAAGTGATTCTCCGCATTTCCACATCCCTCATGGGTGCCTTATGCATCTTCTTCTCATTGAAGGGTACATCATGGTTGCGTATGATCTTCTTTGCTTGTGGATCCCAGAGACGATAGCCCATCTCTCCACTTTCACCATAACCTAGAAAGATGCATTTCCTAGACTTAGGATCTAGCTTCTTTCGAAGCTCTTTTGGCACATGTGCATATGCCTCATACCCAAATATATGCAAATGAGAGTAAGAGGGCTTCTTGCCACTCCATGCCTCTTTAGGAATACCACCATCCAAACTCTTACTAGGTGACATATTGATCACATGCACTGCAGTCTTCATTGCCTTAGCCCAAAAACCACCAGAAAGACTTGCATTGGAAAGCATGCATTGCAACCTTTCTTGAATGGTATGATTCATCTTTTCCGCAACTAGATTTTGCTCTGGAGTATGGGGGGATGTGAGCTCCCTCTTAATCCCATGTGCATCACAAAAATGCTGAAAGTCATGAGAGAGATACTCTCCACCATTGTCAGTCCGTAGGCATTTAAGCGTTCTACCTGACTGATTCTTAACCAAGGTGAGCCATTTCTGAAATACCTAGAATACATCACTCTTCCGAGCTATAGCATAAGCCCACATTTTCCTAGTTGCATAATCAATGAATGTCACATAGTATTCAGCCCCGCCTAATGACCATGTAGGCATGGGACCACATACGTCTGAATGCACCAAATCAAGCTTTTCAAACTCTTTCTTTCCCCTTCTTTTATGGTTTGATTTAGTCTGCTTCCCATAGAGACAATGTTACAAAATTCAAAATCAGAGAAACTTAAATGCGGTACACAACCCAAATGGCATAAGAGTTTCATCCCTTTTTGGCTCATATGGCCCAACCGGCAATGCCATAAAGAAGTGCTTGGTTGCTCGGTTATTGCAACAACATGATCAAACACCCCTGATACATGCAAGGGATACAAAGTCCCACACTTGGCACCCCTAGCCAAAAGCATAGAGCCCTTTTGAATTTTCCAACTCCCAGAACCAAAGATGGTCTGAAAACCAGCATCATCTAGCTGACCCGTTGAAATGAGACTCTTGGTCAGCTTAGGCACGTCTCACATTTTTCAAAATAAATACAGACCCATTTGCAGAAGAAAACTTTATGTCACCTACTCCCACTATGTCACATGCATAGTCATTTCCAAGATGCACACAACCTGTCTTTCCACTATCATAAGTGGAGAACCATTCCCTATGGGGAGTAACATGGAATGAAGCACTAGAATCCAAAATCCAATCCTGGGAATATGCATCATCTGAAGTGGTAAGCATTTCTTTAGATAAACTAGACGTGAAGAGAATGTCATTGTCACTATCATGTGTGACTGCATTGATCTCCTCGATCTTCACTTTTCCTTTGTCCTCCCTTGGACTCTCTTCCTTCTAATTTGCACCCCAATTTTCATTCTTTTTCTTATCCTTTTGCTCTCTTTTAAGTTTGTAGTAATCCTTTTTCATGTGGCCCTTCTTGCCACATTAGTGACACTCAATGTTCCGTGCCCTAGACTTTCTATGGGACTTCCCTCTTTCTTGAAACTTCCCCCTAGATTGTGATCTGCCCCTTTGCACATTCAAGGTTGCATCCTGCTTGTTGCCTTCCATTGACTTTTGTCTAATCTCCTCAGCCAACAAGCTACCAACCACATCATTAACATGCTACCAACCACATCATCAAAGTTCAATACTCCACCAGGTGCAGAGTTACTGATAGCAGTACAAAAAGTATCCCATGAGGATGGTAATGAGCATAAGAGAAATATTGCCCTCATTTCCACATCGAAATTCAACTTTTGAGCTTGAAGCTGATTGAAAATGATATTAAATTCTTTCAAGTGCAAAGCTATGGATACTCCCTCCTTCATGTGCAGCTTAAACAATCTCTTCATGAGATAGACTTTGTTTAAGGCAGTCTCTTTCTCATATGTAGCACACAGCTTTTTCCATAAAGCTTCCGTAGTCTTTTCACTGACTACTATGAAATAAACTGTCTCCCCAAGGTGAAGTCTAATGGTAGACTTTGCCAATGCATCCAACTGATTCCATTCATCTGTGGACATAGCTGCAAGCTTAACTGCAATCCCTTGCAAGGGTTTTATCTGCTCCTTTTGAATAAGCACATCCCTTATTTGCTCTTTCCACAAAGAAAAGTTTGTCCCATCAAACTTTTTAATGTTGAAAAACTCCTTTTTAGACATGGAAGAGCTGCAAGAGAGAATCACACCAAATACCAGGTGCACCCAAATGTGTATGCCACAATAGAGTGAAATATCACCAAAACTCAAAGCTCAAAGCATCAAAAGATATAGCTGACTCATGTACATGTACTATGCATCCATATGAGCAAATCTGGCCCAAAAGAAAGTACCAACTGCAATGGCAATCCAAAATGCCAATAAGTGCCAAATGGCTCAAGCATAAACACCGTCCATGGGCATATGCATCAACAATATCTCATCAAGAGAGCATATCACTATCAGTGCATCAACTGCAATGTGTCAAAGCTGTCCCTCAGCATAAAATAGCATCCATGTGCAAAGCGTCCATAAAAAATAGCATCCCACAAGGTAATCTGGGCCTATCAGCACATCCAATAAGGATTGCAATGCATCCAAATGGCCTATAAATCATCCACTGCAACCCAATGCACACCACAAATGAGCACATATGGCTCAAACTGCAATTAGAGTGATTTGCATAAGGTATGCTCAATAAATCATGGTCCCACGGCAATGACCACTACTGAAAATAGAACCTAAGATGCCTCAAAACATGGGTGCCATTGCATAATCGAACTCAGTAAGACAATCTGCAAATATCTCTTCTCTACTCGAACTTCAAAATCCCAACCGATGAGTGAGAAATGGGAGTCAACACTTATCCATTGCCATGTGGCATAAATCTAAGGTTTCAAGACCTTAGAATGAAAAAATGCATAACAGAGAGACGAAATCAAATACACAGAGATCTATAACTCTAAAAATACTCCACCAAATCATGCAAGAACTGATAGAGGTAGGGGTTTTTAGGCATCTGGAATGCAATGCGACAGTTGGTTTTTGAAACGGTGGTCCCAATCACTGGGTCCAACACACGGACTAAAAAACGTTTTTGAAAATTGAATTGTTTGTAAACTCCACCGGCGTGCGAATGATGAGCAACATAGAAGTTTTAGGGCCTCTTGAGTCCATCGAAACTGACAGATCTGCAAATGGTTGCTCTAAACTTGAGTTCCAACACTCGGGCTGAAAAACGTTGAAACTAACATAGTGAGTCAGAAATCCAACAAAATGATCCCAAATTCAAGAATGAAGGTGTTTCCAAGCTCCTAAAGTGAAATGGACACCAAAAGCAGGCAATGGTTGCCTTTACAAGTCAATACGGAGTCTATGTCATCGAATGGAACAGGGAAAAGCTTTAAAAATGACTTTTTCTTTGAAAACACTTAACAGGCTCTCAAAACCACTTTGCAAAACCAAATTGACTTTTCCAAAGGTTCCTTCAAGGTCTCTGTGCACTCGGATGCAAGTAAAGTCACCCATAAAGCTTCTCCTTGCTCCCACAGAGCTGCTGAGCTTCCAGGCATTCACGCACGCTCAGCTAGATCACTCGGGCTCTGATACCAATTGAGAGTGCTCTCAACGGAAGCAGAACAGAAGAGAGAGAGAGAGAGAAACAGAGAGCCACACAAGTTTTTGGTGGGTGCAAAACACCCTAATCTTCTTTTTCATTGATTTATATATGTGTTTGAGTATTGTACATAACCGGGGTAAAGGCACAATGACCTTTAAGCCCCACAACGATCTCTTGGGCAAGGGAGGGAGGAAGGAGAGGAGAAGGGAAGAGAGAGGGAGAGAAGGGAGGAAAATAAGAAGAGAGAGGGAGAGAAGGGAGGATAAAGGAGAGGGAGAGGGAGAGGGGGAACATAACACAATGCGAGGGAGAGGGAGGGCAACATGAGGGAGAGGGAGAGGGAGGAAGGGAGGGGACCACGATGGGAGCGAGAGTAGAAGGAAGAGGGAGAGAGGAAAGGAGAGGGAGAGAGGAAGGGAAGAGTAGAGGAGGGAGCAATAATTTTTAAAAAATAAATTTAATTAGATAAGAGGGGAGAGGTGGGTGATGAGGAGGAATGGAAGAGATCGTGATGTCATGACAGTGGGTGCAAAAATAATAATAATAATAATAATAATAATAAATAAAAATTTATGGGTCGTTGCCACGGTAGCGCGATCTCTTGGGCACACTATACAACCTCTTGTCTTTGAGGTCAAGAGGACACTTGAAAGGGTGGGGAAGAAAGGGAGGGAGAGAGGAGATGAGAAGGAGAAGAGAGAGAGAGAGAGAGACAGGAGAGGGAGGGAGAGACGAGGGGAGAAAAACGGAGCGAGAGAAGGGAGGAGAAAGGAGAGGGAGAGGGAGAGGGGGAGGGGAAGGGGAAGGGTAAGGGGAGCGCAACACAAGAGAGAGGGAGAGGGAGAGGGGAAAGGGAGCACAACACAATGCCAAGGAGAGGGAGAGGGAGAGAGGAAGGAAGGGGAACACAAAGAGAGGGAGGGTGTGATTGAAAATGAATTACGGGAGAGGTGAGAGTCAATATAATGCCCTCAAGGAATTCAAACTTCCCACTCCTCCCTCTCCCCCCCCACCTCTCTCTCTCTCTCTTTGCCTCTCTCTCTCTCCTCCTTTCCCTTCCCCCCTCCTTTTTCCCTACCCCCCACCTCCCCTTCTCCCCCTTCCCTGCCCCCCCAGGTTAGAATTTTCAAATTCGAGCTTATTAAAAACCTATGAATGAAGTTTAATTATACTTAAACCAAATTCAAAGGCTAATATTTGTAGCATGGCTAATATTTATAACTCTACCTGATACCCTAAATCCTAAACCCTGATCGCTATAGAAGATGTTATCCTATGTTTCTATGTCTCATTCAGAGTCATTAGATTCAAGTCTCCCCAAATGATATTTAATAGATGTGCAGCTAAACCCCATTTTCCATCAAGTGTTATGCACAACTGTCAAAAAATATTATTTGAGGTATGTTATTCGTACATGCACATACCCGATGGGCACAATAATCTTCACTTATGTCAATACAACCTATGTTGAGGTCTATACAAAGTATCCTGCCCATCGCGGATATGATTTGGATGGTTAAACTTGCCACAAAGCCCATTTTACACCAAGTGTTATGCACAACTACCAAAAAACATGCTCTGAGGTGTGTTATTCGAACATGCACATACCCGATGGGTATGATACTTTGCACATGTATAAATATAACCTATTTTGAGCTGTGTGAAAAGTATCATGCCCATCAAATATGCTTTGAATGGTCAAAGTCACCACAAACCCCATTTTTCACCAAGTGTTATGCACAACCGTAAAAAAATAGTATATCTAAGGTGTGTCATTTGAATGTGTTCATACCCAATGGTCACGATATTTGCACACATGTCAATAAAAATTTTATTGAGGCGTATGCAAAATATCATGTCCATAGAATATGCTTTGGATGGTCAAACGTGCCACAAACGCCTTTTTTCACGAAGTGTTATGCACAACTGCCAAGAAATAGTACATGAGGTTTATTATTCGAATGCGCTCATACCCAAAGGGTACGATGCTTTGCACAAGTATAAATCAAACCTATTTTGAGATGCATGAAAAATATCTTGCCCATCGGATATGCATTGATGGTTAAACACACCACAAACCCCGTTTTTCACCAAGTGTTATACACAACTACCAAAGAATAGTATTTGAGGTGTCTTATTTAAATGCTCTCATACCCGATGGGTACGATAATTTGTATGTGCATAAATACAATATATTTTGAGTTGTGTGCAAAGTATCATGCCCATTTGATATGCTTTGGATGGTCAAAGTCATCACAAACTGCCTTTTTCATCAAGTGTTATGCACAACTGTAAAAAAATAGTGTTTAAGGTGTGTTATTCAAACACAGAAATACTAGATGGACATGATACTTTGAATTCATGTCAATCCAACCTATTTTGAGGTCTTTGCAAATTATTGTGCCCATCGAATATGCTTTGTATGGTCAAATGCGCCACAAACTCCATTTTTCACTAAGTGTCATGCACAACCGCAAAAAAACATGCTTTGACGTGTGTTATTCGAATGCGCACATATCCGATGGCCACGATACTTTGCAAGTTCATCAATATAACCTATTTTGAGCTGTGTATAAATTATCATCCCATAATATATGCTCTAGATAGTCAAAGTCGCCACAAATCCTGTTTTCCATCAAGTATTATGCACAACAATCAAAAAATAGTATTTGAGGTGTGTTATATGAACACGCACATATCCAATCAATATGATACTATTGATACAAGTCAATATAATATATGTTGAGTATTGTGCAATGTATCGTGCCTATCAAATATGCTTTAAATAGTCAAACTCGCCACAAACCTCATTTTTCACCAAGTGTTATGCACAACCGCAAAAAACACACGCTTTGAGGTGTGTTATTCAAATGCGCACAAACTCGATGGGCACAATACTTTGCAAGTGCATCAATGCTATGTTGATGTGTATGCAAATTATTATGTGCATCAGATATGCTCTAGATGGTCAAAGTTGCCACAAATCCCATTTTTTAACCAAGTGCTATGCACAATAGTGAAAAAATAGTATTTGAGGTGTGTTATTCGAATGCCCTCATATCCAATGGGTGCTATACTTTGCATACACATACATATAATATATTTTGATGTGCATTCAAAATATCATTCCCATCGGATATGCTTTCGATGGTCAAACGTGTCACAAACTCCATTTTTTACCAAGTGTTATGCACAAGCGCCAAAAAATAGTATCTGAGGTGTATTATTCGAATGCTCTCATACCCGATGGGCACGATGCTTTGCACACATGTTAATATAACCTAATTAGAGATGCATGAAAAATATCGTGTCCATCATATATGCTTTGGATCGTAAAATGCGCCACAAACTCCATTTTTCACTAAGTGTTATGCACAATTGCCAAAGAATAGTATCTGAGGTGTGTTATTCAAATGCCCTCATACCTGATGGGCACGATACTTTGCACACATGTCAATACAAGCTATTTTGAGGTGCGTAAAAAGTATTGTGTCCATCGAATATGCTTTGGATAGTTAAAGTCAGCACAAACCCTCTTTTTCATCAAGTATTATGCACAACTGCCAAAAAATAGTATTTGAGGTGTGTTATTTAATTGTGCATATACCAGATGGACATGATACCTTTCAATCATATCAATTTAACCTTTGTTGAGTCTTGTGCCAAGTATCATCATCGGATATGCTTTGGATGGTCAAACTCGACACAAATTATATTTTTCACTAAGTGTCATACACAACCGTCCAAAAACGCGCTCTGGATGTGTCATTCAAATGTGCACACACTTGATGGGTATGATACTTTGCATGTGTGTCAATACAACATATGTTGATCTGTGTGCAAAGTATCATGCCCATCAAATATGGTCTAGATGGTCGAAGTCACCAGAGATCCCGTTTTTCACCAAGTGTTATTCACAACCACCATAAAATGTATCTGAGGTGTGTCATTCAAATGCACTCATACCCGATGGGAATGATACTTTGTACACACATCAATAAAATCTATGTTGAGTCGAGTTCAAAATACTATGCCCATCAGATTTGCTTTGGATGGTCAAACATGCCACAAACTTCATTTTTCATCAAGTGTCATGCACAATTGCCAAAAAATAGTATCTGAGGTGCATTATTCAAATGCTCTCAAACTTGATGGACATGATGCTTTGCACACATATTAATCTAATATAATTAGAGGCACATGAAAAATATTACATCCATCGGATATGCTTTGGATGGTCAAATGCACCACAAGCCCCATTTTTCATCAAGTGTTATGCACAATTGCCAAAGAATAGTATTTGAGGTATGTATTCAAATGCTTTCATACTCGATAGGTATGATACTTTGCACACACATCAATCCAAACTATTTTGAGGTGTGTTCAAAGTATTGTGCCCATCGCATATGCTTTGGATGGTCAAAGCCAGCACAAACCCAGTTTTTCATCAAGTATTATGCACAACCGCCAAAAAATAGTATTTGAGGTGTGTTATTCAAGTGCGCACATGCCAAATGGGCATGATACCTTGCACTCCTGTCAATTTCACGTTTTTTGAGTCCTGTGCCAAGTATCCTGCCCATCGGATATGATTTGGATGGTCAAACTCACTATAAACCCTATTTTTCACTAAGTGTCATGCACAATCGCCGCCAAAAAACACGATCTGAAGTGTGTTATTCGAGCGTGCACATACGCACGATGGGCATGATACTATGTGTATGCATCAATCCTACATATTTTGATGCATGTAAAAATTATTATGCCCATCGGATATGCTTTGGATGGTCAATGTTGCCACAAACCCCGTTTTTCACCAAGTAATATGCACAACCGCCAAAAGAAACTATTTGAGATGTGTCATAAGAATGCACTCATACTTGATGGACATGATACTTTACACATGTGAATCCAACCTAAGTTGAGGCGCATGTAAATTATCGTGCCCATCGTACATGCTTTGGATGGTCAAACTCGCCACAAATGCCATTTTTCACCGTGTTATGAGAATCTGAGGTGTGTCATTCGAATGTGCTCATACTTGATGGGCACGATACTTTACACAGGTTTTTTTTAATTTGAAAATTCTAACCATATAGATGACTCTAGATGGCTTATGGCAATCGATTTGAGTACTTGGAGGGCTAAATTTGGCTCATACAAGGAATTTATGTTAATTTTTTGGGCGAATTTATCAAATTGCAAGTTTGAAATATTAGCTAAACTAGAAGGGGAAAGGGGGGGGAGGGTAAAAAAGGGGGGGAGGGGGGAAAAGGAGAAAGGTGGGATGGGAAGAGGGGGGAGGGGAAAGGGTGGAAAGGGGGAAGGGGGGAGGGGAATGGGGGGAGAGGAAGGGGGAATGGGGGAAAGGGGGGAATGGAGGAAAGGTGGGAATGGGAAAATGGGGAATGGGGGGGAGGGGAAGGGGGAAAGAGGAAAGGGGAGAAAGGGGGAATGGGGGGAGGGGAAGGGGAAGGGGAAGGGGGCAAGGGGGGAATGGGGACTGGGGGAAGGTGGAAGGAGGAGGGAAAGCGGAAAATGGGGGAAAGGGGGGAAAGGGGAGGGAAAAGGGGGGGAAGGGGGAGGGGGAAGAGGGGAAGGTGTAGGGAATTGGCAGTGAGAGCCGATTCCTGAGAGGAAACTGGGGCCACTCGATGACCGACCGGAGGCGGGGAGCCAGTTGCCCCGATATCGACGACCACCGCCAATTTTTGATCGTTCGATAGCTTGGGGAGGCGGGAATCCATGTGGCATTGCATGATTGGCAATGCACATTGCATCTACGTGGTGTTATGTGGTTGGCGATGCGCATGGCAAGATTACATGGCAATTTTTGGGAGGCAGCGAATCCATGTGGCGTTGCATGTAACGATGTGCAACAAATCCACGTGGCATTAAGTGGGGATGCACGTGGGTTTTGGTGGTGCGTGTAGCGATTTTTCATTGGTGTAGATTGTCATGGAGGCGGCTGACACATGCGGGCTATTAGGTGAGTTTGACACGTGTGAGGTAATATGTGGGTAAGCGTGGTGCATTGGTATTGGCTGCATTGTGTGGGCAGTTGTATGAGTGACATGTGTTGTTTTTTCATTAGTTGGTTCTTTTTGTTTTGGATTTTTGTTTTAAACCATTAGATTGGTGTAGATCCGATAGCTCTGTTGTGTTTGTGTTTTATGTGTGTTTGTTTTAGTGCGGTGTGTGTATGGTTGCTCATTTTTGGAATTGGGTTCCTCCCTGGTCTGTTCTTGGAAGTTTCTACATGTGTTTGTATCATGGGGTCCATCTTCTTGCTTGTATTTTCTATTCTTTTTGTTGCTATATATGTTGTTGTGTAGTTGTGTCACACTGGTCTGTTTCGGAGGCATTTGCGATGGACGAGGTTGATGCCCCATCCTTTTCTCTTGGTGTTTCTGATTGTATTGGTGTTTCTGTAGATGTGGGTTCTAATCAAGTTGCTTTACGAGTTGTTTTCGATGCTTCTAGTATTGTTGGCTCTACTGATGCTTGTTCTCTGGTCACGGTAGCGGATGTTCCTTTTCTGGCAGTTGATGAGGAAGAAGAGAGGCGTGTAAATGAGAGTGGCTCAAATCGCAGCCTTGCAAAGGATGAGTGGGTGCATAGACAGTTCGACGTGTGGAGAAGACTGAATGGATTATGGCATTGATTCAAATGTTTGGCTTGAGAAGATTGACTTGTAGGAATTGAACAACATGCTTCAGAGGTTTTTTTTGGAGGTGGTGAAGCTTGATGGATCTTTGTATCCTACTGAATCGATTATGGGGATGTTTCACTATTTGGGCAGATTATTAGGCAGGAGTAGGATGTTCATATTGCTGTAAGTGGCGTGATGGAGGTTTCATTCAACATTGTTAAGAACCCTATTTTCAAGGCTATGAAGGGTGTTGTTGTTATGGCTATGAACTGGTCCATGTAATAGAGCAGTCCTAAGTCCAAGGAGAATGATTCTATTGTAGGAATCAGTAAGGAGCAGATAATTTTAGATGATATTGACTTTTCGATGTTTCATCCACGTGGGGTGCAGCGTCAGTTTGCATTCTACTGTCTTTCTCAGTTTTGCATACGAGGTGGTAAGGAGCTGCATTCTGTTCTAAGGTTGGATTTGAGTCATGACAATGATGAATTGGGAGAGTATGTCAAGTGAGTGTTTGGATTTTTATCTCTTTTTGTTGATTGTATTTTTGTTATTTTGTGTGTATTTCAATTGCTCTAAACTTGCGCAGGTATAATGAGCGTCTCAGCAAGAAAAACGTGGTAAGCTTGACTCGATATCAGAAATCTGATTACCATCCTGGGGTTCAGGTTCACGAGGGTGATGTGGTTCGAACCTATTGTCAGCTTGTGCACCAGTTGCAGGATTGTTCTCCGACTAAGTATTTGTTCTTGCAAGTTATAGAGAATTATGTTTCTGAGGTACATGTTTTTTGTTTGTGCATTTTCTTTCTTAGTTTTGGTGGGATTTTTGTTAATTGTCTTTTGCTTTCAGGTTTGGCTTAATGTGAACCAAGTTTCTGAGAAGAGATTGAACAAGCTAGTTCAAATAATGCTTTCTACTGTTTCTTACGGTCAGGGTGAAAGCAGAACTAACAAGAGTGTAAGGGTGTCAACTGTTACTCGACTTAGTTTGTGCCAGCGCAATCAATTATCTCGAATCCTTATGATGAAAGTGGAAAGTTGAGGAGCTATCCAAAGGTTTTGGAGGAAAATATGAAGATCTATTGTGAGAAAGTTGATGGTGTTGTGAGTTTGGATGTTGTGAAGGCTACACCAAGATCGAAAACTGAAGAATTAGGTGGGTTTGAGGTATTTTCGTGTTTTTTTTTCCTTTTGTTTGCTTGTTGGCGTTTATTATTGTTTGTTGTTTTGTATGCAGGTGGTTCAAGTTTTGAGCCTGCTATGTATGATGGAGGGACTTTTGTTGTTGCTTTGGATGGTGGCATTAATTTGGCTTATGGACTTCTTTTGAATGCGTTGTTTCTGTTGTTCCTGAGTTGGTTGGTGGTCCTGAGTTTGTTGGCAAAGCTAGGAAGGAATTTTGTGGTATGGATTTTGCTGCTCTAAAGGATGGTTTTGTTAGTGGGGTGTTGGTGCTATTTCTGCTGAAGAGGTTTCACCAGGGAAGAAAGGTAGTAATGTAGATGTTTCGCTTGGCATTGGTGTTGAGAAGATCTCTTCCAGAGTTGATTATGGTTCTTTATATGGTGAAGAAGATGATTGTGTTCTTTTGGAGGAACTTTCTCGCGTGTCACCTGTTGCAGTGCACGCATTGGGACTTCCTTACCACGGAGGTCCTATTGTGGTTTTACATGGTTCTGTGTTTAACAACGATTGCGTTCAGTTCATCAAGAAGGATTGATGGTGATCTGCGATATCTGATGTATGAATGTCTGGCATATAGAATTTTGTAGTGTGGTGGGATATGAAATTTCGGTTGTATGTAGATTCTCGTCGATGGAATTTTGTGAACTGACGTTGTTACCGGTTTATTCAGTTTCGTGAAGAAATGCTATGGATATTATGAATAAATATGTTTTGTTTTAATTGGTCTTTTATTTGTAAGTAATGTGTACTGTTTATTTATTGTTTTTTAAAATTTTTGTGATGTAATTTATCCGGTTGCCTTTAGAGAGATCTTTTACCATTACGGAAGGGAGGGGATCTAACGGTCCAAATTAAAACTCCGTCGACTGAAGCTCTTGACGGGGGAGGGGAAAGGGGAGAAAGGGAAAAAGGGAAAGGGGGGAGAGGGAAGAGAGAGAGAGAGAGAGAGAGAGAGAGAGAGAGAGAGAGAGAGAGAGAGAGAGAGAGAGAGAGAATGGGGGAGGGGGAAGAGAGCGAAACATAAGTAGGGAGAATGGAGGAGGGGAAAGAGAGAGAAAGAGAGAGAGAGAGAGAGGGGTGGCGGGGGAGAGGAGTGGGAAGTTTGAATTCTAGAGTGGGAAGTTTGAATTCCTTGAGGGAAGTATATTGATTCTCATCTCTCCCGTAACTCATTTTCAATCACACCCTCCCTCTCATCGTGTTCCCCTCCCTTCCTCTCTCCCTCTCCCTCTCCATCTCCCTTGCATTGTGTTGTGCTCCCTTTCCCCTCTCCCTCTCCCTCGTGTTGTGCTCCCCTTCCCCTCCCCCTCTCCCTCTCCCTCTCCTTTCTCCTCCCTTCTCTCTCTCTTGTTGGAGAAGTTAAAGGAAAGCATGGAGCTGAACACAAAACAAGAGAATGCTTTTTGGAATGAAGAAGGGTGAGGTCTATATGTAGGCACCTCTACATGAGCCACCAAGCTCCACAATCATCTCCTCAATCAGCTCCTAGAATCTCTCAATCAACCTATGTGGCATCTACCATCACCTAACAATGCTTATGGGCACCTAACTGTGCCTCTAGCACACACACATAGAACCCAAGGTGTGCCTGGGGCATACACCTTGAGATATCCCAACAAACCCCCCCTCAAGGGAATGCCTCAGGCTATGTCAAGGATACATCTAGTCACATAGTGTCTCAAGCCATCTCATGGTGGTCAAGGATAAATCTATGGCTAGGATCTCATGCTAGCAAGGGTTCCCAAGGGTGTGAAGTCAAGCAAAGGGATACATAAGAACCCCCAATGGTTATCTCCCCTACACAATGTCTGCAGGAGGTACCATGGAGCTAAACACATACACATGGCCTACATCATATGGTGACCAGAGGTGTTTACAAAGAACACAATAGTTTATTCCATTCATTTTGGAGGACTATCCAGGCAGAGTACCTTGACTCAACATAAAAGAGAGATATGGAGCATATGTGGAGCTGATTCAAAAAGCATAATCATCATAGGAGGCCTCATCTTGTGGAAGCACATCAACCGAAAGTAAATTGGTAGTTTCTGGTTTTGTAGTTGCTTCCTTCTTGGCAACCATACAGAGGCCTGATCTTGGAGGGCTTGTATCTCACTCTTCAAGACAAAGAAAAGAGGGCTTTTTAGGTAGAAATAAAGGTGGTATACCAGAGAAGAGCCACTGAAGAGGAAAGTCAAAATGCCACGTCATGTCACCATAGCCAAGAGCTTGATTGTCAATTGGTTTTTTCGCATTTGCTCCCTCCTTGGTGGACCATTTCACTTCAAATTTGGACAGGGGCTAGCTCATGTTGTTTGCAAGTGTGGCTCAGAGGAATTTTGAAATGGTTGCTCCAACAAGTCGTATTGCACGAAATGGCATCAAAAAGAAAGCAGCTGTTGCGCGGGTCTGAGGGCACCATTCCCTAATTGCTTTGACGTGGGAGGTTGCCTATATGAAGGGTTTCTCCAGCCAGAAGGACTCTAGAAGACGTCACCTATAGGAGGAGAATTCAGCCCTCCAAGTGGTTGGGCAGAAAGGGGCAAAATGGAGAGGAAGGTGGGGAAGAAGAAGAAGAAGATGATGACATGGCATAAATGGGCTCAAGGAGGATCATAATGCTCTAATACCATGTTGGAGAAGTTAAAGGAAAGCATGCAGCTGAACACAAAACAAGAGAATGCTTTTTGGAATTAAGAAGGGTGAGGTCCATATGTAGGCACCTCTACATGAGCCACCAAGCTCCACAATCATCTCCTCAATCAGCTCCTAGAATCTCTCAATCAGCCTATGTGGCATCTACCACCACCTAACAGTGTTTATGGGCACCTAACTGTGCCTCTAGCACACACACATAGAACCCAAGGTGTGCTTGGGGCATACAGCTTGAGATATCCCAACATCTCTCTCTCTCTCTCTCTCTCTCTCTCTCTCTCTCTCTCTCTCTCTCTCTCTCTCAGGGATCGACATCGGATGAGTCAAAATGGCTCCTTGGGATTGTTCCTACGACGTTAAAAAAACTATCTATCTATCTATCTATCTCTCTCTCTCTTCTCCTTCTTGTCTCCTCTCTCCCTCCCTTTCTTTCCCATCCTTTCAAGTGTCCTCTTGACTTCAAAGTCAAGAGGTTGTATAGTGTGCCCAAGAGATCACGCTGTTTTTTGCGCATGCGATCTCTTCCCTTCCTTTTTCATCACCCACCTCTCCCCTCTTATCTAATTAAATTTATTTTTTTAAAATTATTCCTCTCTCCTCTACTCTTCCCTTCCTCTTTCCCTCTCCCTCTTCCTTCTACTCTCACCCTTGCTTCTACTCTCGCCCCCATCGTGGTTCCCTTCCTCCCTCTCCCTCGCGTTGCGCTCCATTCCCCCTCTCGCTCTTCCTCTCCTTTCTCCTCCCTTCTCTCTCTCTCTCTCTTCCCATTCTCCTCCCTTCTCTCCCTCTCTCTTCCCTTCTCCTCTCCTTCCTCCCTCCAAGAGATCGCAGTGGCGACCCCAAAAAAAAATATTTTGGGGCACTGCTCAATCTCTTCCCTTTCTCCTCGTCACCCCTCTCTCTCTCTCTCTCTCTCTCTCTCTCTCTCTCTCTCTCTCTCTCTCTCTCTCTCTCTCTCTCCCTCTCCCCCTCCCTCCCTCCCCTTCCCTCGCTCTTCCCTTACCTTCATTCCTTCCCCGACGCTTCCCCCTCTTCTTTCCTCTCTTTCCCTCTCCATTCCATGTCTCTCCCCTTTCCCTTTCCTTTTCCTTCTTTCCCTCTCTTTCGCCCTCCATCAAGAGCTGTCATTTGAAGATGTGTGCTTCACTCAGTGCAAACACATCTTTAAAAACCTTTGTAACTATTGCAAGGTGTTTATAAAGTTATTTGAGATTATACCGATGTTGCTTTCTGAAACTTTGAAAGGTGTTTATTGACACCATTCTTAAGTCTTGGCGATTTTAGAGTTCCAAAACTATAAAAGGTGTTTATTAACACCGTTATTAAGTCTTGGAGATTTTAGAAGACTTAGATGGTAAAGTAATCTCATACATGGACCTTAAATATATAAATATAAATATAAAAGCCTTACGGGCATGCCCATGCCACGTGAACACTGTAGTGCACTGGTCCCACCATATGTATCAATGGCCTTTCATCGATGAACCAAGGTCATGTACGTACCATGCATGCATGTGCAGCGTTGTGTGTGACTCCATATCTACCAGATTTTAGAGTTTTTAAACTCTCAAAAGGTATTTGTTAATACCGTTATGATATCTTGAAGATTTTAGAGGACTCTTATGGTAAACTAATGTCATGCATGGGCCATACATACATACATGCATGCATATAATTTTTTTATACATTTAAATTGCTTTTATTAATTTAAGTGTGATTAAACTATTATTTTTTATTAATTATTAATTTAAATTGTTATTAAGTGCAACATTATAGAGAGATATTCTGAAATTTATTACGTAGAAATAACAATGCCAAAAAGTAAACTTTTGATTCTCAAACAACATTTTCATAAAGTTAACTTTTCATTTGGGAAGGAGTTTTAGGATTAGTCCAAATGTAGACATATGAGTCCAAAATTAATGAAATAAATGTTATTGGTTGATGCAAGATAGGCTAGGACATGATGGGAGCCTTCCAATTCTAGCCCATCTATTTCTAGTTCTTTTCCTTTTTCTTTTTCTTTTTCTTTTTCATCGTAAGTATTTCTTGGGAGGTATGTTAGACACCCCGGCTCCCCCCAGGGGGTCTATCTCCATGATTATACTCAAATTTTTATTTGGTCGCATAGGCCTTTTTTGGCCTTAAGTAGACGTTAATAAATCTTTTTTTCTTTCTTTCTTTCTTTCTTTCTTTCGTTCTCCACTCTTCCCCTCTATTCATATCTCTTTGTGCTTTTTGTATTCTTGCTATGTTTTCTCAATAAGTGTCAAATCAACACCTTCTATTGTATTAGTCAATGCAATCACAAAGTTGGCATATTACAAGCCTCAAATGTCTTATATGAAGATGTTAAGCTCAAAACAAAATATGGGAGAAGCACATTTGATTTATAATAGTTTCCAAATATGTATATTAAATTGAGCTGTTACAAACATGTGTGTTCAATTAAGTGTATACTTGGGTGTTGATGGTAACATTAGCATACCTTTGGTTACTACATTTTTTAGTTTTCTTTTTCTTCTATGCTTTTCTTTAAATTCCCCTACTTCTCTTTCACTCTTTTTCTCTCTCCTCGTGGAGTTTACAGCCCATATGTTTAACACATGCATTTCTTCATCTTGGTTATGGTGCAATACAATCCTTATACATATCAATTGGGAATGCCTTAGCAAGGGGGCCTTATAAAGATGCTTTTAATACCAAGGTACCATTGTGATAGTGAAGGCATGCCTGCTTCCACAATGTCGATACATTAGTTTCAATGTAATGTAACATCGTGGGAAAGTATTTTGCCAAAAATGGAATTGAATACATTAAAAGCACTTAATATAATGCCTTTGTACCTCTTCAATGGGCTTCATGATGTTACTTTTTCATGAGATCACTTGTTTCAATTTCCAATTGTAATATGCACAATGATTTTCAACTCAGAATGCTATGCTGTGAGTTTCATGATTTTGCACATGCACGTAAGATACATGCATTGTGCTCAATGTTATGTTGCCAGCCAACCCAAAGTAGTTGAGATATCATGGTGATTATTATTGTGTTATGTGTTTTGCAATTCAAGAATAGAAGAGCTTCCAATTTATAATAGAAATCCTGTAAGATAATGAAAATGATTATTTGGTGAGCTTTTCGAGGCGACTTTTTCTAGTACGGCGAGCTTTTTCAAAACTTGCAACTTTTGGTAAGCTTTTGAAATTTAAATCTAGAGGCAAGTTTCCAGCAAGGTGAGCTTTTTGTAAAGTTATAGCTTTTACTGAGCTTTTAAGTTTTAGATTTAGAGGCAATATTTTTTGTGAGCTATATGCATGCACACTTGGTAATACACCCTTATGATGCAACTTAATTTTGCAACTGCCAAAATCACATCCTTAGTGCCCAACCCCTATCTTTATAGCCTCATCTTATTGCATTAAATCTTGATATAGACAACATGAACAATCACAAGTTATTGGAAATTGTTTTGTAATATATATCCGAGCTACTTTACATTTTGTCTAAATTGGAACTTAGTGATTGTGCCACCTTGTTGAGAGCAAGTCCATAGTGGTGACCTGACCATAGATACCTCTCAAAGAACACCACAATCAACAAATTTACGAACTATGATGGACTACTGTCACTTCAACAAAGAACCAACAACTTATGACTCTCATTTGGACCATTTATCGAGCAACCTTGACAATCCCAACAAACAAGCAAGTATGTCATTCGTGTACTGGACCAACCATTCCATTGCATACATTTGCACATAATGCACACTATCACTTACACCTACAATAACATTCCAAAAGGTAGGCCTTAGTGGGATCCCCACCTTGTTTCTACCTTGTTTCTAGCACAGCTTAAGCGCTCTAGCCAACGCATAGGTTCTTTTACAAACACCCCCTCAAAAATCCATTTCTTACAAAATCATTCGGGCCTTTAGTTTGCGAACACTAGTGCGAGGTTATGTTCTCGACTTGTTGTCAAATTGAAGTTGTCGAATTTTTCTTTGTGGATGTGGCATTCCCGCAGCATCAGAATCCCGCTGTTCCTTTCGAAATGGCAATGCAAAAATTTAGGGAGCAGCAAAGACCCGAATTGGAATGATATGTTATAGGTGGGCAGTGGCTACGTAGTAGATATCGGCAATTTTGCCGCAACGTTAATGAAAGACGTATGCAACTCGTGGAAGGTCACTAGGGCCGTCGACGGCGACCTCAACCCACCTGGGCACCTCGCAAACGTCTGCTATCGAGCCAAACAGACTCAATCCAGCGTCTATTCTCTCGTTGCCCCTCCTACAAATACCCCATGCAGCTTCACAGACTCTCAGCGTCGCCAAATCAGCAGCTGACTTTGTTCTGAGAACGAAATCCCAACGCTTACCCGTCCCCATCTAGCCCTTTCGCCCTGCAATGGCTGTCTACGGCGCCCCTGCTTGGCGTTCGCTTCTGCTGCTGTTTGTTGTTGCACTACTGGCATTGGCATGTAGCAACAGCCTCGTTCAGGCTGACGGTCATGAAACGGGAACTTGCACGTGCAAGAGAGATGCTAACAAGTGCAAGATAAAAGATGGCGATGGCCATTGCCGCTCGGGCTTCAAAGCAAAGTGCCTAAGGTGCTTCTGGGAGCCGGAGTCGAACGGTGGGGGAAGTCAACACCCCCTGAATATTAGTAAGGACAATTTTCAGTGTGAGTGATCTATACCCATTACAACCCCTCTCTCCTTCTAATAGTTTGAACTTTGGTGTTCCACACACGAAACATTGCCTTCTTTGAAGAAACTTTGTTGATTCGGCTAGCATTTGGACTTGTTTGTCTCATGTACACATTTTCTTGGGTTGGAGGTCAGTGCGAGTGCTGCAAGTAGCACCCTTTGGGAGTGCGTAGGCTCTAAGGCAAAACGACTTGCTAGAGAGATGGCAAAGCTCATTAGCCTTCATTTACCCTCCTTAATAGGTGCAAAGGCATGGAGAGGGCATGACAAAGTTTCTTTTTTAAAGGGAAATGACAAAACTTGGTAGCCTTCATCTACCCTACTGAATAAGTCATGACCAATGCCTCATACTTAGTAAGCTTACCACTCAACACTATTATTTACACCATCTTATCATACAAAATTGATGGCCTTCATGTATTGCTCCACATAATTAAAGACATCCGTCTATTATTAAAGACATCTATCTAATCCCATTCTTGTGTCTCCTTTGAGCGTTATCATTAGCAATGATTATATACGTTTCTTAAATCTATCATCCCCTTGGACTTTCTCTCAAAGCATTTACCTATTGTTAGAATTCACATAAACAAACTGAGAGGTCATGCAAATACTTACATTGCCTCTCTAGTTCATAAAGGGGCATGTTACAACTTTTTTTAAAAAAGTGTATTTGAAGTGGGATGATTTAGTGGTCATCTTATGTTGAGTTTACTAGAATAGTATTGAGCTCCTTATAAAAGATAATTTGAAGGATTTCATGAAGAATACATGGCTACATGTGGAAATGCTTAGATAAGATCAAGGTCTGCACTTGCATACAAATAATTGAAATAAAAAATCCAATGCTAGTGTTAATAGCTTGTTAAGTATGCTCCTATCTTTAACCACCTAAATTAGGCACAATTATGAGAGGATATATCATGAACTAATATGTGAGGGTATTCTAGATGATCCTAACCAAAAAGGTTCCAATGACGATCCATGAATGAAGCCAATGTGCGAATTTACAACATTTCTTTGTTTCCCTGAGGTACTTTGATGAGCGGTTGCTTGTATCCCCATATTTCCTTTTATCCCATCAACTACTTCAACATGCAACTACTTGCATCCAAAAGTGTGCTTACATCCTTGCATTGTTTATACTCTTTGAGCAAGAGTAGCTTTGATAAAACTTTAAGGAGATAGTGTTTATGGAGTCACTGAAAGGATGTATGAATTTATGAAAATTAGGATAAAGACACTCAATTCCATAACAAGGAAGGGTGCGGAGGGGGGAGCATAGACAATAACATCAATTAGGGAAGGAGGTTATAGAAGCAAGCATACATAAGCACAATTGCCATGATGCAAAAAGTCTTATCTGTGTCTCCATTGTAGGATATTAGGGAGGGTATTTACAAGTGAGACCAATTTAGATGTGTAGCTAGTAAGCAAAGATTAGTGGCAAATTATAAAGTTGTATATGACATCTATTATATGAGATGTGTAGATATTGGAAGAATAATTATGGTACCTACATTCCTTTAGATCGTGATGAAGTATACACAACAAAGACTGAGATAGTATGCCAAGTGGGAAATTGAAATGTCTTGAGGTTACAAATGGTCAAATTTTGAAGCATACTCAAGAATACTTAGTTTTCACCTTCAATGGCACTAACCATTTTCTTTAGGTGAATTTTAATGTCTTGAGATTATCAATAGTTGTATTTTGAAACACATCCAAGAACACTTAGATATCACCTTTGATGACTCACATTCAATTGAAAGAAGTTAAAAAGCTTAGGGCGCCAACTCCCTTTAGTAAGAAAACCTATCAAAATCTTGAGTATGGATGAATTTAACAATATGCCATGAGTAGAAATTATTCAAATTAACATGGTTGTGTTCTGCACTTAAAGAGCTTCAAATATGTCTTTACACCTTGAAATTTGGGTAACACATGAAAAAGTTACATTAATTTGAAAGGTGATGGGTTTTCATATTTTAGTGTATTTTTTGTTTTACCCCTCCCTTTAGGCCTCACATATTATGAAAAATATGTACACATCTTAAAATCTTGCATATTTTTCAAGGTATATACCTTATATTTTGTGGGAGGGGGGACATGAAATTTCCATATTCTTCCCTTGTAGATTTGAATTTTTTAAAGGAAATCCATGCATATTATATATGGACCTTGTGCCCCCATACCCTGGATTTTGGACGAGGGTAGTAACGTATTAAATATTTAGTTGGTGCCCCAAGTTAAAAACGTGGTTGAAAGTGATGATGTATGAATTTTAACATGGACTTGAATCATACAAATCAAGCTTGCTTTTCTTCACATTGTCAGTATTATACTAAAGACACAATGTGTGTGTGTGTGTGTGTGTGTGTGTGTGTGTGTGTGCACCTGTGTGCATGCGGGCATGCATGCATGTGCATGCATCACTATCTCAAATGTTGGGGGGCTCTCCCTTGTAACCATGGTAGTTACAAATACGCTCAGTCAATTTTGGCAGTCTACATATTGCATCAACTTTGTTGTCCATTACATCTAGTTGGTCAATCAAGGTCCTTCAATCTTAGCACATAATTTGGTCCTTATTTAGATGAACCTCTTTTTGTGCAATCTTCAATTTGTTCGAGCAACTAAAAGAACCGTTAACATATTTTTAGCAGCATATATGATGGCGATGCCGGTTCATCCTCGGACTCTTGTTGTCTCAAATGATGGAAATGATTCCGGTAGTAAGTTCAAAGATGTTACTAAAAATGGGAGATAACCTCCTCATAACCTCTTGGGGAACCTACTACTCTAGCCAATGATGCTTCCTTGAGGGAGTCTAGGGTATCTCCTCCAGGTTGGTACCAATGTGTATCCTGTATAAAAAGAAGGCTACCTCCTCCATCCTGTCCAAGAGTGGAATGAAATCAACATAGAATAGTGCAATTTCTTGATATGTATAACTTATCACTATCACAAACAATATAACACAAGAAATAAAGGAGATGCACTTCAATATTTCTGATGACAAGAATCATGATATAGACTTTGTTCAACATTGTTTTCTAAGTCATTCAAAATGGTTGGAAGACCAAGGCTTGTAGCTTAAAAGAGATTGGGTGTGGTCAGATGGGTGTGTAGCCCAATTCAAGTCAGCTAGGCTATTCTACTTTGTTAAAAGGTCCTGTGTAACACAAACTTGGAGATTACAGGGTGTGATTTTTTGGTGAGATTTTTGTCATGAGCTTTTTTTTAATTTTCATGAATATTGCGAGCTTTTCATTCATCTGAGAGAGAGAGAGGGGGGGGGGTTCATGGAGTGGGGTGGGTTGAAAGTTTGGGTTGTGGTTGCAGTTAAGAGGAGAGAGGGGGGGGAGGGGAGATAAAGGAAAGGGGGAGGGACGGGCGCATGGGTAAGGTGGCATGGAGAAGGGAGGGGAGGGGAGTTGGAACATATATTCGTTATCATAGTGGAGAACGTAGAGGGGGAACTTATAAGGTATGCAAAGAGGAGTGCAAGGAGGAGAGAGAGGATGAGGAATGTGAAAGTTATGTTCATCTACTAAATGCAAAGGGGAAGGGAGAGCATGTGGGAAATTTGTTCATTTTCAAAGTGTATAATTTGACAAGTTTGACCTCATATTTGGATTCCTCGTCGAATTCCGGTCATTTTGAGTACCAACATGACCATATTCCGATAAAAAATTTAAAAATGGTGTTTTTGTCATGAATTCAGTTTTGGCCTGTTTTGGGCCTATTTTGAATCTGCGCTAGCGCAGACTCAAAATAGGCCCAAAATTCAAAATAGGCCCAAAACAGGCCAAAATGACAAAAACACCATTTTTTTAATTTTTATCGGAATATGGTCATGTTGGTACTCAAAATGACCGGAATTCAACGAGGAATCCAAATATGAGGTCAAAAGTTTCAAATTATACACTTTTAAAATGAACATATCTCCCATAGTTCCTCCCTTCTACTTTGAATATGGACATATCTTCCATAATTTTTTGCCTCCTACTGCCACTCACATCCGCCCCCCCTTGTGCATAGTATACACTCTTCCACCCCTCCCACATGCTATGAAAATGAACATATCCTATATCCTCTCCCCCTCTTTCTAACCTCCCCATCTTTCTTATAACAAAAACACATATGGATTTCTAAAAAAAGCTCGCAAAAAAAAAGGAAATGGTAAAAAAGCTCACATTAAAAAGCTCGCCAAAAGATTTTCCCCGAGATTACATGGAAAAGGTGAGCATGATGATGTAAATGTACTCATTAAAGAGACCTCACTCAAGAATAGGCTCAAGAAAGAAGGTCTTTGGTGTTGTTTCTTTTCTTTATGAATACACTTACTAATGATGCAAGAACTACCTTCATAAAGAGGGAGGAAAACATACTCCGAAGATCCTATTGGGACATAAACATTAGCAATGTAGATAAGTGAAAATAGTATAGATGTGCACAATTGCTTGACTCTTGGCCATTGCATAGCGTATGTGGCTAGAGTAAGAATGATCCAACCCAAATGAAAAACACACAATTAGATTTGTTTTATGATGCACATACATGTAGTGCATGGTGCATCAGTAATGACTATGCGATGAAATGGAATAAGGTATTGTTGAATCTAGTAGAGGATGATGCACCTAATGCCAAAGTCACATCAGATGAACCCATTTTTAATGGGCATCAAGACTTTATTACTCATTTGTTGAGTGAAGGTGACAACTTTGATGTTCCTGTAGAGCTTGATAATGATGAATGGGTAGACTTTTAATTTTGAAATCCATTGAGATATGGAAAATCACCACATATAGTGAAAGACAAATGAGAAGGAGAGTGTAACGAGGATTTTGTTTGTATGTGGTTTGTACTACAAAATTAGTGATGAACATCATTTTCATCTCATGCTTGAAGGTCCAACAAAAATCATTCTTTCACATATGGTAAATTCTATAAAGTATTCAATGGAGACTATTAAAATCAATACATTAGGCCAATATAGTAAAAGAATCGCTTGAGGAGGATGTATCCTTTTGCTTTCTAGGATGTCTAATATAGTCAACTAGTTTAAAATCTAAAAGGAACTTCATAATGAATTAGATTAAAATTAGGATGAGGGATGACTATCAAGATCTCAAGGAAGTGACACCACATTAGGGATGACTATCAAGATCTCAAAGAACTAGCAAGGGGGAGGTATACAGAGAGACCAACTCCTATCTACTTCAAATTTGGTGGGTATGAGTAAAGAAAGACTAGTCGCAATAATCGAAGGAGTCATAAATGAAGGACTGTTGGAATATGATACGAGATTACTTGTCTATTCCACCTTCATAAGTTTTGTATGGATCAAATTGAATTTTGAATGTCATTGTGTCTTTTTAAAATTCTAAAGACATAAAAAACATGACCTTGCACTCAATACATGATGACAATCAAGATTTTACCATTAAGAATTCAAACACATGAGAAATATTAAGTATTGTATATAATTTATAATCTAAAAAGTGGATTGTATAATAAGTGTACAATATTGAATATCATCTATATTTCTAAAATTGCCACAAAAGTGCACTATACATGTAGCTCTTGGCCCTTAATCTATAAAGATATCCCTATATTTAGGCTCCCTAATCATTCCATCGCATCTCAACCTCTCCTTTACAAGATCAACGTTTGATGTAGAGTCTCCCCAAGTGTATCAAGCTTGCCTTGTTAGTGTCAACCCATCTGGTGAGTTGATCCATTTGTATAATTAGACTCCAAAAGGAACCAATAATTTATTGATGTCTTTAATTGTTCGGTCTTCAAATTTAGGTAGAACAAGAGATGTTCTGTCCTTGTTCAATGAGCATTTGTAAAGACTACCATCAAGTTATATTTTGACTCTTTGTATTGTGGGAATAGCTACCAAAATGTCTATAGCATCTTGAAGGAGAAATGATTCCCATCTCTTAACTTGGAATTAGCCTCATGACATAGATCTTGTCATAGTCAGCCTATTAGCTTAATCTTTACATCCCTAAAGCAAAGATCTATTCCCTTTGAAACCTTCTTTGCAAATGCACAACTCCATATGTATACATCAAAAAACTCATTAGCCAATCTAATTAATGTTTTTGCATCCTTTCATACAAAGTGCATATCCCCTCCATTTTCTTTGAAAATTTTTGACTAATGTGTGTGGCCTCACATGTCCTAGGATTCCAAGTTAGCATGAGCACCCCATTTATATTGACAACTATTACAAGGTGCTATTGAAAGTTTGGGAGTCCTCTATATTAATATCTCTTTAAGCATTTCCTCCTCAACTGGATTAGTTCCAGGCACTGCATCTATGTTTCCCTTTGGTACTGGGTAGTGCAAGGCACCTATCATGCATTTGCATCTTCCTCAATCTTTCCATTTAACGAATGCACAACGATAGCGATCAAGAGATTCTGAAGCAAGCAGAGCAAGCGCAGTCTTATAGGGTGTACCATTTTGGAATGTGGTGCTTGGGTGCGCAAAGAATTAGGAAGGGCAGTTCTCGTGCAAAGGGCAACAAGCAGATGCGAATTCTCTCTCACGCTCTCTCTCTCTCTCTCTCTCACACACATAGATAAGAGCGAGCGCGAGAGAGAGAGGCTCTACACTCTTTGGAATCTAATAAAGTCTAAAGATCCCCACACAACCAACAATTAGAGGCAAACGGCCAAGTGGGCAGCCTCGTGGGAAGCATCCGAGCCTCGAAGCAAGCGGCTGACCAAGAAGGAGGAGCACGTTTGAACCCTTCCCATTATAAGGGTAAGTTTTAAGGCCACCCAATTTAGCAAGTACTGACTCGGCAATTGAAGGTGTCTTTCCCTTGGTATCCTTAGAAAATGGCTCAACACCTATCTTTTTCTTTGCATTCTTAGGTAGTGGCTCATCTATCTTTCCCTTTGCATCCTTAGGCAATGACTCATCATCTTTCTTCCCCTTTGCATCCTTAGGAAATGGAGTAGAATATTCCTTTCCCTTTTCATCTTGAGACAATGGCTCAACATTTTCCTTTTTCTTTTTCTCCTTTGCTACATCATACACTATCTTTGCCTTTGCATTATCATTGGCATTTGCATTTGGGACTCAAGCTATTGCATTAAAAGAAAAACTACTACTACTAAGCACATAACCAAAGTGTACACTCATCATTATAGGCTAATTTTAGAGATAAATGACATGTAATACTTAGGCAACAAGTTTTTGAGTAATAGAGAGATTGAATTTATATTTCAAAATGAAAATGAGACCATTGTCTTACCATATGGCCCAATCACCAACTCACATGCACTTGGTTACATGCCCTTATTTTTCTTCTTCGGAACATCTTGTGCCACATATTTGTAGCCCCTTCTTTTCTTTTGAAGCAAAAAAGATGAAAGAGGAACTTATCCTCATCATATTTATCACATCCATGATTGTCTATGACACCTTTTTCAGCTTCTATAGATGTCTTCCTAGGTGACTTTCGAGGTGTTATTTTTGGTTAGACATCTTTGGCACCTTCATCTTCATTTTCTTTATTCCAAAGGTGTCATCTCTAGTCACTTATGAAGGGTTTTTGAGAACATAAAGCCTACGCTACTTCGTCTCCTCTTGAGAATATCTGATAGAAAATATCCTACATCTTCCCATGTGTCCCCTTGAAAATCTTATCGGTGGCCCCACTTCATATCATTCCTTGTTCCTCTTTGTGGTGGAGCATAAGAACTAGGAAATTGACAAGAAAAATCTTGTCAAGTAGAGAGTAAAACAAGTAACTTGTGATGCATGAACATAGTTGTTCAATATACCTAGGTTCACCTCCCAATAAGCATTGTCACCTGTAACATTTTAATAGTAGCACCTAAAAATTATTCTAGAAGGAAAAATATACCATCAAGAAATACTTTCAAATTACTCATGATCTGAAACTAACTATCTCGATGAGAAATGTTAAGTAACAAATATAATTAATTAAAAAGTCAAAAAATAGGTAGTACCTTTTTCAAGTATAGGAAATCCGAGCATCTTCAGCACCCTTAGAGGAATGGTCTATGTGCAGTCACTTTGTAGACATTTTCCTTTTACAAAAAAAACACGCACAAAGCATAGAAAGTGGTGGTTTTTGACATGGGTTAATATGTTGTGTATATTGGATACAATTGCTCCCTGCAACAACTAAACTTCTTCGTTCGCACTATGCAAATGCTTGATATTGGCCCTGAAACAAGATTTGCATGAAGATATCTAGGTTACTGGTTTCTGAGTCCATTCCTCTTGTTTGTTCTTCAAAGAAGGAAACAGCCTCCTTTGCTATCTTTCATCTCTTGTCTGTGTCAGATACAACATTTGCCTGATCTGCCATAGCTCGCTTTGCCCTTGCTTTCAATCGTTGCTTTCTTTTCTTTGCAGCCTCGTACTCTCTAACAGCGTCTACCTCTTTTTCTTGATGGGTTAGTTGCGTTAATGTCTCTGCATTGACATCCTCAGGTCCCAGAGACACATAAACTAGACACACCTACAAAAAGTAGCATAAAGCATCACCAACTGTCCTCATTTGCAATGTTATTTAAGAAATAGAAAAGCAAACGTGATTCCTGCAAAGGCACGTACCATTTTTCGACAAGAAATCTGAGTATGGACTTTGATGGTCCTGGGGATGCTGTTAATTCAGCAGTAGTGTTTGCAAAGATTTTATTAGTTTGAAGTGTTGCTACTATGCTCTGGTCTCAAGTTGATTTGTTCCTCACTGGTAGTGGCATTCGAAGACTCCACTTCACTCAAGATCTCACCTCTTCAGGCATTTGTTTTAAGTGTTGCTACTCTTAGGTGTCTTCGAGATACAAAGAGATAGAATGCAAAGAAAGAACCAGGAGCGCAGAGAGAGTGAGAGAGAGAGAGAGAGAGAGAGATTTCAGGTTGCATATTCAAAGTGGGAGGTTTCAAAAAGAGAGGTTTCAGAAAGAGAAGCGGGACTGGCAGTTACAGTGTCATTGTTATTTACACATCATGGACGTGGGATGTGCTTTTTATTTTTAAATTTACACTCATGACTAATCTCACAATCAGTTTAAAAGATGCTTTTATAAGCACTGAAAAAGCATTGTCCATGGACACTACTTTTTAGTCTAGCCAATCGTGCTACCACCCAATTATTCAAGTCAATAACCATTAAAATAGAGTCTAGAGGCATATAAGGCTAATGCTTTCACAAACTTGAATCATTACCCCAGTAGTGTAACATTGCCATAGTAGTATATAATCAAGGGTTTTGATTTCCACACTCATGCATCGTCTTCCTCCCATGTTCTTAGTTCTCGCTATTACCATGGTCTTCAACTATTGTTGATCAGCTGGTCAGCACCCAAGTTTATGTGATGACGCCTTCCTTATTGCAGGTCATCGCCAACACTACTCCAAGCTGGCCATGCTTATCTAAATAGCCTTTGCTTGATCCTCATACAAGCGTGGCATTCTAGCTTGTTGTATTGGCATGCGTCTAATTTTCCAAATGCAATAGATGCCATGCTATGGATTTTGAATGTAAAACAAGGAAGGCTAGCTTACTAAAGCCAAGAGATGGAGCGTTGACTGGCTGCTAAACCAACTCACAATAGTTAGAAGGCTCTAAAGAAGGCAGTAGATCAACGTTGAGGAAGATGGCCGATTAGGATATTGCTATGGCATATGCTCTTCTCGATAGCTCTTTGAGAAGGTATCACACAAAATTGTCACGTCCGTTGAGCAACTATGCATGTCCGTGAGTATGTGATCGAGCCGTATGCTTGAACCCAAGCTTCTTGACTGGTTGTGATGCCAAGGCAGTCTCTGCGATTTAACTTATATACTAGGAATCGAGTAGCTGACTCAGCTGATTCCAAGCAGTCGGTTGGAGAACCTAAACCGAAACATTATGCCAACATTTGATAATCCTTGTCTTTTACGTAACAATAGAGCAATACATAGCAAAAGTTTTTGTAAGGTCTAGACTCGTCACAACGTTATTGCATCGAATGACTATGTTTGGACTTGAATCATCCTTGTATAGTATGCATAGTATGCATGGCCAAGTTGACTAAGTTGGTTGATTTAATCCTCAATTAACTTAAGCTTGTGTGTCAACATATGCGACCCCACATATATATGTGTGTGTGTGTTGCATGGACTCGGTCCATTTTCTATAGGCAATTATACCGTCCACCATCGATTCAAACATCATCATTAGGTAATGAGACCATTCATCAATGATTGTATGGTTTGCCACTACTATACCCAAAAAATAGGTGGCTTAGTTCATCTTTAACTCGACTTTCCATCTCAATTTTTGTCTGATATCTCCCCATGGTTTTGGATATTAGCTCCTAGTATTGGATTTAAACCATTATCATGTGAGAATGACTCTTTAGAAGCTTTGAAAAATTATCACAGGAACATTGACACCCACACTCTCATTCTAAGCAAGAATGTTATGCTAATGCATGATCGTATGCATAACATGGGGAGGCCATATTATCCATACAAATATTACCTTGGCATTTATGCTTTGGATGGAACATTTTATGCACTTCTCATTATGCATGTACCTCATTTTCACAACAAACTACCTCTTTGTGTGTGTGTGTGTGTGTGTGTGCACGCGCATGCACGCATGTGCATATATGTACATGTACATGTATATGTGTGTCATGTGCGTGTGTGTGTATCCATACATACATACATACATGCATACCATACATACATGCATACATACATATGTATGTATGTATATGTATATGTTTGTATGAATGTATGTGTCTTTGTGTGTGCATGTGCATGTACACACACGTGTGTGTGCACGCATATACATACATGTGCCACTCTACATGGGGTATGGAGAATAGAAGCAATGCCATTATCCCTATGGACTTATAGAGAATGGAAGTAGATTCATTCTCGTACTCCCATCCCCCCTGTATGAGCATGGAGTTGTTGAGAATGGATATAGTACTTTTCTCTTCACTCCTCCCCCTCCCCCACCCCCGCCCCGCCCCCTTCCCCTCCCCCTTGCCCCCCCTCCCCCGCCCTGCCCCCTTCCCCTCCCCCTTGCCCCCCCGCCCCCTTCCCCTCCCCCTTGCCCCCCCTCCCCCGCCCCCGCCCCCTTCCCCTCCCTCACGCAGGGGAGGGGGAGGGGGCGGGGCGGGGGCAGGGGCAGGGGAAGGGACGGGGGCGGGGGAGGGGGAGGGGGAGGGGGCGGGGCGGGGGCGGGGGAGGGGGAGGGGGAGGGGGCGGGGCGGGGGAGGGGAGGGGGAGCAGGGGGGGAGGGGGAGGGGGCGGGGTGAGGGAGGGGAGGGGCAGCAGCAGGGGAAGGGGAGGGGGCCAGGGGAGGGGAAGGGGAGGGGGCGAGGGCGGGGCAGGGGCGGGGGCGAGGGGAGGGGGAGGGGGTGGGGCGGGGGAGGGGAGGGGGAGCAGGGGGGATCCCCCCCCACCTGTTGCGTGTGCAACAGGGGGGGGATATGTTTGTCCAAGGTTTAGTATATTTTAAGCACTAGGTTAATCTTTTAAGCTTATGTCTAAGAGGGGTGAACATTATACTTGAAATACAAGAGGGTATTCCAAGCCATAATCTTTTATTTCACACACTTGAGCTCTACCACTAGGCTATAGAGTAGAATAGCATCCCTAAAGATAAATGGTCTCTCCATGCAACCAACACACTTCATGAATGAGGTGCTTAGGTACCTCGCCAAAGGATTCATGATTGTACACTAAGTCATGACCGCTTACTACCCAAGGTACAACGATCAAGTAGAATCAATGAACAAGTTGTTGAAATCCATCCTCACAAATATAGTTAGCATGCACTGATAGGATTGAAATATCAAGCTAAATGTTGCCTTGTGGGCATACAGCACCTCCTACAAGGTAGCAACAAATCCAACCTGTTTTGGATGGCCTATAGGCTAGAGAAGGTAGTGCCTTTAGAATTTTTGGTCCCAAGCTTATGATAGCAGCTGAGCATCAGATTGGGGAACACAAATCCATCAATAAATGAGCCCAATAACTGGAAAAACTTGATGAACTCTAAGTACGAGTGGTGTGGACCCAATAGGTGATTCAAAAATGAACAATAGCATGGCAGGATAGACACATTCTATAGAAGAACCTAGACACAAATATGCTCATGCTATTGTAAACTACCAAACTCAACCCACTCAAACCCAACCTTAAGCTAGGATGGAATTGACCCCTTTGATTAACCAAGGTGTTAAAAAATAGCATAGTCTAGGTAGTCAACTTACAAGGGTGAACCATCCTTGAGTTGTTCAAATGGTAGTAAAGTAAAGCCTTACCAAGCGATGCACTTCAAATTCCCTATTTATGGCATGCTCATGAAAGAGAGCACCCACACTTGCAAGGGGCAAAAGACAATGCTTCAACTTTGCAATATCATGCAACATTATTGCAACCATTCAAAGAAGGGCCATCACATGCAACGTGCAAAATGATGGTGCTAATTATCACAAAAACAAAGAATTCATGCATTCAAATGTTTTTGTGCATTGCCCTTTTGTTTATGCATAGCTCAAGCTTCTTCATTCCATATAGATCCCTCTTGTATCTCCTCTCCCCCCTCCAACATGCATAGTTTTGTTGTCACCACCCCTTCCATTAGCGCCATGCCGTCCTCCTTAGAATCCCTAGCCCAGCCCTCAAGCTCAACATGTTCAAGAAGTTTGTGTAGCTTCTATGGGAAGAGTGATTCAACACAACTAAAGTAGAGCCGACTAGATGATCCTCATTGATGGAAAGAAGATGAACATCTGTAGACAACTAGTGGACTGAGTATTCTAGCCCCCCTACACAATTATGCTGCCTCCCATCCCGAATGCATAGAAAAGTGATGAGTACTTCGAGGAGGGAAACTACAATGCTTAATGAGGCTAAGTTAGTGAGGCCTTCCCTCAAATTCCTCTTGGAGTACATAGGATTAAAGAAGAGCACAAGCAATGTCCCAAGGGCTTTTATATCCAAGGTGATTGATCCATACAAGGATAGGTTCAAAGTAGACTAGGGCACCGTGTTCTCCAGCAACTTCATATCTCAGCTCTAAACTTGCAAGGCTTCACACTACAAGTTAGGGGCACACATGTATGCTCAAGCATAAACTCACCACAAGACAAGTGCCATGGTCAAATCTGCCTAGCACATCCACCTTTAACAAGCTAGTGGCTTGAGTAGAGACAAGGCACCCATGTCAAAATCTAGTAATGCCGACAATCGACCCATGACAAGAAGATACAAGAGTTTGAGAGGATGTTGAGAGTTCATGCTCAACATCATGTGATCATATGTACATATGTAAAGGGTTAGTGCTATATAAAGGAAAGGGTTAGATCCCTTAACCCTAACCCTAAATGGGTTTGTATATATTCTATTCTTTCAACTAAATCTAGTGTACAGTTAGTCATTTGTGGTGTGCTCTCCAGCTGTGCCCTCTCTCCTCATCTCCACTCTTCCCCTCTCCCCCCTTCATATTTTGTCATGGTATCAGAGATGATGGTTTTGCCTTCCGCTGAGGCGCCATCCTTCTTGTGAGAGTGATTGAGAGATCTTTCATTCTGTTGATGAAAGAGGATTTCCGTTCACTTGTTAGAAAATTTCTATCAAACAATTCCGTTCATGTGTGAGAGAGACTTCCGTTCATTGAGAGTCCATTCGTTTCAAAGATCTCTGTTGCGAGTGAGAAAGGCTCTTCTCCATTGAGAGAGAAAGAGATTTTATTGTTTGTGTGAGCCTTTGAGAGGGAGAGAGAGCCATAGTTTCTGAGAGAAATCTAAGAGAAAGAGATTCACACTCAATCTTCTTTTCTTTTGAGAGCATTCTCTCTGCAAGAGAGAATAGAGAGAGAGTCTCTGACTCCTTTTCAGTTTTAGAGAGGATGAGAGAGAGCCACGGGTATGGTATCCTAGTGCTAAGAAGCTAGAGCTTGCAAGTTGGAAGGCTGAGCCAACAACAACGACTAAAGACGACTAGAGAGGCTTAACAAAGCAACAATGACTAGACCTCAAGGCCATCCACCTCAACGACTTGCAAGGTGACTCCTTCAGTGAACTCTGTAATGAAGCGCCACCAATTATACCGCTCCATCGACGTATCGATCTCCAATGTCCCGATGCCTCCTTGAGTAAATAGCTTCCATAGCTTCTCTCTCTAAACCTCCTTTTGCCACATGGCAGATAACATGGGGTTACTCTAACTGTGATTAGGTCACATTGACCATATTTCAATGGGCTAGTTAGATTTCTGACCACATGGCAGATAGAACTTAACCCGAGTTAGGTCAAGATTACCTTGGGTTAAGTGCTTGGTCCCCTTTGGACACGTGGCACCTTATCTTCCATGTCAGCAGCGACGTGAGCAGTCCACGTCACCCTGCCAGCTCATCAACCATGTCATCACTCCCACGTCAGCATAGCCACATCAGTTGCCATGTCATTAGTGCCACATCATCATTACCACATCACCTTACTAACATCATCAACTACCACACCATACGTGCCACGTGGCACAGTGGACCTCTGCAGGCACACACAATGCTCCACGGTCACTGCATGTGACCACTCCTACCACCTCAGCATAGGGCTCTACTAGCACACCTCTTCCCAGGCATAATGCCACATCATCATTGCATGTGACCCACAGTGACACATCATCCATTGAGCACAATTGCACTCCTTTTGCCCCTCCACCTAGATCAAGTCGTATCTCTTGATCCAGGAAGAATTTGAGGGCGCTCCAAAAAGGAAGGTCGCTCGATTTTTCATGCTCTACGTGCTCGTCACATCGTGTGCACATTTTGACGCAAGTTACACTCACATTTGAGCCTCGCCACCACGACAAAACCACCTTCTTCACGCACATTCGCCTCTACATCGACGCATCTGACCCATCACCTAAAAAGAACAAAAGAAAAGGAATTATTTGCTGTTCTTTCATCGATCGATGGTTGGCATAGATCTAGATCATAGTAGACTAGATCGCCATAGAGGGGACGCTTTGAATTTCCCCAGGTTGCCAATCTAAGCCATGCTCGAAATTCCCAATTAGTACCTACTCGAAGTCAGTCCATACGCTCACATATGGTTTCACATCATTGCATTACCTGAAACCTTATGCTCATCAGTTCAGTGAGCAGACTTTAGAGAGTACAGAGGCATTGTAAATTGTTTCAGTGGGTAGATCGCACTTGATTTCACACACACATGCCACAATTGTAAAGCCTATTCGACTATCTCACGGCATTGTGCACATCATTTCGGCCTTGTAAAGCCTCTTGGCTATTCCCGGCATCATTGCCACAAGCCTTGTAATACAAATCAGATTTTATATATTGCAGTTCTATCTTCACCGGCAATTCAGAGATTTCACTTGGTACAGTCAGTGTATTTGCAGTTGATTCATATAGAATTTTCATGACACTTTTGAGTACATTCCTTGCACCATGTCTACAACTAGCAACCTCAATCTGGAGGCATCTGCTAAGACAACTCCAATTACAGTACATGGAAATACCGAATGGAGACCATTCTTGTACTTCAGGACAAATGGGAGTATGTCGATGGGTCTACACCTAGACCATTGGATGATCCAACCAGCGGTAGCTCTACTCCATCTGTTGTCACAACACCAGCAACAGGATCTATAGAGCTACACAAACAGTTTTCTCACCAATATAGCAGATCCTGCCATTGCCCGAGCTTAGGCAGAATGGGATAAGAAAGACAAGTATGCCTATTATCTGATCAAAGAGAATGTGCAAGATTTCATGCTAGGATAGCTCAACACAGTCAAGACGTCGAGAAAGAAGCATGGGATATGTTTGCAGCTCTCTACAAGTCCAAGAACACATCCAAGATTCTCACCTTGAGAAACCAAATCAACCAGAGTTTTCGCAACAGCAGTGAAATCGGTCATGCTTATGTACTCCGCATAAAAGACTACAACAATAAACTTGCAACAGCAAGAGAGACTATGAACCCCGTAGAAATGGTTCAAGTCATTTTGAATGGACTAGGAGAGGGATACCAGAATCTAGTCTAGAGTCTTGCCATTCAACGGCAAATTTCGACACTGGAAGAACTTCAGCTAGTCCTACTTGGTGAAGAACTCAGGACTCAAGCTATTCAAGCTCAAAAAGGTCATTCTAATAATCACGCATTCACAGCTTTAGACAGAAGCAGAGGTAGATCATATCAGAGAAGTGGTAATCATCAACAACAAAATCAAAGTCAGCGTCAGCATCAGCATTAGCATCAGCATCATCCTCAACAGCATCAGAATCAACAAAGAGGAAATCATTCCAATCGAAGAAGATTTCAAGGATAAGGGAATGCATCCATCAATGTGTCAAACATTCAGTGCAATTACTATCACAAGTTTGGAAACTATGAAAGAGATTGCCGCAAGAAGCAGTACAGCCAAGGCGATCAATCTAGCAGTAATCAAGGGAATTTTTGAGGCAGAGGAAATCATCGTGGTGGACATTCTAGTCATAGTCATTTTGCAAATGAACATGGTAATATGTTTCTTGCAAGCGAGGAAATGCATTAAACTAATACAGTGTACCTAGACACTGATTTCAATCCCAAAGAGGATTACAGCTATCTAGTCGACCAAGTGGAACAGGATCCTTGGTACATCGACAGCAGCGCATCATCTCACATGACAAATCATCAGGAATGGTTCACAAAAATGAAACCATTAGAAGGTCAGAAAAATGTCATCTACATAGCAGACATATACACTGAAGCTAGTTCAAGGGACAGGTGTTATCCTTATGAACAATTTCACTGGTACGAAAGGATTAGTGAAAGATGTGCTCTATGTTCCGAAGCTCAGCAAGAAGCTCTTATCAGTAGGTCAAATGACGGAACACAATTATCGAGTCATCTTCGACGATGATGAATGCACTATCAGAGACAAATCCAAAAGATGTCAGCTAGTAGCAAAAGGTGTCAAGGAAGGACGCTTATACAAAATGCTAGCTACAGTACCAGATAAGCATGCCATGTCAGCTCAACCGCAACAGATGCCACTATCTGCAAAATGGCACAAGAGATATGGTCATGTCAACTTCAAGTACTTGTTAGATCTCAGGAATTAGAATACGGCAATTGGGATTCCAAAGCTACAGTTTCTTGGAAAAGTTTACGAAGCATGCTGCTTCATCAAACAAAAGTGAACCAACTTTGACAGAAGTATCTCTCGTGCATGAGGTGTTCTTGATTTGATACATACAGATGTATGGAGTTATGCCCAGACCTGCAACATCAATGGTTCACTTTATTACTTGACTTTCATCCGACGACTATAGCAGATATTCTTGGATCTACTTTCCGTCAGGAGTTGGAGAAGGTAGTAATAAATGATGAAAAAAAAGATTTCATTGAGCATTGAGAAGAATAGAAGGACAAAGCGGCTGAGGGAATAGTCCTAACAATTCATACAAAGAGAACCCGACAAACCTATCAACCCCTAGAAAATACATGGAATGATTCGCCAAGGAAATGGAAGTGTGGGAAGAGCAAACACATGAATGGTTCATGGAAGGCAAGGTAATGCAATCTGAAGCATCTAAGGCAAGCTATGTGGATTTCTCCCCCCCTACCCCATGGAACAATTTGCCCCTCCCATGACACAAAAGGGCAAAGAGTAACCTAACTCATCTCACAGGCTACCCTCCCACAGCACTTGTTCTACTTCAACTCAAAATCCCTTGGCCACAACTGCTCGATCAAGGAGCAAAGTGTGCAAAAATGCCACAGTACATTGTGGAGCATTGGGTGGTACGTCAAGTCATACTGCACAATGAACACAAAGCCAAGTTGTAGGAGAAATGGCTACAAACCAATAAAAATGAGCTCTAGCTCATTGAGACTAAGCTACAAAATTGGATCACCAAGTTGGCACAAGAGATCCACAAGCTCTAAGAGGAACATAGTGCATTGTGGGCAACACGCATCACACAACAAACTAAAAGGCTAGCAGAAGCAAGAGACCACCACCACAAGAAGGAGTTGAGGAGGAAGCACACAAATTGAGATCTCAATGCAAGGCCCAACAAAAAAGATTAGACAGATAGAGAAGGAAGTGGTTGAGCGACTTGGGTAGGCCAAGATCAATGCAATCATGGCCAAGCACAGCACACTCAGGGATGATGAGCTCACTAAGTACGGGTTGCAAGGATGAGCAAGTGGAGACACTCGCCCCAATCCAAGGTTCGGGTTGGGTGGAGATCACTAAGGCATTCATAGAATGAGGTCAAAGAAATAGGGTTGGGTCTTGATTGGCCTTCTGTAGTATGACCATCTCCTTACTCAATTCCCAATCCGGATAGTAGGATTGGACCTTATAACAGGGCTGGTAGCCGCTTCGAAGTAGTGCCTACATCTCCTATCTTGAAAAGGTAGGGGTTCCTAGTGGAGTAGAGCATTCAGGAAGGAAGGCGAGCCTTTTGCCATGCATGACTTTGTCTCAATCAAAAGCTTGTATAAGAAAGGTATCAAAGGTGGATTGATGTGTGGGACTAGGGGCGGCGCATTGGAAGACAATTGAGTAGCTGAACATTAGCCTTGCCCTAAGTGATGGGGAAGCGGACCTAATTCGATCCGTGCTGGAGAGAATCCCAAACACATGGCCCTTTATATATATGCTGTCAGAGGTAGATGTTTGCAATGGGTCGTGGCTAAGATGGCACTGCAACTATGGGTAGGGATGGTTAATCGGCATCAGTTGATGCAGGGCCTCTCCATTGTCCCACACCCCAACCATAAGGGATGCTCAGTAGGAGCCCTGTGTGGTGGAAGCTATGCTTCATGGGCATCTAGAAACATGGCATGGCAAGGAAAGCCAACTTCATGCTTTGGAAAGTGCTTCTCCTTTGGCTCTTGGTGCAAGGAAAACTAGCAAAGTATAGCTTGATAAGTTCGACATGTCCCCTCTGCAAAAAATCCTTCAAATTTGCCTACCATCTTATGTGGAATTGCCTAGTCACTAGGGAGGTATCGAGAAAGCTAGAGGCTTATTCTAAAAATTAGGACTGATGTCTAAATTTGATCTTGGAGCAAGATGGCACATCATTCTGACAGGCGACTCATATGGTTTTTTGTCGACCCTTAGTGCTTGTTTGCCTTACCGTAGGGCCTCGGCGTGTCTTGCTATGTGGGATAGCAAGAGCAAATGCATTTTCTGGGATTGTGACAACCTTGGAGCTCATGAAGAGCGATCTCTGTGACCTCCTTTTGGTGATAAGTAGAAAGGACCTATCCATAGGTAAGTGCCTTCTAGATATCTGCCACAAAAGCCTATCACTTGGATAGGCGGTATGCCTAGGGCTGTGTGCAATGTTGACCTTCGGCTGTTTGCCCTTTTTAGCCAAGTTTTGGACTGACAAACCCCATTAAATAAATTTGGCATTTATCCCCAAAAAAAGGTGTTCATGTTATTGTGTACATTGGATGCACAATGTGAGTTTGTGTACACACATCATTTAAACTAAGGATTTCTAATGGTATCTTTGGACAAGCATTGAAATGCTCAAGGATTAAAAATCTAATTAGCTTAGATGTAAACTTAAGCTTGAAGTAGATAGTGGGACAAAGAAGGCTTTTTCATTTTACATTCAATATTCTCTATAGCCTCATAAAATTGCAATTATGTCCCCCAAAGCCTTAAAATTTTGAAAATCCACATTAATTAGCAAATAGGGGGAACGTGAGGGTTGAAAAGAAAGGAGGAAGGGTTGTTTTACTTACAATGTAGAGTGGGGAAATTTTGCAAGAAAATATCACTAAGGAGGGGGGGTCCCATGCTATGGGAGAAATAATAGGTGCCATTGAAGGCACATGCCTTGTTGAAGGAATATATGTATAGAAATTTCTTATGAACAAGATAATTCTCTCTCTCTCTCTCTCTCTCTCTCTCTCTCTCTCTCTCTCTCTCACAGCATGGAACATGCCATCCTTGCATTAATTGTGTTCATTTAATGCATACTATTGTCAATTCCTTGTTAAGAAATCCATGCCAACCTTATCTTGGACTAGTTTCCCTTTCGTAGAGAATTGATGGACAACACACGTGTTATGAAAGATGAAATGCCATAATGTTGTAATTCCTTGTGAATGGAGTCTATGGTGCCTTGTTCCCCATAAGAACTGCTCCATGTGTGGATAGATTGATGTTATTAAAATCCAGTGAGATCTATCAACCTCTCTCTACATTAACTTATGAATGGGGATTTAAATGGTAAGAGTTAATTGAAGAAATTATTAATATATGACATACAACATCGGCATGATATCACTAAAGGAAGCAAGCGAACTAGTAAAAGTAGAAGCTTGTGAAGAAAAAACTATAGAATACTTGAAAAGTGAAAAACAAAAGGATAACATACATACCACACGAAAACATTTGTTCATGCATATCCAAAATAAACAACCTTCTCACTCTATAACTCTTGTTCTTCTTCAAGTTCTCTCCTTGAACTTGAAATTAGTGTAAATACTAGTTTACACCTATAGAAACATTTATTTCTAGGCTTGTTAGAAGTTAATATGTAAGAATGCTAATGTCAAAATCTGCACAAACCTTTTATACCAATGATTATAGGCCAAAGCGTGTTTTGTGAGATTCCTAGAAGGAACTTCTTTATTTGTTGACATAGTCTTATTTGTCTTTGGCCCCTTCGAGAGAGGTAGAGTTTTTTTCCCCTAGGATCTCACCCACCCACTCACCCATTCATTTGACCCTATTGAGGGGAACCCGCCTTGGGTCTACATTGCACATAGCAAGATTTGAACGTAGGCCACTACCTTGGTAGGAAGCCGCCCTACCATTAGGCTGCCAAAGCTTCTACAAGGTAGAGTAAGGTATGCATGCACTATTAGGCAAACCTAGGTGAATTCCTATTGCCATCGCTAAATATGATGCACTGAACTCATGATTGAAGGAGTGGCACAGTGCATGGCGCATGGTGCATTTGTTACAAATGTTTAAAGAGTGCAAATAGAATGCTGTTGATGTGAGAAACTCCCATATTGATGCTGTTCAGTGCCATCAACACCTTTGCAACCTCTAATGCTAGAAAGATATCATGTGCTATGTGACACCTTGCAAGGGGAAGGCTAGTGCTCTAATCATGCATTACATGCAACACGTAGTGAGTAATGAGGACCGTAAAGCGGGCCTAGCAAGGGAAAGGCGTTGCTCCAATCATGCATTCAACCTTTGCACATCTCAGTGAAGGTACAAAATAGCAAGAAAAGGTGAGTAAGGTTTTGGTGTTCGGAAGGCACAGAGAGGAGAGCAGGGGCATATCCAAAGGATGATGTCTAGAGGCTTCACTTAACCCAAAGGTTAACCCATCTAAACCATGGTTAGTATGAGGCTATAAATCTGAGCTTTGCGACGAACGCCGTAGCCAAAAGCTTGAAGAACGCCATAGCCAAAAAGCTTCAACACGCCATCGCCATGGATCTTCTCAGCAACAAAGACGTCCCCGATGATGAGCCCTTCTTCCATCTCTCCGCTTCCTCTGCTCCTCTCTCCACTTCCATTAATCCTCGCAGAGCCGTTGACAGAACAGGATTTGATTTTCGTGGCGATGACCGAAGCGACCTCACCTCCTTGCGATCGAACAACCCCTGGCTGGACGAAGGCTCCATCAATAGACGCCATCGTTCTTCGTCCTCTTCGGGCTTTGGATCTACTGTAAGTCTCGCTTTTGCGACAGGGAATTTGAAGTCGCGTCCACGTCTCTGCTGAAGAAATTCAGCCGAGAAGCTGGTATGGGATCGCGAATTTACTTGGGCGAAAAGGCATTTGTGTCCGGTTACGTGATTAACACGCTGTGTGTTTCCCACAACCATTTCTGGAGAATCGAGCACTGTTTGAGGAGCGAAAGATTTCTTTTTGTACAGGTTTAATAATTATTGTTGCAATTTGTCCATCAGCTGTTCTAAGGGGAGCACTAGAAAGAAATCATCCAATCCTATCAATGTCGAACAAGTTTCGGTCTGTTGGAATTGTGAGCTTCTCTTTCGGACGCTTTTAGTCCTGTTAGAAATTTCGTTCTTTAGTCATTATTATGAGGTGCGCTATAGATAGGGTCTCATAGCATCCAGGTGTCTTATTTTTCCCGCTATGTTCCGATTCCTCGATAATTTTCTAATGAGCCACGCATTTAAGATAAATTGGGATTCTCTAGCAGTTCAGACAGAAGACTGGCTGACTCACGTCGATCCTTGAGTGATGGAATTAGGTTCCACGCGGTCTGTCGGGCATTTTAAGGCTTGGCGTGATTCAGTTTTGGCTTAATAGTCGCGAGTCTAAACTAGGCGACTACGAATGTATTGATGTCGAGCAGTATAGTATGATATGAACAAGCATAATCCAATGATGCTGCTGGTTTAATTGGACAAATAACTTAGGCTTTGCGTATTCAGTCTCTTCCCCAATTTTGTTATGTTTTGTCCTGCTTGCAATTTCCATGATGAATGTAGACACCAATGAATGGGGAGCAACCTACTAAAGGGAAGAGAATCAAAGGTTTCCTCGTCCCGTGTGTTACTTTAGCCTTTAAATGGAGCAGCGTCTTGGTTTTTCATGCCACATGACACCAGCGAAAATAGGCCGGTGAATAAAATCCAAGATAAACAATTCGAGACTGTAAAAATACTTCGTATCTTGCTTCCCAAACTCCTCCTGGATGGAATACTAATAAGTGGCTCTTCTATTTTATAACCTTTTGGGTGTCTAATACGAGTCTAATTGGTTGTGATGTGTTAAATCCATCTGCAACAATTAGTTTGGTGAATCTGGGTAAACAAGGTAGTCCTGGGTAGCTTGCTTACTTTAATGACACCGCTCAGTGAAGGTTTTGTTTGAAGGCTCAGATGGTGAAGTTTTGGTAGTAGTTGGTTAATAGCATGCTGGTTGAATGATTTAGACAGTGCGTCCAACTAAGGCTCTTAAACTGTACAAGAAATACCTCATAGCCGATGTATAAGAGGGTACCCATAGATGGGTTCAAACTTAGCCGTTGCTTTTGAAATGATAAAAGATGAGGATCATTGAGTTGGAATTCTGTTCATCCCCTGTCTCTACCATAGGGAGTGAGGGCTGTTATTGCGGTTGTGCCACCCAAGGATGGTAGTTTCTTCTCTTCTCTCCCTGGTTTTATGCTAGGAATTGCGAGGGGGGGGGAGGGGGGGGGGGGTTTGCCAAGGAATAAGAAGGGCCTCAATGCAGGGGCTGGAAGTAGAACCTGGAGGACTGCTAACTGACCAGCTGAAGGTCGGGCCAATCGACCAGCCAACCAGGCCAGTCAGCCTGTCCAAACAGCCGAGCAGCAGGCACCCCCCCAGCCTCTAAACCATTCTTGTAATCGGATTACTTCCAGTGAATAAACCAGAATTCCAGCACATTTTTCCCTGCGTATTTCTGTTCTCTCCCTTCGCATCATTTCCGCTGCATATTGTGACATGGTATCAGAGCCCTGAGGCTGTGTGAAGCTTGGCCTCTGTGCTTCTTTGGATGCAGCCAAGATTTGAGGCTATGTGAGGTGTGTGACCCCTTGCAATGGGACCTTTATACAGGGGCTGGATGCCCCCCCAAACAGACCGACCCTCTTGAGATTGATTGATCAGTCTGTCACTCAACCACTCACTGGGCCGTTTCTGCTCATCAACTTGGCTCTGGACTTAAGGCCTTGTTGTAGGCATATTTTGCTGGGTTCTTCCTCAGCCCTTCTATAGCCTCTAGGCCTTGCAACAGCCAGTTAAGTCCTAGACTGCTCCAGCGGTTGTACTTACTGTTCTGCCTTCATTACTTTGACCCCATTCATGGGCTCTAGGCTGGGCTGCATGCAGCCCATGTGCTGGGCCCTTACATACTTCTTCTCTATCTCAGCCCTCCATACTGACCTTGGTGGCGTCACATGATCACAACCACCGTGTGGTGTAATGCAGAGATTGAACAATAAAATTGCTAAAATTTATACAATTACTGGGATTTTTTATTTAACTGAGAATTTTATTGGTTTTCACTTGGCTACCGTGCGCCATGGCATTCAATATGCTTACTTCGGATGTAATAATGGTGGAAATCGGCCACTTTGCTGGCACTACCAGTATGACTATTCATTGATCACATGCATGACTTCTAACTATTCCCCCTACCAGAACCAGCGAGTGAGAACTAGTTTGTGGCTTCCTTTGTCCAACGCATCATCAATGCGTGGAGTCGGAAACCTGTTCGTGACAATCATCTTGTTGAGATTGAAACTGCACTATGTTGTGTTTTTAGAGGATGAGTTTAGGAATGTTCCTGGATTCATCCAGGTATATGCTTTTGCCTAGTTTGCGGACATGCAAATTTTACCTTGTGAAGTTTTCGTCCAAGCTGTGGCTTGCTGGTATGCGATAATTATTTCTATCTTAAATGGTGCGTTGCCCTATCAGCTAGATCTAGATGCTCGTTTGGGAGAGACTAAAATGAAATCGTTTAGACTTCACAAGCAGTTGTAGCTTGAATGAAGAGATTTGGACTACTTTATTAGCCTTCTCCTTTAGTGCTAGCCTTCGTCATGGCTGAGTTTGCCCTTCACCTCCGGAGTGCCGATAGAAACTCAGTATAAAGACTTTGTATAAATGGATGCTCAAGTATGTGTGGGTGTGTGGATTTGTATGTGTGAGAGCATATTTTTATAATATGGTCTACACCCACTATTGGGTGCTGATGACGTCATAGTGGGTATGTCATAGTAGCTAGTCCCTGCTATGTGTGATGGAGTTTATGGTTTTCAATCTTATGAGTGACTATCGTGAGATTGAAGCTGCACTATGTTGTGTTTTTAGAGAATGAGTTTAGGAATGTTCCTGGATTCATCTAGGTATATGCTTCTGCCGTATTAGTTTTCGTCCAAGTTGTGGCCTGCTGGTATTGTGATAATTCTTTCTATCTTAAATGGTGCGTTGCCCTATCAGCTAGATTTAGATGCTTGTTTGGGAGAGACTAAAATGAAATCGTTTAGACTTCACAAGCAGTAGCTTGAATGAAGAGATTTGGACTACTTTTTTATTAGCCTTCTCCTTTAGTGCTAGCCTTCGTCATGGCTGAATTTGCCCTTCACCTCTGGAGTGCCGACAGAAACTCAGTACGAAGACTTTGTATAAATGGATGCTCAAGTATGTGTGGGTGTGTGGATTTGTATGTGTGAGAGCATATTTTTATACTATGGTCTACACCCATTGTTGGCGTTGATGACGTCAGTGGGGATGTCATAGTAGTTAGTCCCTGCTATGCGTGGTGGAGTTTATGGTTTTCAATCTTATGAGTGACTATCGTGAGATTGAAACTTCACTATGTTGTGTTTTTTGAGGATGAGTTTAGGAATGTTCCCGGATTCATCTAGGTATATATCATCTTGTTGAGGGCTCTTTAGTCAACACACATACGATAGGACCCATCTTGCTTTTGTACGAACAGCACAGGTGAGCAAAAAGAAGAACTAGGTTGGATATGGAGAGAAAATCTTGTACTTGCACCATGATCTTCTCTGTCTGAGCTGCACTCATCTGCCGATTAGGAGACTCTCTTTGGAATGAGCTCGATGACATGTCCTCGGGCCGTTCTAGAGGTAAGTCTCCTGGGAATGAGTCTGGAAAATAATCTTTAGAAGCATCTAAGAACTGAATTTTTTTCTTGATCTAGAGGATCCAGCTGAACTTTCGGTTCATTCGCTTTTTCTTTATTTTTTTTTGCCGAAAAAACAGTGCTAATTATATTACTTCGAGAACAAGATACAAGAGGTCAGCTTATAGCTGACGGGCTGCGTTCACAAACCGGACGCAGCCCTAAAAGGTAGCATAATAAATCATACTCTCACGGAGGGATATGCTGAGTGTGAATGAACAGCCATCGGGGTGGTGAGTAGTGCCACCGAAGGCCCTGCGTAGTCTGCTCGAAGAAGAGGCCCTGTGTGTCCCAAGCCCGGAGGAAGCGTCTCCGCTTCTCCTGACCAGCCCGGGAGTCTCCTTGAATCTGGTCCCACTGGCCTCTGAGGGTATGAATAATCTCACTCCAAATCTCCGCCATGATCTGGGCAGTCGATAAGGAGGTGCCACCGAGGATCTGCGCGCAGCGCGAGGTCCAGATGTGCCATCATGTAATGCTGCTGATAATCTCCCAGAGTGGCTGCCTCTCCCGAACTCCTGTATCAGCCTCTGCTAGGTGCTGTGGGATACCCTCGAGCGGCCCCCACGTCCCCTGTGTGATAAGGAAAGTGGGGTCCTGCTGGCATGCCTCGAATAAGTGATGAAGACCAGGTGCGGTGCTGCACCAACAGAACGCGCCCCAAGTGATCAATCCTAGCTCTGGTGCTGCGCGAGTAAGAAGCCCGAAAGATTCGCTTTTTCTTTAACATTTGATTTTCCAATAGAAACATTGGATACAACAGTAATAGATTCTCCTTTTCCCATAGCAACATATGCAATGATCTCTTCCACTGTGATTGAAAATGTCATCAACCATTGCTTGCTGTAGAGAATAGAGATGCACCTCTTTCCGATCAAACCAAGCGTCCCCAAAACGACATCGTATTGTTCCAAAGGTGAAACCGAAAAATCTTCGTGATCGAGATAATCTTGAATATGGATCCTAAGCTTTCCAATGAGAGGTGTCACAGTATCATGTGCACGGATTGTATCTGACGTGTGCTTAGGCGCACAAGACTAGCTTCGATAGCCGGGGGAGGCTGATGGCTAGGCATGCGATTCTCAGGTTGGGTTGCAACGGCAACATACGAGTTAGGGTTCCAGCTATTTTTAGTGGCACTGGGCCAGAGCCTATATGAGGGGCCCAAGGGTTCAGTTTTCATTCACGCAAGTCAGAGAAATCTAGCTCTTCCTTGCTGGTTTGGATCGTGGATCATGTTGCAGACGCGCACCTGCTTTCTAGCGTAGCTCGGATTCCCAGCGCAGTCCTGAGGCCTTATGGGTGCCAATGGTGGTATGGATGCCAGGAGGTTGTGGACTGGTTGGATCAGATGTTCATGCCAACAGCCCAGCCCGTGGCTCGAGGGGATTCTCGGATTCTACGGGTCCATGCCCAGCCCATGGCTCAAGGGGATGCTCAGATTCTACGGGTCGTGGACCCGTGAGCATCATGGTTGGGTGGTGAGCATGCCTGCGCCTCTCTTTATGGTTATATGATCGTTGGTTTGTGCTTGTGTGCAGGTATGGATTTCCAAGAGCGATTGTGGTCGTGTCGTTGGTATCAGGGCCACTCTTGGATGGTGAATTTTTGGAGGTGATTTAGATTCTTGTTTTGATCTTCCGGGTAAGTGCAGATTTCGTTTTGGCATTGGATGGCTGGAAAAGCAACTGGTTCGTCAGCAGGTAGGGATGTTGAGATTTCCATGTGAGGGAGGATGAGTTCGGGTTGGATTGGTGCCTGTTAGGGAGGTAGGATATCGATTCGTTGGAGAGGAAGGAGTGAAATCGAGGAAGGATGGCATGGCTGGAAGTCATTTTTACCTGGTGAGGGGTGCATTTTGAGTGGGTGAAGCTTAGGGTCGAGTTTTGAGTTGGAAAGCTCAGGGATGCACTTGCATGCAGGCATCGACCCTGAGAGAGAGGGAAATCTCCGTCAGATTGAGGAGAGATGGCCACAAATCAACTTTGCCTTCGCCAAGCAAACCCTAAAAGCAAGCATCTACTTGGGACAAAAGCCCATGAATTCTTTGTCCAACAGGGGCATTCTTTGTTCGTTGGCAGTCCTCTCTCTTGATTCGCAAGTGCTATAGCGCCGCCTAGATTCCAGATTCGGGCTTGCATCATTCCTTCCTGCCTCCTACCACCCTACCGCCCCTATATCGCTATCCTTTCCTACTTGATCGCTGTTGTTAGCCGTACGGATTGCACACCTGGCTGCTGGTCTTGGATTCGGGACAGTTCACAGCCTGGTTCGTCAGCAGGGCTTGGGGATTCGTGCATGGCATCTCTGTTGCCAAAGATTCGAACAGTTTCTCTGTCGCTGAGCAGCCTACCTTCAGTCATGCGCTAGATCAGTTCTCTCCAATCGAAATCTGTGCCAGGTCTTGCAGTTTACAGATTCGTTTGGGTATTCCTTCTTCCATGGCTGATGCAAGTAACCCCCCTAACTCCAACCAGCCCTCCCCTATGTCTGAACGGGATCTGGAAGGGGACAACTATGATGTTTATGAGGACTTCAACCAATCCCTCATGGGAATGGATGAAAAGTTTGTGCTCCTAAATTCGAACCATGACCAGATGTTCCAGCATATTATTGCCATGCAGTCCCAGCTTCAAACCTTGACCCACATGAATGTGATGGCTTCTGTTCTCGGACCCAATATACCCCAGAGCAATGCTCAGGGGAACAGAAGGATCGGAAGAAAGAAGCTGTGGATACCTTGCTGCATAAATGGCAGGTCCACTTCAATTTTCACCCCTACCCACAGGACAAGCGCATACAGTTAGCAGTTGGTTATCTAACCGGGAAGGCTCGACTCTGGTGGAAGGAATTGAGGCCTCAGCCATCCACCTGGGAAGAGTTCAAAGAAGCCTTTAGAACCGAGTTTCTAAAAAAGGAAGATGATTATGACATCGTGGCCAATTTTAAGGCCTTGGATATGACCAAACAGAGCCTCACTTTGGAAACTTATCTCCATAAAGTCCATGACCTTTAGACCTCGACCAAGAAGTTGTCAACACCCGAGACTCGGGCGAAGAACAAGAGAAAGTTATTCAATGCAACTACTAGCACCGGAGAAGTAAGATCTTGTGATCCTCTTTCTCAGAAGAAGCATAAATCCGCCAAGGGAAGCAAGGAGTGCTTCCTCCGTTCGCTTCGGCTTTGGAAGGAAGGGCGATGCTTCATTTGTGAGGAGCGTGGGCATACTCGGGTTGATTGCACGAAGAGACCTAGGGCCTCACAAGGACCTACTCCAAAGCTCAAAGGACCTCCTACGAAGTCAAAGACAGCTGCTCACACTACTTTGAGAGGTATTTGTGTCAAGATCTCTACGGGGCTTATTTTGAGATCGAAGGGACATAGATTCACATTCTTTTTGACCTATGTAGTTCTCACAACTTTGTTAATCACAAACTTGTGTAGAAGCTACAGCTGAGTACGATGCCAAGTGATCACACCTACGAGGTGCAGCTTCCAGTGGGAAGCAATTTTGGGATCGCAAGGTGGATCGACTTCCCGTCCGGATTCAAGCCTACGAGGATATTTTGGAGTGTTATGTTATGCACTTAGATCAGGTAGACTTGTTGGACATTGAATGGTTTAAAACCCATCATGTCCAATTTGATTGGGAAGCTCATACCTCTTTTGTATGGGGACACCCGACTTTTGATACAGTGTGATGATATACATCCCTCCGAGGGACCTCTTATAAATGCGATTGAAGTTCGAAATATATTACAAACAACTTCTTATGATGTGTTTCAATGTGTTTTGATTCCATTTTCTTCATTTGGATTTTCGTGATGTATTTCCGGATCAACTGTCGCTTCGCTTGCCTCCAGAACGGGTAGTAGACCATTGAATAGATTTGGTCCCTGGGTCTCAGCCTATAAGTATACCACCTTATAAGATGAGCCAGTTAGAAGAGGACGAGTTAGCTCGACAACTTCAAGAATACTTGAAGTTGGGCTATATACGCCTGAGCAAATCACCCTCAGGTGGTCCCGTTTTTCTGAGAAAGAAGAAGGATGGAACCTGGAGAATGTGTGTGGATTATAAAAGACTGAATAAAATCACGGTTAAGATTAAGTATCCTCTCCCTCGTGCTAGACATATATTTATGTTAAACATATAGAAATTGGACTAGGTATGGTCATTATGAGTTCTTGGTATTACCTTTTGGATTGACCAATGTTCCCACGACCTTTCAACAGATCATGAATGACTTGTTTCGAGAGTTCTTGGGCAAGTTTGTTGTCGTGTTCTTGGATGATATCTTAGTTTACAGCAAGACTTTAGAGGATCATATTGGTCATCTTAGGATTATCTTAATTTTATTAAGACAGAAAAAGCTATATGCTAATATTAGTAAATGTGATCTCTTCATGAAATAGATTATTTACTTAGGACACAAGATTACTCGTGAAGGTTTTAGCATTGATGAAGATCGTATTCAAAAGGTTTTGACTTGGCCTATACCTCAGACAGTGAAACAACTTCATTCTTTCCTAGGATTTATTTTCTTTTTGAGAAAATCGGTTCGTGATTATTTCAAAATCATGGTCCCCTTGACCACCGTATTGAAAGGGCGTGGCCGTAGGTCTACACAACCTATTACTTGGAATGAAGAGTTGAATAAGGCTTTCGATACTTTGAAAAATTGTATCAAGAGTCCGCCAATTCTAGCATTGCTCGATCCTACCCGGCCTTATGTGATGAAGGCCTATGCGAGTGACTATGCCATCGGGGCAGCATTATTCCAAGAGGGCCGACTTGTTGCTTTTGAGAGTAAAAAGCTCGATGATACTCAATATCGTTGGCCTACCATGGAAAAGGAGCTTTATGCAGTTGTATATGCTCTCAAGGTTTGGAGGCGTTACTTGTATGATTCTAGATTTGTCGTGTTGAGTGATCATCAGTCGATCCTATATGTGTGTGATGGGGATGATTTGAGGGGCAGGAAGGGTCAGTGGGCTGAGTTGATGTAGGGTTTTGATTTTGAGATTCAGTATAGGAAAGGTTCTTTGAATAGTGTTGATGATGCCCTAAGTCGGATTAAAATGGTGAATGCTTTGTTATTTACCGAGATATCCTCTGACCTATTTCAAACCTTAAGAGTGCTTTGAGCGACTGATAATCATTTCAGTCATTATTGGGAAAAGGTCCAGGATGGTACCGGTATGATCGACCAAGACTTAGGGATTGTGCCACCTATGGTTCAGGCGGCGGGTGGTCAGTGGATGATTCGGAATGGCTTGCTGTTCCGAAATGAAAAATCTATGTATCAGATGTGTCAGATCTTTATCAGGATTCTTCAGGATTGACATGACGCCTCTAGTGCGGGACATCCTGAAGTACATAGGACTCTATCTCTTGTGAAACATAGTTTTTACTGGCCTAAGATGAGAGAATTTGTTCGGGACTATGTGGTAGGTTGCTGTACTTGTTAAGTGACCAAGGCAGAACGCCTTAAAAGCGCAGGGTTGCTACAACCCTTGGACATTCCTAGTAATAAATGGGAATGGATTTTATTACGGGTTTGCCACGAACGCATAAGGGTCATGACTCCATCTGGGTTATTGTGAACCACTTGATGAAGATGGCAGGATTTATACCTAACTAGATCCACAGTCACAGCGTCTCAGTTGGCTCACCAGTTTGTTGACCAATTGTTTTGTCTGTATGGGTTACCGTCTGACATAGTGAGTGATAGGGACTCTAAGTTTACGAGTGAATTCTTGACGCTTATCTTTGATAAGTTGGATACCACTCTTAGTTTGAGTTCCTCTGAACATGCACAATTGATAGTCAGACGGAAGTTGTGAATCAACTTCTTTGTAGATTTTTGATCTTTAGAACAACAAAAAATTCTAAATTTGTATGATTGGACTTATTCTAGTCTTACAAAGGTATATGGATTTTATTACGGGTTTGCCACGAACGCATAAGGGTCATGACTCCATCTGGGTTATTGTGAACCACTTGATGAAGATGGCAGGATTTATACCTAACTAGATCCACAGTCACAGCGTCTCAGTTGGCTCACCAGTTTGTTGACCAATTGTTTTGTCTGTATGGGTTACCGTCTGACATAGTGAGTGATAGGGACTCTAAGTTTACGAGTGAATTCTTGACGCTTATCTTTGATAAGTTGGATACCACTCTTAGTTTGAGTTCCTCTGAACATGCACAATTGATAGTCAGACGGAAGTTGTGAATCAACTTCTAGAGGATATGCTTTGCGTATATGTTTCCAAGAGGCAGTCATCATGGGAATATTACTTACCCATGGTTGAGTTTGCTTAAAACAGTGCAAAGCATTCTAGTATTGGTTTTAGTCCTTTTATGCTAATGTACGGGTTTCGACCTAAATCTCCAGGCAGTTTGCAAAGGAGTCTATTAGAAGTGCCCAAGACAAGGATAGATTCTATGCTAACAGGCATCGTTCACCAAGAGAGTTCTCCATTGGAACAATGGTGTACTTGTGTATTCCCAAGGAATCCAAGAGTCTCAATACTAGACAGGTTAGGAAGTTATTCCCGAGTTACTATGGTCCATTCAAGGTTATCTGAAGAATTGGCCAAGTTGCATATGAACTAGATTTGCCTCCTAATGTAAGGATTCATCCAGTCTTTCATGTCAGCAACTGAAAGAAATGCTAGGTGTTGAGGATCAAATAGTTACCCCTCTCAGGAACTTATTGAGGTTAAAGATTTAATCTTTCTACCACACAAGCTTGAGAGTATTCTTGGCTTTCGTCAATGACAAGTTCGAATTTGGACGATCACAGAATACAAGATTAAGTGGAAGGATCGTGTTGAGGTGGACTCTACATGGGAGTTGACTAACCTTCAAAGAGAGTTTCCACACTTTCTTTTGAACTTAGGAGTGAGTTCTTAGAGGAAGGGGAGTGTGTCATGTGCACAGATTGTATCTGACGTGTGCTTAGGCGGACAGGACTAGCTTTGATAGTCGGGGGAGATTGTTGGCTAGGCAGGCGATTCTCAGGTTGGGTTGCAAGGGCAATGGACAAGTTAGGGTTCCAGCTTTTCTTAGCAGTACTTGGCTAGGCAGGCGATTCTCAGGTTGGGTTGCAAGGGCAATGGACAAGTTAGGGTTCCAGCTTTTCTTAGCAGTACTAGGCTAGAGTCTATATAAGGGGCCCAGGGGTTCAGTTTTCATTCACGCAAGTCAGGGTAGGTCTAGCTCTTCCTTGCTAGTCTGGATCGTGGATCATGTTGCGGACACGCACCTGCTTTCCAGCGTAGCCCGGATTCCCAACGCAGTCTTGAGGCCCTATGGGCGCCTTCTAGTGGTATGGGACGCCAGGAGGTTGTGGACTGGTTGGATGCAAATGTTCGTGCCAACAGCCTAGCGTGTGGCTCAAGGGGATGCTCAAATTCTACAGGTCTAGACCCATGAGCATCATGGTTGGGTGGAGAGCATGCCTGCGCCTCTCTTTATGGTTCTATGATGGTTGGCTTGTCCTTGTTTATGCTAGGAGCGATCGTGGTCATGACTTGTGCCACACAGGTGTTGAGTGTCCCCAGAAAATTTGCCGGGCATCAAGAGACTACGCTAGCTTTTCCGTCTTGATCCCTAACCGCATTGCTAGGTCATGAGTCACATGCACCCCTGCACTTGGGTGCAACGTGACAACTAGCTATATCGACAAGTGCTAGTAGATTCCTAATCTAGGTGATTTTGTTGTATGCTGTGACCCCATTGTGAGCCCTAGTTTAGGTACGAGCTACTTAGGTTAGTCTCTCAAGACTTAGATCAATCCTTGTTCATTGGTACCCATTGGAGAACTTAGTAGGTTAGTGTTTCATCTTAGGGTTTAGCTCTTCCAGTGCCTCAAGCCCACATGGGGAAGCATAGCCAGATCTTGTCCATTTCTTCCACACGGTGGTTCTTTTTGGATGGCTTCTTGGTTTCTTGTCCTTGTTGTTTCTTTCGACTGTGCACAGTGATCTAATTGAGGGTGTGGGCAGCATTGGACTTGGTCTTGGTTGAGCTGTTTCTCAAGACTTCATGCGTCAAGCTCTCAGTATCGAAGGGTCATCATCAGACTTGCATTCCGTGCTCTCTAAAGGAGTGTCGTTTGTATTTCACAGTTCTCCAGTATAAAGCAAATTCTTCAGTGGGTACAGGGACCCAATCTGGTGTCGTCTACATTTCTCTAAGTCCAAACTCTCTCGTCCTCTCTGTGGTGTATACGCATACGCCTAGCAATATGGTTTAAAGGTCTCGCTGCGGTTACACGATCATTAACCGTCGCATGTTATAATGAGATATAAAGCTACCAATTGCTCCAATATCGAACAAAATCAAAACTTTTTGATCTCTTACCTTGCCCCATGAGAGACAACATTCTCTAAAGTTTGGATCGGCCACTCTCCCTAGTACATTAGGGACCGCTCCCACCAAAGTCTCTCGTGGTTCTTTTGGCTTTTTCTGGTCCTTTGCGTTCTGAGATCTTTCGGGAGAGTCGGCTGTCAAGTGTACTTCTGTCCCGCATCCAAAACACTTTCCCTCCTTTTGAAAGGTCTCGATCTGTTTTGGCGTGAATTTAGGCTTGCCTTTCTTTATAAGGCTTTGTTTTACCCCTTGGCTTTTGTGGCTGAGACTCCTCCTTGGTAGCATGGAAGACTTTCTTCCTGGTCCTCTTGGTACCGTGCTCTTCTTTTCTGAGCCTCCCTTCTTTGCTTTCTCGAAGGGTGATCTTTGGTATGCAAGAGAACACCGAGTGCAGCTGAATGCATAACATCCTGAATCTCGGTATGAGACAAGGTGTTTACATAAGCTTGTACCTTAGGTGGAAGTCTTGCCTTGTACTTTTGAAGGTGTGACTCATCTGTAATTTCTAAAAAACTGGACACTTGCATATAGGAATCCCAAAATTTCTTGTTGTCAATACGCTTGTCCTCGTCCATGTGAAGGCCTTCCCATGCCATGCATACTTCTTCGGCAATAGAATACTTTGAAATCTGCCCAAGTTTTGGGAGCTTTCCTTGCAACCAAGTGCGCACTCCATCCGTCGTGTTTGTGAGATGTGAAGCTTATAGCGTTCTTCATACTTTTCAACACCAAAAGCCACATCAAATTGGCATACAAATTTTATAGCTTTGTCTGTGTTTCCAAAAGCTCCGTCGTAGGTGATAAAACGGACAGACTTACCTCCTTTAAACTCTCTCTCCTTGGGTTCTCAGTGCTTTCTTGAGCGCTTTAGGTGTGGAGAAGTCGATGAAAACTAGTATTGGAACTAGAAGTGGACAACTTTTGCTTATGTCTCTTGCTTGAGGCGTGGGCGGTCTCCATCGCTTTAACTTGGGCATGGACTCCTCCCCTTTCCTCTTGAACTGTGACCTTAGCCAAAAGCATGCATTCTAGTTCTTGGACTAATCCTTGTCCCTTATGGACATCCCCACAATGTTCTTTAACCAATGCAACGCAAAGGAAAATGAAACGTGTTCTAGTTAACCGAAGTTTAGGATCGTGACAACACCTATCTTTCTTGTTTGGGGTTTCACAGGTGGGGAGGTGACATTGATAATCGCAATAGAGGCACCATGATTGACGGACATCACTATGTTAAGTTATTTCCACATCCCATACTTTTGATGGGATCCCTCTCATACTTGCATGAAATGATGGGATCCCTCTAATTCCACCCACAAGATTGTGCTTCTAAATATTATTCTTTGTTTGCATCCTAAACATTTCAATTTTCTTAGACTATATCTTTGTTGTAGGTAGGAGTAGGGCTGTAATAGAATGAGCTCACTATATGTACTTTTGTACTTTGCAATAACAATATATGATTGTTTTGGACCACTTATACATGTTCATCCACATAAAATGATTGCATTTTTTGATAATATTAACTATTTTATTTTTGCCATGTCATATTTACACAACATATTCTGATTAATCCTTGTTTGATTTATAAAGCTTTCAATCATTGGCTAGTTTACAAACAAGCATAGAGGATAGGAAATTTTCTCAAACTAATTGATTTGGGGACAGCTAAAATACCTTTCATGTAGTTGGAGATTCCCCTATACAAGGTTTATTGTTGGGTGAATGCTGCTTTCCATGCAGGAACGATGTGCTTATCTTGATGTGACCCAGCATTCTGTGTGTTTATTGGTGCTAACTCTCATTTGCTGGTAACCAGTTCATAGGGCTGTGATGAAAATATCATACTCATACTATTGTTTGTGATAATTCATAAAACTGTTTGCTGTTACCCCATCTTGCATGTTTTAAAGTCATCTCCATTGACAATTGATTCTAAACTCTTCAGGCTTACTTGACAAAGGAAGGATCTTCCTCAAAAAAGGAACTGGATATGGACTCTTACAACTCTGCGATTGTTTCTGCTGTTGAGCGTACCATGAAAAATTATGCAGACAGCATCTTACGCGTTCTGGAGGGTATGAGTGGTCGATTATCCCAGCTGGAGTCGATCACCCAAGATTTAGAACATTCTGTGGGATCACTGAAGATTTCTGTGGATGAGTACTATGGTGAGGCTGATGGGAGATTAAGAATGCTGAATAATCGTATGATGGAGGTATTTATGCCTAAAGCTTTGTGTGAAGTGTTTTCTTGGACAGGAAATATTCACAGTTTTGCCTTTGGGAAGACATTAGACATCATACAAAGCCCCCTTCTCAACAACTGCCACCCCACTCCCCACGAAACTTGTAGCAAAATTTCAGATACACTCTTCACAATCATGTATATTCACAGTATACTTAAGGAATATAAAATGTTGGAAGCCTTTTGTGTTCAACGTTCTGTATTTTTTTTCAAATGAATCAAACCTTGTGATAATTTATGACCAATTTGGTAGTGTGTTCATTTCAAGCTTAACATTTTTTATCAGGGATCTTACATGCAATACAATTCATTCTTGCAGATGCACCGCGCTGTGCAAATTCTAAGGGATAAACAGGACATTGTTGAAGCACATGCAGAGCTAGCCAGACTGCAGTCCTCAAAAAGTGAGGCTCTTGTTGAGAACTCGAGTGCTCATGCAAAGGAGACTGTAGATTCTGCACAAACATCCAAACAAAACCAGCATCAACAACTTCCTGTGCATGTGGCTTCTAATTCAGCACAGGCAATGTATTCACCCCAGCTTCAAGTGCTGTCTCATCAACAAGAAGCCATAGCATCAAATGAGTCAGTTGTGCAGCTACAGCCTCCTCCTTCATCCCCCTCCTTTAAACCACCACAACAATACTTTCCTGCACAAGTGCTGCAGCAAACTCAGTCTGGAGGGCAGCAGCCTCTGCAATCTCAGCTACAGATACAGCAGTCATTGCCACAACCCCTACTGGCTCAGACACAGCACATGCAGACACAAATGACTCTGCAACAGCAAGCACAGGGGCTGCAGTCACTGCCAGCTCAGGGATCGCAGCAAGCTCTGCCACCTCAGACACAGCATATGCAGACACAGATTATTATGCAAAAGCAAGCACAAGGGCTGCCAGCACAGGGACCCATGCAGCAGCAACCTCTGCCACCTCAGCAACACACACAGCATATGCAGACACAGATGAGCATCCAGCAGCAAGCACAAGGGCTGCCACAGCAGCATCAACTGCAACAGGCACAACTACAGCTGCAACAACAGGCACAACTACAGATGTTGCCACAACAAATTCCTAACACATCGCAACCACAATTGGATCAGGCACAATTTCAAGGTGTGCCACAGCAAATGCAGATGCAGCAATCAATACAACAGCAGGCACCAGGCCAGCAACAAGCACCATCTACCCAACTCATAACAGCACAGCAGGCCATGCCTGCACAGACTTCCATGCAGCCACCGCAAGTGCAGCAAACTTCTAATCCTCATTTGCAGGTGCAGCAGGGTCCCTTTCAGCAGTATGACCATCAAAATGAAAGGCAAACTTATTCGCCCAATCCTCCAGGTGCTTTTCTGCAAGCACCTTTTGCTCAAGGTGGATATGCGGCTGATTCTTCATATGGCCATGCTAATTTGGGTTCTTCTCAGCAGCAACTTTCCTCGGTCCCTCAACGCCATAGTCAGTTGCTACCCCAGAACTACAGTTCTCATCAAAGAATCAATCCATCTGCTGCTCCATCATCAGCCACTCAACTACCATATGAGGCTAGTGCAGTTGGTAATTACAGTGGGCCCCTCAGCTGGCATGGACAGAACCCCTTGGCCATATCCAGAGCGAACCCCCCCCGTTTGCCAGCAGCACAACCTATACATGGTGAACCTGGAAATCTAAGAAATAATTATTCACCGCTTGATAAGGTGATTGAGGAGGTTGTTGCAATGGGTTTTTCCAGAGACCGAGTGCAGACCATTATCAAGAGGCTTACAGAAAAAGGCCAGTCTGTTGATATGAACGTTGTTCTGGATACATTAATGAATGGAGCTAGGGAGAGCCAGCCTCAAACAGGTTGGCAAGGAAGATAGCCTGTGTATATACGACAGTATTTTCTTTAGATTCCTACATGTAGTTGTGATAATTTTTGTTTTTTAGAGGGTGGGTTTTAAGCCCTTACTCAGAAACCTATCCACAGAAACAGATCAGAACAGAAGTATCTGGAAAGTAATTGGAAAATAAGTGTTATTTTAATGGTATTTATTTGTCGTTAACACAGAGTAGAAGCTCCACAGATTTTGGCCCATGCTTGGGTTGTAATAAAGTGACGATGTTTTAATGAATGTTCACTGCTTCTCTTGTTGCGCTTTGCCAGCTATTATTCCTTATGTTATTCTGCTTTTAATTTGTTGAGATCCTGATGTTGTATAAGACTTAAGTTTTATGCTAGCTATCTATTTCACCTTCAGAGTCTCCTTTCAGAATCAGTTATAACTTGAACATCTGCTTTAATTTGGATTTACGATGACATGTGCTGGTTAGTCCGTCCTTCAAGCATAGGCTTATCTAGCCCGTGAAGAGTTGCTGCACTCTAGGTTGCTCACACAAAGGCTACACCTACATTTCCATGGGCTTGGTTCATCCGACATGTTTCAAGTGGCCTGAATGAGGAAGAGTTACACATAAACCAATGCCTATATACAGGAGAGAAGTAAAACTAAAAATTCAAAAGAAGTCACGCTGCAGACACAGAGGCTACACCTACATTTCCATTTTGTAAATGTAGAAGCAGGCCTTTATACAGTGAACTAAAAATTCAAAAGCAGTCACGTGGTAGGTTAAAATGAAATAAAAACCCAGAGGCCAAAGTCGAGGAAACTCGGCGAGGAATGGGTGCTAATTATTCGGTCAGATTTAGAGCTCTTCAAAACTCGTCAGCAAACATAATACCTTGCTAAGGTAAACAAAAGTGTCAACTGGAACCCCTACCGAGCTTTCATACTCAAGTTCCAAAATGCTCCTATGTGACATGGTGTAAAGCACTATATTTGGACCTATTGAAGCTTCCTTAGGAGGAAGCAGAGGTGATACCTCAGATAAACAAGATGGGATGTTGTATAGTGGGAACTTACTAGAATACGATCATAGACTTTGAACAAAGAAGCCCTTTCAAACATTGACTTGGAGGAGCGTGCACAATTCTATGCTATTTTGAATTGGTGCTAGCTAGGTAAGTATGTACATTTCTATTGATGTATGTATGTATGTATGTTGCATACATGTATGCACATGCTCGCACGGGTGTGCGTGCTTACACGCTGCTGTTTGAAAATATGCTATATTTACATTTTGCCAAAGTATAGAACAAAAGGTATTGAATGGGACATGGATGTGATGCCGATACTAAATCAAAGGGAACCCATAGGCTAGTAACATTCGACACGAGAGTAGTCAATTTGACAATGCTCATGTAAACAAGCAAAGTCAAGAGAAAAGTGGCTTGGATATTGAAAGAGCTCACAAAGAATGATCAGAAATAGAAAAGGGAAGGGGCTTAGAGGTGGGGCATTGGGTCTAGTACTCCAATGCCTCATTTTAATGACATACCCACTTTGACAAAGAGAATCTCTTTTAGCTCCCATGTAGAAGCTCTCAAGAACATGTCCATGAACCCACACCTCTAGTACCGCCAGGTCATGCTTTGCATCATACACAAATAACTAGATCTAGTCTAGAACAATGGTACTATCCCAATGCCACTTGCCCATTGGTACTACCCATCCAAGTCATGAGCATGTTGGAATCTTTGATGCCTAGGCACCAATAGGTCCATCCACTCGTCTCCCCCAGAAAATGAGAAAAGACCAACTGTTGCAATGTACAAAGTGTCTTGGGTTTGTTTCAACGTAATCATTCTCCAATTGCTTTTGCAATCTTGATCCTCCAATTGCATCTGCAATCTTCATCCTTGGAACATTTGCATCTGCAACCTCGACCCTTGGAATATGTATATGAGAACCTTGTCGCTGCTCTGCATAGTGCAAATAATGGTCCCTTTTTAGAAGCTTTGGAATTGTTCCTAGCTGCCTTTGGAACCAAGCTCTCATTGAGATCCACCTAAGTTCAATTCTTGAGCCCAGCAAGGTTACCAATCCTTTGGCTTCTTACAAAGTCTTCAATTAAGTCGCCTTCACACTTTGATCCTTCTTTGTGGACTTTCCTTACGGCCCACATCTCCTTAATCATCAATGGTCTCTTACGCTTGATCAATATTGTTACCTATATGGTTTCAATATTGTTACATGTATGGTTTCATAACCCATATCTTACTCCTAGTAAGGGTTAAAGTTATCCTTCTTTGTCTACTTTCCTTTCCACAACCTATTTAACTTCCACATCTCATCCATTCTTTATAAATCCCTTCGTTTTAGCGCTCTTGAGACAATGCTAGAAGCTTGATCAGTATTGTTATGCATACGGTTCCATAACCATGCCTTGCCCCCCCCCCCCGTCTTCTGAGACATTGCTTGGAGAGCATCAGAGAGCCGATGTGTAATGGGCTTTTGGGCTCGATGCACCTTAGTACCTTTGGAGACCTTGATAAAAGTGCATGGCTGCGGATTTCTTCCTCAAGCTTAGCCATAATGACAGGAAGAAGAGGTCAAGGATGATGAATGCCTCAACTCGTAGCCAATAATGGCCTAGAGTTTGAGCCCAAAAATGCCCATCTTCTAGTGCCCCTTTTTGGTTGAGCACAAATGAGCAGAAACTGCAATAGAGCGATTGCAATGAAAATGCCTCTATTTTTTTCCCAAAAATCCATTTTTTTCTCTTTTCAGATATGTAAGATGACTAAGGGTTGAGCCTAGTAGCATAACTCGTCTATGACAGGTTGGGGATCTGCCTCTACTAGGATGTCTCAAGGTTGAGATCCTAAATTTGTGTATATTCAATGCATTTCTTCTACTCTAATGGCATTCACACACCAAGCAATGCCCCTCCTGCCAAGCATCTTTAAGAGGGATGACTTGCCATTATGTAGAAAATGCATTGGGTCTGCCAAATACGCAGGGTGAACAAAGTGGGCCAAGCAAGAACCCTTGCCCAAGTGTATGGAGGGTGGGGGGTGTGGAGGGGGGCGATTTTTCTTAATAATGCCATTTATTGTGCTGCAACTAATGGGGCTTGAACCTAGGGCATCATGGCATGTAGGTAGAAATGTTGCTGCCCAACTACTGATGACAGTGTGTATTGATCCTTGTTTGCCAAAGCGGGGGGGAGGCTTGGAAGGGTAGGGGGCTTGGTGTCTAATGGCTAGAGGATGGAGATCAAATTGAAAAGGTGTTTTTCATCCTTTTCAAGACGACTCCTTCTGTCAGCTACCTTGTTGTTTTGCATGTCACTCCTCTCCTTGAGATAAAACCTCTATCAATGTCTTTGAAAAAAAAAACTCTCAATCAATGTAACATAGCTATATTTTATATATGGAGAGCACTCTAAAGTGGCTTGTGATTGGAAAGTGGCTTATCTTTCCAATCACATAGATTCTACTCCATTTCACAGTTTGACATGCAAGAAGCCAATGTGTACTTCCAAAATGGTGACCATTATTAAAAAACTTCTATTAAGAATATGCAATGTTCTTGTCGTACTATGCTTAAGCTGCCCGTGCTCCTTGTGTTGTCTTGTGCTAAAGGTGAGCAAGCTCTGCCCTCTCCTCATCCAAGCCTTCACCCCCTTTGTCTGCGCCCAAGTAGCTTTGCTCCTTGCCCAAGCAGCGGTGCTGAATGGCATCCATCTCCTCTTTGTTTCATTCTTGTCCTTGCAGCATTTCATTTGCTTACTGCACCTCCCTGTCTTTTTCAGCTTCAATGATCGAGCTCGGAATTGCCTACACTCTGTTGTTCGTGGGTCTTGTCCTCAATTACCTCGACTCCCATGAATTTTGTTCCTTTCAGCTTGTTTTGAGCTGCCCATATCTCAGATGGTTGAGAATTCTAGGAGTCATCGTGTGCGCAACTCATAGCTTTTGTAGCAAGCTCCATTTGCCACTTTGGCAGCTACCCGCTTTTTGATTATCGACTCGCTTATTACCTTCTTTGGGACTCATGTAGCCTTCTATATCATCAGCCTATTTTCATGTCAAACCCTTTAATGCTGCCTCAGTGCATAATGTGAACAATGTTTTGGAAAGGAAAATTTTGTCATTCTGCATGTGGCTTCTTGCATGTGATCCAGTGATGAGGACCTTAGGTTATCTTTTACCGTTTAATCGTCATAGCATTGATAGCAATCAAAAAATTGGGGATCAGTTTTCATTGCAGCATAGCTGGTCCGACGTAGAAGCTTGTTCATGTAGTTTGCTTAAGCATTGGAGACTACCTTTTGCATTGATAAGCAGGAGGCATATAGCCTAATCAAACTCATCCCGACATCCACCAACACCTGGATACCAGGACCCAGGAAACCACAGAGCTCTGACACGGACGAAGGTACTTCCGCGAACCAATAAACCAATGAAAACAGTGAGCTTGAGAGATGAGAAAACAATGAACTTGAGATATATGGAGACCCTCACACTATTCGTAGTCTTGTGTATGGAGCCTTCCGTTCATCAGACTAAAATAGTCGTGTATATCAGACACTTCCAAACCAAATACTGTTATTTCAGAAGACGGTACACTTTGGAGCACATTGCTCCCCACCCTGCTATCGCTACTCCTGCAACAACAGCAAATTGCTTTGTGGACGATTACTTTTAATGCATAGGCATCATGATAGCTATTTACACCACTATTTGGAGCTCAAGGAGCATCTCCCACAATGGGAAGGTCGCAAGTCTTGTTAGCTTTGAAGAGTCTTCGTAAGCGCAAGCAGGCACTACAAGTTAACACCTCTTGTATATTTCTATTGCGACAGTAAAGTGTCGAGCTCTCTCTAACCAGAAGTGCAATGTTAACCAACCCAGACATGTGGCAAACTAGCCACTTCACTCACACACGTGCAGCCATCATCAACTCAATACAATCACCTCCACCATTCAAAACATGCAACCTGCCCCTTCCCTCCCATTCTCCTCCATCTCCTCAGCCAACCCTTGCCATCTTGCTCTCCATCCTACCGTGTCCGACTCCGAAGGCTTGATGCTCTTAATGGCCTCTCTATCCATTCATCTTTCTGCTACAAACCCAATCTCAATTTTTGTGTGTCCTATCATAGTTACACTTGCTATCGAGCCTGCCATGATCCCAAGGTCAAGCCATACCTAGAAGCTATTGGCCTAATGCCTCTGGTCAAGTATCTCCCCTGCTATTTGGACCTAAACTTGGTCACTTGTTTCGTTGAAAATTACAATCACTCAACCAAGCTCACCTCCTTCATAGACGAGCAGGGCATAACCCATCATTTCCAGAGCATTTTTGCCATGAGGGCATTTTTTGGGTTCCCCATCATGACCGAGCCATTTGTGAAGGTTCGACATCTGGAGCAGAAGCTACCCCCCTGGTAGATTGGGACGACAGACGCCACAAAGGGGGAATCCCATTTGATGATATCAAGGACCCAGCCTATGTCAAGCTGGCTCGTGTGGTGAGGTTCTTGACCAAGGTGGATCATCACAATGTAGTAGTGGTCAATTTATTTCTACAACTTCTCGATCCGGTCTAGTTCAGGACCAACTGGGTAGATTCTTTTTATAAAGAAATGGATATCCAATGCCACAACCTCCATCAAAAGATTGGTAACCCAATGCTGTTTATTCCTCTTTTATGCCCCTAATAAAGCACATCATGAAATCCCAGTATTGGCCCATAGACCATTACAGGGGTGGCATACCGTATCACCAAGAGGATTCTACCAACTCTAGCTTAAGTGACATTAATAGTTGAAGAACAAAAGTGACAGCGCAGGCTGCAGGAGGAGGCAAGGGCTGCCTCAACTTGGGAGAAGCACAAACTGACAATGCCTCTTATAGCACCATAAATGGTCACTCCTTCCCTCATGGCCACACATGCTTAGGTATAGCAATAGGAGTAGCAACAAGGGATAGACCAGTCCAAGGGCTGCATAGTCAATTTATAGGTCATCGGCAAAGTAATGAAGGAAACGGTTAGGAAAGCAAGGGAGTTGGCAATCGCCTTGCAAGAATGGAATGAAGCCCTCGAAAATGAACTACTATCGACAAAGAAGGCCATGCCAACACACTTTTAATCCAGATCATGGAGGTCGAGTAAGCTCTGGAACAGTATCACAAGGAAGCATCGAATGGTGCAACCAATTGTACCATCAATTGGAACTGGCCCGCATGCAACCCACTGAGGAGATTGAGCTAGATAGCCAAAAGGAGGTAGAATATGAGCAAATCCTTGATGCATCCTACCTCAGCACTCCCCCGCATAGTGGAAGACACCTTCCACTTCCACTTTAATTCTCTTAGGATAGCTTCTATTGTACTACCTTGATCTTAATAACCTCCTTCCCCCCACATACATTTTTGACATTATGCGTCGCCATTCTGTCCATGCCCACCCCATTTTAGCCATGTCCTTTCTTAGTAGTGACCTAAAATTTGAGTAGGATCACGATATCCAGCACCTACCCTTGCACCCAATACTCCTCAATTTCCGTAGTTGGTGCAGGTGCCTCCAAGAGTCCTTGTTTTTTCTCGTCGATCCAAAAATACTAGAACTAACTAAGCCAAGCAACCTCCCTGCGTGGATGTGCACTCCACATTCCATGGTTGAAGGCCTTGAGTGGTTGCATGAATGCGGTCAGGGAGAAGCCAAAGAGCATATAATTAACTTTTGGCCCACGAAAGTATACAATACCCTCCAATTAGTATACTACATCTTGTAACAAAATCCTAGAAGCCGTGCAGCGCATGCTCAATGAAGGCTTTAGCCATTTTGAGACCAAGCATGTCACTTACCTCGCAGTCTTTCAAAACAAGAAACTCATCTCGCTATCATCGTCCTTACCTCCACTACCCACCCTGATACTTCCCAACTTCCCCATCTACCCACTAATTCCTACTGTCCCACTTCCTCCCCGCTAAATACTTATCTTAATTTCCCTAACCCCACTACCTCTTCCCCTTCTACATAGCCATCCATGTCACAGCCTTCCACATCACAGCCCTCCACCACCACACACTTAGGGTCAACGGATGTATCTTTAGGAAATGCACAAGAGCCTACAAATGATCGCACTCTTGATCAAGTCTAGCACATTTTGCGACTAGCCTTTGTACCTCTACAGGATCTCCCCCAACAACAGTCTTCCATAGACATGACAAACCTATGCCTATGGAAGGGGAAACTACAAAGTTTTGATCTCAAAGCGATGGACATTATGGAGGTTCGAGCCCTAACATCCTTTATAGAGTGCACATTCCAAAAGTGGCATGCCGCCAACAAGCTCGAGGATTGAGGAGGCTACATAGAGCCAGATCCACACATCGTCTCTCATACAGATGTAGCCATAGGGGTACATCTGGCCTAGAGAATCCCTTTTTCGAAGAAGCAGGAGTACTAGCTCTTATTGTAATGTGTGCTGCTCCCACGGCATCCATCCCTCTTACATGCTTGTGCCTCGCCGGTGGAAGTGGAGTCTTTTTTTAGAAATGCTGGAGAATGACCCCAATGTAGTTTATAATTTTCCCCCAATTGCCACCGCCTATGGCCTGACTACGTAGATGAAAGATTATATCAATAAGTATGCCGAAGTCCCAGATCCAGTGCTGGTCCCCTCGATCCATTTTTTCTTCCTCTTGATCATTTTGTTGCAAGACATTGCAGTAGTGGGGCAGACACTCGAAGAACGGATTCTTAACTTGGATAAAGGCCCCAGTTTCAAGCAAGTCATCCGCATGTACCTCCAAGTCCACAATCTTCATGCACACCATATTCAAACTTTTGAGGACATGCATCAAACGCATTTTTGGGCCCGCTTTTCTTTCTACAAAATTTTGCAAAGACTTTTTGACCACCACTCCCTCATCCAATCTATCCTGACCACTAGCCTCCTTCACACCACTTGATCTAAGGATGGATTAGCTTCATGAAAGGGGCATGTTAACCCTGGGAGATAGAGTGGAGGACAGGCTAGGATGCGAATGGAATTCCGCCTTGGAGCATGGCCCAGGTGCTTTTAACATCATGTGAAATAGGGAGAGTGGTGAGGAGGAGTAGGGTTAGCCCTCCCTTCAAAAGGTGCTATGTATAAAAACTAGAAAGTTGACTTTTGGTCTTCCATTGTATGGATGCAAGTTTGAGGAATAGAAGATCTCCTTCTTTCTAAGAAGTTTTGTCTATGTTTCTTTTGTTCTTGCCTTTGTGAATGCCTCTCACCCCCTTCCCCCTTCTTGCTTGCATCCCCTCCCCTTGTCTCTCTCCTTCTCCCCTCTTCCATCCCTCTTTCCCTTCTCCTTCTCCCCTTTCTTCTCTTGACGATTCACATTGCTACAACCTCGGTTGGAGTGACACTTTGGACCATATGGGCTTGCATTGCTCCCACAAGGAGTGATAGGAGGTGGTCCCTCGGCAATCCTCTAAGATCCAATCTTCACGTGGAGTCACTGCCGGACTACACACATCTGGAGTGCAGAGGTCATCAAGGAGCTACTTCGAACATACAAGGCCAATACACATAGTATCACCATCAACAACAATAGGCAAGTGCATCTTTACAAGTGGCTATTAGCAAAAACATTTCAACTTGCACACTGATGTCACTAGGTGTGTCAAATTGCACACCAGTGCCGAGTCTGGCGCAATGTGATAGGTTCAAATTCACTAGCTTAAGGTCTTCAAGAAGAACTTCAACTCGTAGATTGAACATGTTTGTCTAAAGAGTCAAGCTCACTGCAAATTGAGCCCACATTCGTGCATGATAAGGTAGAAATTGACCCCTGGAGCAGTCGCATGCCCAGAGGTACTCGGTTGGAAGGCCGACAAACAACTTTTGTTGTCAGATGTGGCTAGTGGATCAAGAGTCTAAAGGCTCAAGATTGAGTTCCCACAAGCTCGACATTTCTACGAAGGTAAGTATTTTGGAATCACTGTCGAAACCCCCTCCACCTCCTCCTCTCCTGTGCAAAATTTTTCAAACATACCAAATCCACTACACTCTACCTCCATAAGAAAATTACTCTCCTTTGATAAATGAGCATGTCTCATCTCTTAAGACCATCTCATATCTCCTCCTCTACCTCATCACCTCTTTCTGAACAATAGCACTCTCCTCCTGAGAAACAATCTTCTCCAATCTAATCTATTGAGGAGCAACCCCTTACAAAGATATGAGTGAGTGGGTGAGACTGGGGCCAGCATTGGCGGAATGGCCAACCCAACAACATAGTGTACAAGGATCAAACCTCCTCTAGTTAACTCCGAGAAGCCAAGCGGGGAGACAGACAATGTTGAGGCTTATAATGAGGATGTGAAGGAATATTCCCCATTGAAAATGTGGATCCTAAGCCAAACCCCAAAAGAAGCCACAACAAGATAAAGAGGAGCAGGTCAATATGGAGATTGAGAAAGAAGTGCCCAAAGATCAGACAACCACCACTATTGAGACAAAGAAGATTATTGTTGAAACAGAGAATGACACTGCCAAGGCAAGAAGGAGATACAGATAGGCACCTCAACATTCCAAGAAATGGAGCTAGGCACTAGTCCTACCATTGTGCCTTTATATTCAACTCATAGGGGAAGTAATCGGGCCGCAATAGATCAGAGGGGAAAAGGGCATCATTAGGTCCGAGTGACCAAGTCCACACAACATAGGTACCCCTAGTCAATCGATTTTACCAAAGCTTCCTATTGCACAAGGCACCCAGATGGAAGATCTAGACAGGGCAACTGCTATTAGGATGTTGCATACAAGGGATGCCTCATATGCTGGTTCCAATGCCATTCTCCAAACCCTACATAGAAAATCCCTCTACTACATGCTTCCCAACATGTACTCTAAGAGCAAGGTGAGGTAATTCATCCCTTGTTCCATTTTGAACATGTAGAGCCTTTGAGTACAATTTAGACAAATTGGAATCAGCTAAGAGAGACAAGGCTAGAAGCGACTAGGACTATGCAACAAATTGTTACATGGTGGGTACTGTCCAGGTTCCTATGCATGTGCGTGGAGTGTGCAACTAGTATACAAGGGAGCTTAGAGATTTCTTCTTTGAATTAATTGAGCTCATGAACATGATATGCACACTAACAAGCTAAATAGCTTAGCGTTGCTTCATGAGGAACTCTAGGTCGACCACACAATCTTGGCCCATCAATATCAGGAGGCTCAAGGATCACTTTAGACCACTTAGCAGACTGTTGAGTCCCAATGTAACTTGATGGTAGGATATAATGAGTGGCTCCAATCTCTTGATACCATCACAATTGAGCCACAATAGAGTTGCCAAGAGAATTCCACTCAGCACCAACATGTGGCAACATTAAAATAAATCCAAGAATTGATTCACTAACTCAAGGGCCTTCAAAGCCTTTTGATAGTGTTGCTCTTCCCTTCTTGTTGGCCAACCCAATACTTCGTGCTGGCTCCTCCCTTTGGCTCGTTAACATACTTGACCCGACGCCTCTATATCTTGTGACCAACCTTTATCTCCCTCTCCTCGTGTTGCTCATTGTGTCCCCCTCTTAGAACTTTGGTTTGTCTCCTACCTATTCAAAAAGTTAGTGCATTATTCTCTTACACCATTTTTGTGTGCAACTCCCTTACTCTACTAACACTCCATCTTTATGGTCGCGACCCACACAAGCTCTCTCTTGTCTGCTTCATTCTTCTAGTTCACCCTTTCTTGACTACTATACCTAGGCTCCATCCCAAACCACTTCCTCCACCTTGCTCTTGTTCTGCTTGATCGAACCCCTCGCTTAGATGCTCAATTCGTACCCTACAATGGTCTTACTTTACCCTAGATCATTGGAAGCCATTTTCCATCTTGGCTACTTTTCATTCACCATAACCCTTCACAACACTTTGGGGTGCTATGTTTTGCTAGTCAGCCCGTAACTCTTGGAAGGTCTATCACTTCTTTCTTGTTGTTTTTCCTATGTTTCTTAGTCTTCCATTTATGTACCTATTATAGTTGTGTGTGATTTGGAAACATTGTGTCACTATTTTCCCTTCCTCATTTTTGTGTTACCGTAGGGTTTTTCCTTGTTTTTCTCAGCTCTTCACTCTGTCACCTTCAATTTACTAAGTATGAGTTCATACATAGATGCCAGGATGTTAGACTGCAATGACTAGAGCAAGTAAGCTCTTTTCAAACTAATTTTTTGTAACATACTTAGTACTCAAAACTATTAATTCCTTTGTAATAAGGTTACTTGCCTTAATTGGTTTCACCCATAAGGGACATTAAGATCAAAACATTTGGCCTCACCTACCACGTTTGGTTTGTTATAATGGATTTCCATGGATAGCCAAATGGATACGATGTCATTCTAGGAAGACCCTTTATGCGGGTTGTATGTCCAGTACATAACTGGTTCTCCAATAGGATTTATCTATGCAAGAATGCATAGATTATGAGGATCGACCTTCAAACACGGAAGGCACACTCAATGACTAGCAATTTATTTGCGGCGGCTGAGTCTGATACTACACAAGGGACTGCCTCCCTACATGTGTTCCAAGCGTGCAATGAGAAGGATGTAGGAGAGGACAAGGATGAACATTGTTATGCTCTACTACCAAAACTCGGGTTCTCATAGAATTGGATGCATGTCCTTGCAACTATAGATGTGGTCGAGAAGTTAGGGACAAAAATGGCAACCTGTGCTTCAAACGTGACCAAGGCTATAACCCCCTTAAACATAATCAAGATCTTGAGGGAACCATAGATGTCCAAGGGGTAAGAAAGGTTAAGATGGATCTCCACTAGTTGAGATACATGGGTGCCATTATGGTGCACCATGAGTTCTCTTCTAATTGGGGAGCCATATTGGATAGAATCAAGGCACCCCTAGAATCCCTTAAGGCAAAGGACATCTATCTAGTTGTGCAGCTAAGACCCCATTAGAAACACCAAGACTTCTCCTAAGGAGAAGCAACATATCCCAAAAGCCTTGGAGGATGACGAGGAAGAGGAGATTGATTTACGTCAGGTCCCCAAGAATTTTAAGGCTTACATAGTCAAGATAGAAAAATACTTGTTGAGCAAGCTAAGACGACAATAGAGGAAGGGAAGCAATAGGGGTATGATGGTCTGGCTAAGGTCAAGGAAGTGGACCTTGCATTAGATAATGAAGACCCTAAACTAGTCTACAAACCCAATGACCTCGCCCCTAAATAAGAAGAGGCTCTAATTGCCCTCCTCCTTGAGTATCAAAATTACTTCACTTGGAAGTACACTGATATGAAGGGCATGCCACCCAAGGTCATACAACATACCATCCCTATGATGGATGATATCAAACCAATGAGGAAAATACCCTGTCTGATGAATCCACGATGCAAGGTTAATCTATGAGATCGAGCTTGCAGACTGGGTATCCCCCAGTGTCATAGCATTAAAGCAGAATGGTAAGATCCAAATATGCACAGATCTTAAAAAGGTAAATGCCATGACTAAAAGGACCGCTATCTGTTGCCCTTTATAAAGCATGTTCTAGAAAGAGTCACTGGTGGAAATGAGGCTTATGGCTTCTCAGATGGATTATTTGGATACAATCAAGTATCTATAGCACCAAAGGATCAATACAAAACCACATGTGCCATGGAATGGGGAGTTTATGCTTCCAAGGTGCTGCTCTTAGTCTCACCAATGCACGTGTGTGTACATTCTACATGGGATGATCACCTTAAGTACCTAATACTTGTGTTTGAAAGGTGTCATCTCTACAGGATCTCCCTCAATGTTCTTAAATGCCAATTTTGGGTTCAACACGGGGTCGTCCTCGAACATATCATGTCCAAAAAAGGAATCTCCACAGACTATAATAAAATCAAACTCATCTTTGAGTTGTCGACCCCCACCAATGAAAAGGGTGTATAGTGGTTTATCAGGCATATGGGCTATTATCGTAGGTTTATCTATAACTATGCCGAGATCACCTACCCTTTGTATAAGTTGTTGTTGATCATTTTCTACTTTAGGGAGGGCACAAGGCAGCTCTCAAGGAGTGCAAAAAGTACATCTGCTTTAGGGAGGGCACAAGGCAACTCCCAAGGAGTGCAAAAAGCAACCCACAATATTTTAGAGTACATACATAATAGTCTGAAAGAGTAAACATCCATACATCAGTTTAAGACTGAGAGTCTTTTGGTTTTAATTTAAACTCTTTGATTAGGGCTATGCCTTCACGGTAAATTGCTTTTCATCCTTTCTGGCAGCCTTGACTTTAGTTAATTCAGGTTCCTTATTCTTGAGTTGAGCCTATGTAAGCTCCTCTACTATCCATACTTCGGTACCCTTTAGTTTGTAAGATTGTCGACGAAGCTTGATCCGCATATCTTTTGACTTGAGAACTGCCATGTGCCCTCCCTAAAGCAGGTTTGTATGGCCTTTCGTTGACATTAATAAATCTTCCCCCCCCCCCCCCTTCCTTGCTCTCTCCTTTGCTCAGCCCCTCCACTAGCCCCTCTGCTCAGCCTCTCCGCCTTAGCCTCTCCCGCTAGCCCTTCCGCTCAGCCTCTCTGCTCAAGCCCCCCCCCAGCCCCTTCGCTCAGCCTCTCAGCCTCTTGCGGGCACCAAATTGGGATTTGATATTCCACATCCATATTGATGCCTCTAGATTTGCAATAGGGTGCATGTTGGCGCACCCAACCAAGTATAATCTGGATTATTTGATATAGTCTGCAATCGCCAACTAAATGATGCAAAATTTAACTATACCATGACTGAGAGGGAAGGCATTGCTATGGTATATGCTATAAAAAAGTTTAGGTACTACTTGCTGGAAAACAAGATTGTCTTATTTGTAGACCACTAGGCCCTCCTCTATTTGGTTAATAAGCCATGCATGACGGGAAGCATCACGTGATAAATGCTGCTTATTCTTCTAGAGTTTGATTTCACCTTAGCTATATGCAAGGGACGCACCCACTTTATGGTTGACCACATGTCCCATATCCCAAATGCAGAACCAGCAACATGACTAGAAGATGATCTTTTAAATGCCCCGCGATCTGATTCCAAGATGGGATCAGGTAGAAACAAATGATTCGATGTCTCAAAGAGACGAAACTTCTCCAAATCTCCACAAAATCATACAACAAGAGCTGACAAGTAAGGGTTTTGGGGCCTCCCGAACACAATGGAACAGACGGTTTTGGAAAACCATGGTCCCAATCACCGGGTCCAACACATGGACCAAAAAATATTATTGCAAATAGATCTATTTATAAACACCATCGGAGTGCGAATGATGAGCAACACAGAGTTTTAGGAACTCTTGAGTCCACCAGAACTAACAAAATAAAAAATGATGGTCTCAACGAGCCCGTCCAACACACGAGCGGTGTAGAAACATAGAAGAGGATCCAAAACTTGACACATATTGTTTTCTTGCTCCAAATTTGCTTAGTTGTTATTGGCTACTCATGCTGATGCCCTTCCAAGTGTAGCTTGTTACTCGTAGCAGTAGAATCTCTCCAAAAAGCAACTCGTTAGTTGCTTCCGAAGGCAAAAAAATAGCAAACCACAAGCTAGAATCATGCTATAGTAGGTCGTTTGTGCTTCCCAGGGGATAATAGATGAGCCACTCTTGAATCAAGCCACAAACTATCTAGAAAGGAGGGGCAGCTTGTTGTATACACACCAAACAGTAAAAACGACCTAGTATATGTCAAAATACAGCCCCACGGGTAGTAGGAGACTCCATGTAAAACTATGGACAAAGATAACCCTTCCTAGGCTGGAAACAAGAAAGAAACAAGCTTTGAGAAGCAGGCAACGGCCTAAAAATCACTACTGCAGCAAGAAAAACGAGATTCCCTTCCTCCGTTTCGAAGCCACAAGCGAATAGAAGCACAAGCTTCCACAGCAGTAGGGAAGGAAAGGGCGGTAAGAAGGCAAGGAATGATAGCTCTGATACCGATTGAGAGTGCTCTCAACAGAAGCGGAACAGGAGGGTGAGAGCCACACAAGTTTTTTTGGTCGGTGCAAAACACCCTAATCTTCTATGTCATCCATATATATATGTCTTTGAGTATTGTACATAACTGGGGTTAAGGCACAGTGGCCTTTAACCTCCACATATATTTACATTTAATATTTTTACACTCTTTTATTTTTCTTTTGTATATATCTTATTTTCTTTTTCTTTTATTTTCTTTTACTTCTCTATCACTTATATATGTACTTGTTTGCTTTCATTACTCTAATTTTTATGCATGCACGAATGCACGTGCATGTGTGCATGCACACATACATGCATAAAGGCTTGTGGGATGGCTTTAAACATGCATATGTATCTAAGGAGGAAGGGGAGAGGTATAATGGTTTCTATCATGCCCGATGGCCTAGAATGTAATAAATCGAACCATAAAGAACAAGTGGGCATGCATGCACGCATGCACACGTGCACACACAGACACACACACACACACAAACAAACACACACATAGAGACACACACACACACACACACACACACACACACACACACACACTCACATGCACACATACATGCACTCATGCACGAATGCACATGCATGCGTACATGCAAACACACATGCATAAAAGCTTGTGGGATGTCCATGATCCTAATCAAGCAAGCCTACATGACCTTGGATGGTAGGTGAAGACTTATCATGAGGATCTACAAGGGATCTACAAGAGCTAGGATACTCTAATTCAATATGATCTCCCACTCCCACTTCTTTAAGTAGCCTTAACCATGTTCCAAGCAATTGCTTTTCATTATACTATTAAGATGGGGGATGACAAAGAATTGTCATAAATCCCTACACAAATAGGTTGTTACATACTCCCCCTAGCCAAGCAATTAACTGAAGTAAACCTGCTCTCGTAAAATGATTTCCTCCTTCCCCTTTCTTGTGTACACCTTGCCTTCCATTTGCCTTCCATTGGCTTCTTGCTACCTCACCCTCCCTTGCCTCCTAACCTTCCCTCCCCGTCCTCCCCTTCCTGTTTCACTTGCCCCTACCTCAATCCCTCCCAGACTTCCTTGGTGGCCCTCTCCCTCTACTCACTTCTCTTCCTGTTCTGCTCTCTTCCCCTCTCCCTTTGCTCGTCCCTCTCCTTGAAATACCTCTTTTCCTCGGCCCTTCCACCTCTTTTTGCCCTCTCAGCCTCCCTTCATGCCCCTCTCAGCGTCCCTTAGTGCCCCTCTCTCTCCCCTTCGCATTCCCTCTCCCTACTCTCCCTTGAAAATAAAATCAAAATTTATATCAGTATTACTTTACTCTACCCTCGTGATGAAATAATAAGGTGCGATAAGCCCTTTGAATTAAACGTAAGCCCCCTCACAATAGAGTATTAAGTTAAGGTATAGACACTAGTGCCCCTCTTCTTACACAGGCATCCCTTCCTCTTGTCGGTTCCCCCCTTCCTCTTCAGCCCTCTTGCTCCCCTCTCTCTTCCTTTCCCTTGTTTCTTCCTCTCACTCATGCTCTTCTTCTACTCTATGTCTGCTCCCCCCTCTTTCGCTCACTCTTCCACTCGGCTCTCCATCCTCATCCCTTTAGGCTCACATACAGCTACTGCCCCCACTTCTTTGCTCACACTAGCTTCCTACCTCTTTCAGTGCTAACCCATTACCTCAATCTAAGTTATTGTGGGGGTGGCTTGGGAGAATGGCATAACAACAATGGGACACAGCTAGGTGGTAGTGCAAGGGGTGGTGAATGCCTTCAGCATGGAATTGAATAGGTTGACTTTTTATTTGAAGGACATACAGATAGGAAGGGAAGGAGCCGATACTGGAGATGACAATAGTGTTCGGATGTCTAGGTGTGGGGGATGCAACCTTAAAGAAAATGAGAGAAATTGATGGGTTTGGTCTTGACTTGAAGGGTTATTTCAATAGTAATAGATTGGGACTAATCCAACATTCATTTCGATCGAAATGAGCTGATGGAATTTGGATAGCTCTAGCAAAATTCGTAGCTTATGAATTCGTTAACTTGTGACTGTATTTGCTTGCAACACTATCTCTAACTTCCTCTAATTGCATTTTGCATCCTAATAGAAGGGTTAAGAATGCAAGAAGGTTGAGGATGCAATGGAAGGAGAAGGTTAGTTACTTTGAGTTAGGTTGGGTTAGATTAGGTTAGACTAGATTATGGGAGACTAGAATAATCAAGCCCTGCCCTTACCCTTAAGGAAGGTTTACTCAATCAATGTGAATTTATGAAAAACAATTTGAATCAATTTTTTTGGCATGTGACTTTTAATGTTGATATCATTTGTATTATGAAAGTTATGATTTTTTTTTGAAAGCAAAACTATTATGTGTTAGCAATCCTAATAATATGATGAAGAAGCTACATGTTCGAGCCGAATGTCTTGATAGGTACATTAAAGAGGACAACTAAGCCCTAATGGAGTTTGAACCTACAACATATACAATTATGAAAGGCCTTACAGATTATATCTTAACATTGGCCTAGTATGGCAATGAACTTTGATTCATTCCCTTGAGTGCAATTTTGCTCACTCTCACCGGTTGTCTTGATAAATTTGGTCTCAATCATGTATGCTTGCATGAGGAACTTTCTTTCTTGTGGGGTAAATGAAAAAGACGAAAAGATGAGGAAAACATGTCTAAGGTAAGGGTTATTGAGGGGATAGGTATTTGTTATTCGAGCCTTTATTATGTTAATGAGGAGTTTAGGGTATAATGTTTAGGATTTTACACCTTTATCTACCTCATCGGAGGTAGTGTTATGGTGGATATTGAAACTCTTCTGTAAATTCCATTTGTAATTTAATTAAATTGTGTGCATTAAATTTCCATTCATGTACCTTTTATAGCCCAATGCTGTTAAAAAATCATCTGCTTTCTCTTTTGCATCCAAAACTAGGAGGCAGTGCCCACGCACACTTGTGCACTCTTGTTAAATGTATGATAGGTTATTTGAATGCATGACAAGGGACTATACTTCCCCATTGTTAACTCATTTACTTTATCCCCCCTCTTTTTTTACCTCCACTCTCCTCCCTTCTCCTCTCCCACCCTTCATTTGCATTCCTTCCCCCTTCTCTCCCCTTTTATTAATAATGGGAGGAATTATTTTATTCTTTGTTTGAGCTACTGTATATTATCCATAATTTGGGCTTGATGGTTGCATCACTTTGGTTGGGCAAAGTTCCAAATTTTTTTGTCATGATATGGGTATTTAAACATACAAGAAAGGGCATTTAAAAGTGCAACAAGAGGGTTCACTTCTCCTCCCTATTTATTGGGGGGACCTAATTCCTCCATTTGTTTGTTCATCTACACTTCCCATTTAAATGCTCTAAATGTCCTTAATCTCAACAAATTATAACATACATATAACTTGACCTAAGGAATTAAAGAGCCTTTATTTTTCAACAATTATTATTTTAGGTGAAAAGGTGGAGATAGTCCAAGTAGGTGCCCACGACTAATCTATGCTAAGGCTAAAGATATAGCTTCAAAATTTGAAAAGGTGGAGATAGTCCAATTATGCTAAGGCCAAAGATATAGGTTCAAAATTTGAAAATTTGAGGGATGTCTTTATTCCCCTATGTGTCTTTCCCAGCGCCCCTCCTAGTTTTGTACTAATTAATGTATCTTTGAATCTTTTCCATTAAAGGACCTAATATTTATATTAAGGGTACCTTACTATCTTGGTTTATAGTGGTTAGCCAGCTTATTAGGTTTTTAAAATCTACTAAGAGTACCTTCCTATTTGGACCCTAGCAAGGCTTGTAGTAGTTAGCCACCTTGTTAAATTTGTTTTATTGACACCAAATATTTTTTGAAGTCTTTAGCTTTTTTGGGGTTCTTAGGAATGGTTGGAAGTCTCAGTATTTTTTGGGGGTAATGTATATGGGTCTACTAAATGTGCTCTACTTTTACATTTATTCCACCTCACCCTCTCTTGCTCCTCCCTATTAATGCTTTGCTTTTCACCCCCCTCATGCCTTTCCACTGCCTATGCTCCTCTTTCCTCTTTCGAATCCCAGGATCGAAGTCTGATGACCTTGTGAGAGTGTGGATGAACATTAAAAAAAATCTTCTTCTATTTAAGGTATCTCATTTGGGGTGAGTTTTTCTTTGGTCAAGCTTACAGTTCCTTTTTGCCATTTGACTCTCTCCTTTTACCTTTTCATGTTTCCTATAGGGTATTCCATTTGGGATTGTCCTAAGTTTGACCTATGCCCTACTTTTTGTTAGGAGCAATGCGATAACGGAGCAACAATGCAAGATGTGGAATGCATAAAATACACAATACAGAAAGCATGCAGAATGGAAGAGACAAAGAGACACCGCTATACGTGCTTCACCTAGTGTGGGCTACGTCCATGGAGAAATAGCCAGTCCTGCATCTTTCTTATCTAGTAAATAGGAAGATACAAAATACAAGTAGTATATCCACTACTTTTCTCCTATGTGAGCCACACTCTTATCTTACAATATTGACCACACAACTCATAAGCAACTCATGCACCAATTTTCATGTATTTTTAGCTTTGGTGACGGTGTCCCCGAACCTCGCCAATGGGGCCTAATGCCGCCTAGGTCCAAAGCACGGCAAAAAATAATTTTTGAAAAAATAGATCAAGCTTCAGATACAACACTTTTCCCCCATAGTAGGGCTGAAGCTACATATGCATTATCTCCTAAGGGGTTGTAGTGGGGTTGTATGTGCACATGCGAGACTTGCACCCTCAAGTCGCACCTCTATACAAAGATAAAGGCATTAATAAGCAAGGATTGGGTGTTTCTCGGATGCATCAACAACTAATGTTAGATCTGCTAAAATTGGTTGCATGTCTCCTTGTGGCATTGCTTCATGGTGGCATCAATTATCTCCCCAAAGCTGCAATGTTGTAGTGTGAGTTGAATAGGGCCCCCCAACTGGTAAAAAACGGGCATTAGCATTAGTAGGTGTGAGCGTAGCAAAAATTAAGGTAAGTGTAAAGGTCTTAATCGGCCTAGTTGCAAAGATTAAGGAAAGCGTAAGGTAGGCAGTGGCGTATTCGAGAAGCGAGTGGTAGGTTAGAGAAGCGGGTGGGGTATCGCCATTGCAGAAGCTTCTGTCGCCACACAACAGGTATATATAAGAGAGTAGTGAAGTGGAGGGAGAGCCAAGGCAAAGAGGGGAAGGGCGGAGGCCTGAGCGGAGGGGAGAAAGGGAGCATTGAGAGGGAGAGGGAGAGGGGACGGGGAGTAGGGAGGGGGAGAGGAGGGGCGCACCAGAGAGGGGAGAGAGGGAGCGCTGAGAGGGAGAGGGGAGGGGGAGACCAGAGGCGTAGGGAGGGGGAGAGGAGGGGCGAAAGGAAATCGCAGGGAGGGGAAGAGGACAGGTGTAGCAGAGGTGAAGGGGAGAAGCAGGGGGGGAGAGGAGCAGATAGGTCGGGCACATGTCTCTGTTCCGATAGCATTCTGTCAGGAAGATTGGCACATGTCAACTTGAAGCTCACCAGACCCTATCGGAGTTATGGGCACATGTTAGGATTGAAATCGATCATGATGATGAGAAGAACCAAAGTTGATCCAAATTAACAAAGAGATACCCAACAAGTCCATTAACAAATCCCATGGACTCTTTCTAGAGTACAAGGATTTATTCACATGGGATTACATGAACTTGAAGGGGTACTATTGCATTTGATTCAACACTAAATTCCCCTAATTTCAAATGCAAAGCCAACTTGAGAATAGAGGTACCGATTGTACCCCACTATGTCAAGTTGGTAAAACAAGAGGAGCATTCCTATTGGATATCCCCCTCTTGCCGGACCGATTGCATGAGTCAAGCATCTAATTGCCTTCCGATAGGCATCTGATTGCCTTCCTTGCCGAGGGTGAGAGAGACGAAGAGGAGAGCACAATGAGCACTTAGGTTAGCTTAGGTTAATTAGCATAGGGAGGGTTAGGAGGGAGAGCGAGAAAAAACGGTGCACTAGGAAATTTTGCACGTTTGATCATTCATGGTCAAGCATTTCCGTCAGATTTTGACCATTTTAGGGAGCTTGGAAGATGCTTGGGGAATATGTGGTTGAAGCACGGTATGACAGTAACCTGCACATGATGGATGGCGTACGCAAACGATGATGTCTGACGAATATGCGCAGGCATGGAAGACTCCGCGGTAGTTCTTACGGAATATGCGAAGGGCATGAATATACGGTTGAATTGGAGGGGAACGAGTCGGTGTATGAAAGGACTGAAAGGTGCCACGAAGGCGGGTACGATCATGAGGTGGAGAGGTGCTTGTGAGGCGCAGGGACGGAACAGATTGTGGGCGACGCGCATGTGGAAGCGAGGGGCGACACAAAGGTGGGGGGTGAGGGGGATCATGGAAACACGGAAGAGGGTAGAAGGGGAAAAGGTCATGGAGTGGCGGCGGTGGGATGATGAGAGAGGGGGGACTGCGAGTGTGCATGCGGGAGAGGGAACAATTGGTGGAGTGCATGGGCGTGAAGATCGGAAGAGGGCGAGTGGTGGAAGCCGAGAGAGGGCGTGTGGAAGCAGAGTCCAAAGATAGCTTGAGAAGTGGGAGAGTTGCATGGAAACCAAGAGAGTCGGGTTCGGGTGAGGAGAAGATCAAAATCATGATCGTCTTTTTATTCTTTCTGATTGAATCCGTCGGCCTCGCCGCCCTCCTCTCCCCTATTAAGCTCTTCCCTCCCCTCATAGCCTTAGCCACCAGCCTCCTTGCTTCAAATCCCGCTCCCCCCAGCCTCCTTCCTCCTCCTCTGTCCCTCTGCTGCCTCCTCCTTTCCCTCCTTGTTGCATACCCCCTCTGCCCTCTTCTACCCCCTTGCCTTGCCTCCTTCCCTCACCTTCCCTCATCCCTCACTTCCCTCCTCCTGCAGTCCACATCTCTTTTTTGACGGAAGTTTCCGTCCAATACTGCAATCTCGGCTTTGTGCAGTTAATCTACCTCTATTGCTGCCCACCTGCAGCACCTTTCTTCGTTTCCCTCACCTCTCAGAATTCATCGCTCCTTTCATGAACCCTACCCTACCCAAGATTGCTGGTAGTCTTCAGTAGCCCTTCCTCAATCAATCAGCAGCCGAGTTCATTCAAACTAGCGTTTTGAAAGTCTACAACACGGCTTTGAAAATTAATCCTCCAGCCCCTCTGCGTGACTGTGCTTATGTTAGGAAAGTCCAGTATTTCTTTTTGCTGGTAAGTACTCCTTCTTTACACGGTGGTCGAGGAGCCACCCCGGCTGAGGGTGGGCATCCATCAGATCTCACATACTTAGCCGGGGGAGGTTACCTTCCTCATCTGCCCTCTCTCTCTTTCACCCCGTTTGGGGAGAAATTGAGAGAATTGACCGGTGAAAACAATGCTTACCATAAAGAGGGTTTCAACCATCGTTTCTATCTATCAAGATGGGGTCCAACAGCCCGGTTGCGGGAAAGATTGCCTTGGTCCTTGCTGCATTCCTGGTAAGTTTGCAATGTCCTGTTTGTTCTCATCTATTAGTGATGCAAGTACTTTTAATGTGCTCATCAGACTTTTTAGGGAGTGGTTTGTCTTAAATCATTTGTATATTCGTTTCTCCTGGCTACTTAGGTAAAGGTTGTTCTAGGTAAATGGCTTTGAGGTGCACGTGTTATTTGAGCCTGCTTCGCTGGCATGGGTTATAGCGTTGTGCTTTTGAATAAACCACCCTTTGATCTTGCAATGTGTCTTTTGCAGGGGCTAAGCTGCCAGTGTATACTTTTTGTTGCAATCATCCATTGAACGAGGGAAACAGTACTGCCAAGGGCATCGTTTCAGACTTTGAAAGCGACAGTTCTGATAGTGAGGACAGCTCTTTTCTTGATTCACTGCTGCTTGCGCAGGTGATTTCTTTGCTTCACTCATGTTTTTTCTTAATTGGGTGAAAGATGGCGTCGTGTGATTGTCGCTATTCCCTTCCAATTTGCTCTTTCATCAGTGGGAAGAACACGTGACTTGAGTGTGTGTATAACGCTATTTTCCCTTCCAATTTGCCTGTCTTCAGTGGGAAGAACGTTCAGCGCGGGGTCTGTTCCGTTATGACGTCACAGCATGTGAAACAAAGGTGAGATTACTTGTTATGTGAATTGCTGTCGTGTATAATTGTACCAGTGAGAGCAATTTTTTACTTGGAGTCCTCAATTTACTGTGTGACAGGTTCTCCTGGGAGAGTTTGGATTTATTGCACAGCTCAATGAGGGAAGGCACCTGAAGAAACGTCCAACAGAATTCCGAGTAGACCAGGTCCTTCAGGCATTTGACCCAAAGAAGTTTAATTTCACGAAAGTGGGTCAGGAAGAAGTCCTATTTTGTTTTGAAGAGAGCAAACATGGATGTCATGGCTATTCTGAGAAAACAATCACAGGTTCCAGCCCAAATGTCATTGCAATAAATGTGAGTTATTGATGTTCCTTTTCTTTCCTGGACTGGAGTCATTACGTGTCTGTTAACAATGCTAGCGTCATTGCAATAAAGTTCTTGGACTGTTATTTAGCGAGTCACACTTGCATTTCTTTCACTGTTGCTACAGGTCAGCCCTATTGAATATGGTCATGTGCTACTGGTTCCGAAAGTACTCGATTCAAAGCCACAACAGATTGATGAACCAAGTTTCCGCCTTGCACTCTATATGGCAGCTGAAGCTCAGAACCCATATTTCCGTGTGGGTTATAATAGCCTTGGAGCATTTGCAACAATTAATCACTTGCATTTCCAGGTAATTTACTAAGTCTGTAAAGACTTTTGATTGTATTCTGACATGAATTTATGTTTTACATTTGTACTGGACCCAGATTTGACGTGTAGTCTTATGATCTTGCTGTCCCCTTTCCTGTGGAGCGAGCCATTCTCATCCCAGATTTGACGTGTAGGCTTATTATCTTGCTGTCCCCTTTCCTGTGGAGCGAGCTACTGTTACCAGGATTGGTAGCGTCAAGAATACAGGAGTGAAAATTTTTGAACTGGTCAATTATCCAGTGAAAGGACTTTTGTATCAAGGCGGAGGCATTCTTGATGATTTAGCTGGCTGTGTTGCCAGAGCATGCATTGCTTTGCAGGAACAGAATATACCTTTCAATGTTCTCATTGCAGATTGTGGCCAACGTGTTTTCCTCTTTCCACAGGTATGTGTTTGCTGATTGTCCTTGGGCAGGCTCCCCTGTTTTTTTTAATAGCAAGTTTTAACTTTTTTGTATGCTGTCGAGTGTCTATGTCTTGCTGTAGTTCTACAGTCAGGAATATTAACTTTCCTCCCAAATTTGGCAGTGCTTTGCAGAGAAGCAAGCATTGGGTCAGGTAGATCAAGAAGTGTTGGATATGCAGGTCAATCCTGCAGTCTGGGAAATTAGTGGACACATGGTCCTCAAACGGAGGCAAGATTATGAATGTGCCACTGAAGAATATGCACGGAGGTTGCTGGCAGAGGTTTCTCTCCCTGAAAAACGCTTTACTACAGTGAAACAGTTGTGCATTGATGCCGCGGGGGGTGAAACTGTGGCAGGTACCATGTTTGTTGATATGGAAGACCATAGACTCTGCACTAATGCAACGAACTATACTTCCAAAAGCGGGGGTCGAAGCTTTAAGCAGAGCAAGAATGATTTGGAGGTTTCAAGGAATTTTTTAAGTGAAGAGTGTCGTGTGTAAGACCGTGTAAGCTTGCTTTGCACTTGAACCTCATAATTGCCAGTTGTATTTTTTTCATGGCTTTTGTAGAACTATACATTGTCTAGACTTTACACACTGTAATATGTGTTTCATGGGATTCTTCCTCCCATGAATTGATTTATGTAAGCTGCATATAAGAAGACTATGGAAGATTGAATCAAGGTTTGCTTCTGTACACTTCCTGTTCATAGAGGTGGATAATCTTTTTTTGCTGCTTCGTTTTGTTTAAATTTCCATCTGTATTCTTCCTGTTTCTAGAGATGGATTCACGTCTTTCTTTTTTCCAAAAAAGAAGTTTTATCATTAGAGGGCTCAGAGCAAGTCAGTAGAGCTTTCACCATAAGGTTTAGGTAGATTCTGAAGTTATTGAGGTATGAAGGTTAAAATACTTACTGCATATGCCCAACTATTGGGTTTGGAAGGTCAAATGCTATTTGGGAGATAGTAGAAAAGAGTGCGCTACTATCTTTTGATATAGGAAGGGAGGTAGTAGCAAGAACACAGTATAGTAAGAACACTCTTGCTACTGTGTTCGTGCTACTATCTTTCCTCTCTTGGTTCTGACAATTATTAATGAAAACCCCTTAAGGTTTGAGATTCATTGTGCCTTATAGTATAGTATAAACGTACTACTGGACATTTAACATACTACTGGATATTTGAATGATGAAGAAAAAGTTTCTGACACCACTCCTTCCATCTGTGCAGTCACCTTGTTGGAGTGATTATGCAGGTTCCGTTTCATTTGTGTTAGCTTAGGGAATTGGGCGTGAAAGTGGTCCATATGATGTGGCCCTTTGTTTTGGCTTAGGGATCTGGGCCTGAAGATGGTCCATATAATATGGTAGCAAGAAACAATGCCCCTGAAACTCCTCCCAATCATATTTGGCCATGTTGAATTCTGTATTGTAGTGCCCTCTGTTAAGTGTGGCCCTTTGTGTTGGCTTGGCCTGAAGGTGGTCCATATAATATGGTAGTAAGAATCAATGCCCCTGAAACTCCTCCCAATTATATATTTGGCCATGTTGAATTCTGTGTTGTAGTGCCCTCTGTCTCGTCAAGTGTGTGGAACAACGGGATAGTAACTGGAAAGATTATATATTTGGCCATGTCGAATTCTGTGTCGCAGTGCTTTATGTGCCATGTGATAAGTGACGAATTCTCTTGACAAGTGCATGAACGCTAGGATGTTTCCTTTCCCACAACGGGAAAGGAACTGAAGTGTTGAACTAAGACAAGAAGGCACAATGATCAGAGGCTCTTCCATGAGGGTCAGACAGCAACCAAGAAGCCAATGCAGCAAAAGAGCGTTTGGGTTGAGAGGTCAAAAAACATATACGAGACCATGCAGCAGGGGAATTAAAATTTATGAACTAGCAGTGAGCATTCATCTGCCTTTGTTCAAAGCCAATGTAGCGATACTCTCCCATTAGTTTCACCTCCAAGAAAGGTCTTAGGTGAAGCTTCAACAGACAAGAGAGAACGAATAGCAGGCATTTGCATGATTGTGTTCATCATGGCTTAGCATATGGATGCATCCGGTAGTGGTACTATGCATGTGGACACCACCACCTCATTGTCTCTCAAGCTGCCTGGCATCTATGTTGTCACATACATTGGTTGGCCTTGCTGTGGAAATGGCCCTTGATGTAAGCACAAAATAGTACTCTGAAGTCATGCTTGGTATCGGTGTCACCTGCACAATTTGAGTCGCAAAATTTGCCAACTCAATCCCTGTGGCAAGTACCCTTCAGATAGCTCAACACTGGTAGACTTGCCTTCCAGTGATTCTTTCTGTGTTTCACAGAGAACTGACACAACTGTCCATCACAAAAGAGATGTAGAACCTAGTCGATAGTTGCTAGCGTGTACCAGATCTGAAGAGGCATGAATGCTCAACTCCTGCCTGACCTCTTTTCCTGTGAGATGAAGATGATGTCCTTGTACCTCGATCCCAAGGACGTAGTGGAGAGATCCCAAGTTTGTCACCTTTAACTCTTCCATGAACCAGCTTCTTGACTTTTGAGAAGAATAGATCGATGCGTTGGTACATGCTCTTGGGTCCTGTTTCAGCCCATACACGCTTGCTTTAGACCATATACCTTTGAAGCGGACCCTAGAACCTGAAAATTGGATGGTTGATCAACATATACCTCCTCCTCCAGGGTGCTGATCAAGAATGTTGACTTCACATCCATCTAGAATATGGACCATCCATGATGGGCAAGCAAAGTGATCACCGTCTGAATAGTGACAATCCTGGCTATGGGGTCAAAGATCTCATCAAAGTCCAATCCCTTTGACTAATCATAGCTTTTTACCACCAATCTTGCTTTATATTTGTCCAAGCTCGCATTAGACTTGAACTTTAGCTTCTACACCCACTTGGTACTTGTTACTTTTACTTGTAGGGTCTGTTACCTTTACTTGTAGGGTTTGGCCACCAAGTCCCAAGTGTTTTTCAGAATGTTGTCCATCTCTACCTTCATGGTAGCCTATCTTTTGCCTCCTCAAAAGGTCGAATCTGAACCACCAAGGCAAAGTTGGTTGAGGGTGCAAACACATAGCATCGTGACCAGCGAACTCCAAAACTCGATCAGGAATGTCTGTGACCCGAGAATTGTGTAAGGGTCTTCAAATAACAGGCCGGTAACTTCCTATCACTAGAAGTTGACTTTGGGGTGGCTCTAGTGCGTCTTGCTCTTCCTTTGGTTCCTCAGGATCTTCAGTCATTGGTACCTCTGTCATGGTCAACTTGGGTGTCAAAACTTTGGGAACTTTGATGACCTCTACTTTTGCTTGGGATGCTCTTTCCTCAAAGACCATGTGTCTATATCTGTTTCTTCATCAAGTCGAAGAGGTGGTACCCCTTAGATTCTTCACTAGCTTTGTCCTATTATTTTTGTGCACATGTACGAATACATCAGAACCAAAAACCCTCAGATGAAAGATGGGCTTAGTGTGGGCATCTTACCATAGTATGCTTCATAGGGCACGTTGATCGTGTTGGATGTGAGCTGTAGTATTGACTACTTCACCCCAGTAAGCTTTTGAGAGATCTCTCTCTCTGATCATAGTCAATCCCATCTCTGTAACTGCTAGGTGCTTTTGCTTAGCAACTCCATTCTGCTGAGATGTGCGAGCACAAGGAAGCTGACACTTGATCTCATGCTTCCTGTTGAAAGTGTTGAACTCTGTGGAGGTGAACTCCCCCCCTTGATAGTGCGAAATGCTTTGACATCCTTCCCTGTTTCTTTCTCTACCTTGGCCTTCCAGTCTTTGATTTCTCAAATGCCTGAGACCTCCTGGACAGATAGTATATCCAAATCATCTGACTAAAGTCATTCATAAATAGGAGAGTATACCTGGACGCTGCAAAGAAGTTGGTTGACATTGGTTAGCAAATGTCGGAGTGGACCAGAGCCAATGGTCCCTTGTAGCTCGCGGTGTTGCTAGCCCTCTAAGCAAGACTAGCAAATTTTCTTCGCGCTTATGAAAGGTGGGAAGTCCCTCCACCATCTTGGACTTTTGCATTTCTATAAGAGTGCCTAATTGACATGACCAAACCTTTCATGCCACATTTTGGAGTGCCCATGGTCCCCATGAACAACTAAAGCATGTAATCGGTATAAGCCATCCTCGTGGACAACGTGGGCCACTGCTTGTTCGTCTTCCTTGGTAGTGACGGTGATTTTCCCATTCTCGAAGAGTACTCACATCTTATGCTTATCCATTTGACTTATGGAGAGTAGATTCTTGCAGAGATTTGAAACAAACAACACCCCAGATATTACCTTCTCTTCTCCTAATGTGGTGATGAACTAAATACTGCCAATCCCCTTCGCAGGATATGTCGAGCTATCCCCACGGTCCTCTTTGAACTTTAAAAGCTCAAAGGCTTGGTTGCACCCTTCTGTCCATAAGAATTCCACTAATAATTTGTAAAGTGGTCTGGCTATCATGGCATACCGCAAGATAAATCTTCGATAATAGCCGGCATGCGTCATAAAGACCTGTACACCTTTGGAATTTGTAGGAGGAGGCAATTCCATGATGATTTTGATTTTGTCCATGTCAGTTGCAATTCCATGTTGAGAAACGATGTGTCCCAAAACAACTCTGTGGGTGACCATGAACTGGCATTTTGTTGGATTTAGGGAGATGCCATACACCTTGCATTTGATTAGTACTACTTCAAGACATTTGAAGTGGTCTTTTTTGTTCGAGTGGATGCATAAATCATCCAAGAACAGCTGTAAAAACTTGAAAGCTGTGAACATGACTCGCTGGAATGTGGCCGGGGCATTACAAAGGCCAAATGGCATGATTCTATAGGCAAAAATATCCCATTTTGTAACAAATGTTGTTTTCGATTGGTCTTTAGGAGCAATTTGCACTTGGTTATAGCCACTGAAGCCATCCAAGAAGCTATATATCTTGGAACCTGCCACCTTTTCCAACAGTGTTTCTGTTAAGGGTAGGGGATAGTGATCCCTAATGGGGCGGCATTCACATTCTTTAAGTTTACGCATATTCTAAGCTTCTTGTTGCGTTTAAGCATGATGACGATGGGTGAAACCCAATCAGTGTGCTCTATCCTCATAGATGAATCCGGCATCTAAGAGGTTTTTCATCTCATCATAAACCATGGTGCCATGGTGCCTTACTTTGGATTTATTCGATAAGGTCCACATACCTTAGGGTGAGCACCTTCCCTTATAGGTATCGTGTGTACTACCATGTCTGGTGAGATTCCTTTCATGTTCTAGTATGACCATGCTAGGCAGTCACGGTATTCCATTAGGAGTGCTTTGAGCTTGGTTTCATCTTCGTGTCGAAGCTGTTTCCCAATGAAAACCAATTTTTATTCCTCCCCTTCAAGGGCGAGGTTTATTATTTGAGTTTTTGCCAGTCCCTCATAGATTGGAGTTTCTCCAATGCTATCAGTTTCTTGAACTTTAGATTCTCTTAGTGGTCTTGGCATTGCTATGGGGACACTACCACTTGTGTAATTCTTGAAGTACTCCGACAGTTCTCAAAGATTAGCCTCTGATGGTGTTGAACTAGTCTGACATGTGCTATGGGTACTGGGTGGCATAGTATCATTAACCAATTTGTTAGGCTGTTGGGGGCTTTCTTTTTCTGAAGTCTCTTGATCGAGCTTCATCCGCACATGTGGCTTATACTTTCGAAACTTCATACATTGGGAATTGTGGGGTAACTTTTCCACTAAGGGTTCATTTTTTGTGCATACTCCTTCTAGTCCCTCAGGGGACCATTCAAGAGGAGGTGGCTCAGGGGACCATTCAAGAGGAGGTGGCTCAGATTTGGAGGAGCTGGCTATACAAGATACAATTCGATGATCCTTGTTTGGAATCGTTCAAATTCATTGAAGTGTTCGGCCTTGGCTTTTCGGCGATTTCCTCCTTCAGCTTTCTTGCATGATCTTCTACTGTTATTCAACTTTGGAGGTTCAACTTTGAAAGCTCGACTACCATTAGGGCATGCAGAATGGCTGAGTCATTGTCAAAGACTTGATCTTCAATTTGAGCATTCTCAGCCTCAGTTTCAAGGTCCGAAGGAAAATCTGAATCATTATTAGTATGGGTACCTTTTGCAGGTTCATTATTCCACTCGAGGTTAGCCATAAACAATGGCACCTCTATATCGATAGGTTCTTCATGTGTGAGTGGAGGATCTGCCTGCATGACCCTAGCATCTATCTGCGAGAAGATTGGGTCTAATGAATAGTAGTTGTCGATGGTTGCCAATGTTTGTATCTAGTTATTGGCATTGCTTTGTGTATCGCCTGCTATGGCATGCTGTTGCAGGGGAGCTGATTTGCTTTGATATCATCGTTGAAGAGGTTTCATCCAATGCTCTAGGCACAATTGGTTTTATTGCTCTCGTCTCCACATTCACCCTAACTGCGGTGTCGCGATTTTGAATTGTTAGTCTATCTGTTCCCCAATCATGGAGGACTGATGCTTCCCACAACCAAGGATGTCCCAGCAAGATTTGATAGGATTTCCTAGGGAGATCTAAGATTGTGAATGGAAGGGAAAAATAGACTCCTGCGACTTTTGTTGAGACACCATTCACTATTCCCAAGAGTTTTGCCCGTGAATCATCGGCAAGGTGTATGTTGAAATTAGTCTTTCACATTGGTGGGAGACCTCATTCATCGTAGAGCTCCTTGGATAGGACATTTACACCTGCTCCCCCATCTACTATGGCTTGGACTTCCTTATATGCCTTGTGGATCAAGGGCACAGTGATGTTGTGTATGTCATCTCTCTCACCCATCCGCATAGGGATATCTTCAATGTCTTCCATAGGTGGAGGGGGACTTGCGAGTTCGATCCAGCCTTTGAAACTCTCCCAGAGATTGGGACGATTCCGTAGTAGGATTCCAATGGGAATTGACACAGGACAACTTAGAATGCTAGAAAATGCAGCTCCTTCAAGTTGGCGGATGGTACATTATGTTGCGGATTCTGTTGTTTTAACAGAGGCTCGAGTACAATATCAATACTCTGTGGGACCAAGTCATGGATTGGATCTTGCGCTTGCTTCTCAGCCTCAAATTGAGCTTGTTCCTTTTGTACCCATTGTTGAAGTGCCTAAAATCGAGCCTTCTCCACTTCTGCATTTGGATATGGAGCTTCTTTTATTTTGAGGCTCGGGAGCTGATGTGGATGAGCTTGGTTGCTCAATGCTTAGTGGAGGTAGAGGCACTTGTGCTTTCTTTTGAAGAAGTCATCTTGATTGAATTGGAATATTAGGGTCCTCAGTGGCCTCTTTTTGTTGGTATGTAATTACATTCATGAGTTGTGATATTACGCTTGTCGGTCCCAGACTTTGATGGTCCACCCAATAATGCCGATTGGGACGTTAGGCTTAGCCTCAGTTTGTTGTGGAACCTTATTTTTCATGGGGAAATCCATACAGGCATGGCCTAAGTCACAATCTTTGCAGACTTGTTGGAAAGTAGCGAGGCTACCATGATGAGGACACTCTGCGATCCAGTGATTTTCTCCACAACCATAGCACTTGATTGGCACTCGATATGTGTTGGGTTGAACTTGATTTGCATAGACTGGTATTAAACCTTATGTACCTTCTACATAGTACAATGGGTACTCAGCTTCATACTCGAATGGTGAGTCCACTTCCTCGGCTTGAAGTTGTTGTATTGGCACTCTCGAGGAGCTGGATTTGATGCTCTTAGATATGGTCGTGGATTTGGATTTTTGAGTAATTGTGGGACTTGTGTTCGGACAAAAACAGGATTCAGCCTTGGAGCTGGAGGTATGCAAGTGCCAGTTGCCTGTACACTGGTATGGGTGCCGGTTGGTATTGTTCAGGTTGAGGCAGGTTGTTGCGCATATTGCAGATGCAACTATCTTCATCATGGCCACCAGCTACGCAGATATGGCATCACAACCTTAGTGGTGGATTTGCTTGTGCAGTGATTCTGGCTCTTAGGACTAGGCATTCATTTGTTATATGATTGGCCATGCAATGTGGGCACCATACATGTTCTCACCATGGATAAGTCTTAGGTGGCGCGGCTGAGACATGTGAAGCTTTTATTCCATGGCCTGCATCATTTCTTCTTTTAGCTTCATGGTCATGGCCTCTAGGCGATCTTCATTACATGTTTTGGTAGTGGACTTGGACTTTCCCTTTTTAGAGCGCTTATCTCATGTACATGATCTTCCATCATCACTGCTAGGGTCAAAGTCGATCATTCCATCTTCGATGTCAATGGCTGCCGCATGAGTAGCAGTGAATGTTTCGTAACTACTAATCTTTTTCATGTCTTTGTGGATTTTCTTCCTTAGTCCTGCAATGAACCGGGACGTGAGTCACATTTGGCAATTAATCGTGTCATCTTGCCCAGGTACGTGCGTACATCTTCTCAGCGACCTTGTTCAAGCTCGCTTAGTTGGAGAGCAGGATCATCTTGTAGTCTCTCCGTTTGAAAGCGCCTCTTGAATTCTATTTGCAACAGGTCCCATGTGGCTCTTTCTTCTACTAGGAGGTCTAGGTACCATTCTGAGGCTTCATCGGTTAAGGCCATGGGGAACCAGGTGACCTTGGTTTCATTGGATTGATCTCCACCTGCTCGGGTTGGATCGCCTCTACCATTATAATTGGGAAGTTTGAGTTTGCCTAGGGGGCGCCTGCCTTGATTATTATTACTGTTGCCAAAATTATTGCGATTAAAGAAATTGTTTTCCTCCGCATCGAGGTCAATATCCCCATCATCAGGCGAACGGCGCCTGGCCATGTTGTGTCGTGGAGGAGACAAAGAGATTTCTTGAATTTCAAGGGGGGAATTGGGGTAGAGGATTGTCGGAGGCATTGGCCATAGTTGTGTTGCATGCGGATTTAGCAAGCATTGGTGTCAGAGGCATTGGCCGCAGCGGTGTTGTATGTGGATTCAACGAGCGTTGGTGTTAGAGAGGAAGAAGATGTAAGAGCATGGGGGAAAAGGAGAGAGAGAAAAAGGGAGGAGGAAGGAGGAGGAGAAGAGAGGAGGAGGAGGAGGAGGAGGAGGGGGAAGGAGGAGGAGGAGGAGGAGGAGGGGGATGGAGCAGAGGGAGAGCATGGGTTGCAAGGTTGGAGGAGAGGGGAGGAGTTGCAAGGTTAGGACATGCTTTTGGACGTGGAGTGCAAGGAAGCATGACACTTGAGACAATTGCTTGGAATACAAAAGTAGAACTCAACACAATGCCCCAAAGAGTGTGAGCTTCATTTCATTATGGGGTATGTATACAAGTTGGAGAGCTTCTCTCTCTGCATGTAGGAATTGTAGGACATTCTCTCTCTACATGTAGAACTTACATATAGAAGTTGCATGTTGCATGTAGAACGCACATGTTGCATGTTGCATGTAGGAATTGCATGTAGAAGTTGCTTGTAGAACTCACATGTTGCATATTGCATGTAAGAGTTGCATGTTGAGGATTCCTAAGAGAGATTATTCCTAGCCTTATGCAAGTACAAGTGGAGCTTGTTGCTACTCTACACACACATTCTGTACTATCTAAGTCCAGAGACAATAGCTACACATATATAAGATATACTACCTTGAGTTTTTGTGTACTCCAAGGTGGGAGACTGTGGTAAACTATGCATTCCTCCAAATAAAGTGTGATAGAGAGACTCATGAGCTAACATTATTTTTTAACATCTTCAAATATATTTCTAAAGTGCTAGCTTCCAATGTTGAGCCACACTTCTTGCCTAACCACATACTCATGATGGAAAAGAAAGAGGGTAAAAAACTAGTTTTAGCAATAGATGTAGTGATTGTGGTGAAAGTTAGTCCTTTATACAACCAAAAGGAAATAACATCTTGCCAATCTTATGATGGTAAGATTTGAATGAAAGTAATAGTGGCTTTTAATTGTAGCACAATATAATACTCTCTATTTTAATAGCTCATATTTCCTAGAACAAGAGATACTTGGAGCTCATGAAAAGAACCAACAAATTCAAACAAAATGGGCAAGCCTCTCAGACTTTGAAATGTTGGAAGCAAAAGCAAGTAGATTACAATTTTACTTATGATTCGCTAGATCAAACGGATTATTGTGCCAAAACCTTAAGTGACCACCTCTCAAGGTCCTTCTCATTGCATATGTAGAAAAATAGGTTGTGGGAACAAGGTAGCTTATAGTAGGTGCTCAATGTGTACTCACATTGCAGATTACATGTGCTTTTTCTTTAAATAGCATGAACAATGGCTTGTTTGAAAGAGTGCATGCAATGTGCCATGAATTAAAAACTTCTTGCTCTAATGTGTACTCAAGTTGCAGATTACGTGCGCTTTTTCTTTAAATAGCATGAACAGTGGCTTGTTTGAAAGAGTGCCTACAATATGCCATGAATTAAAAACTTCTTGTTGACAAAATGAAGTATACTATTATCTTTGCAAGATGCAATATAATGTTATCTTTATTGTTAAGCAAATTGCAAGAAGAACACACTACCTTAGCCATGATACCAAGGGTAAATCCATTAGTAAAGATCAATGAGGGTAAAATAGGTCCCCCTAATTGGAAAGAATTCATAGTGAAAAAGGCAGGAGGCAAAGGGTCCAAAGGCAAGGGCAAGGGTAAAGAGGAGAGTGACTAATATGGACATCCCTACCCCCTCTCCTCTTCTTAATTTGGTAAGAATTGAAATCCCTTTTACTCTACTTCTTTTAGAACATCTCCATGTTGCCTAGTGGTAAGTTGACGGTGAGTGGGTAGTGGATGTCATGGGTTTAAGTCCCCAAATATGAAGCCATCCCGTTGACGTTAGCTTAAGTACACCACCTTTACACCTAAGAAATCATTTGAATTTCTAATTAAAAAAGAATGTCCTTTGCAATTAATTTCTCCTTAGGTAAGTATATGAATGGAATCCTTTATTAAGATTAAGAGCCTTTGGAATGGAATCCTTTGTCAACTACATGAAATCCTTTTTAAGATAAAGTGCCTTTAGAATGGGTAGATGGGAGCTATGGATGAGGAAATTAACAGAAGAATCATGTGAGAGCAAGTAAGCAGATATAGACCAATAGTATATTTGTTTTGCTTGTGTCCCTCACCTAGTTAAAGACAACTATGTCAACAAAGTGTTCCAATTTTATAAACATTTCTTGACATCTTGATGATGGTATTCATAACTTGAAGAATAAATTGCACCTAATGGGTTTAGCAGGCAAACTTGTTTGGTAATCTCACTTTATTCACTAGGGAGAGAATCCAACTTGATGGTGTATGAGAATCCAACTCGAGGATCACTCAAAACATGGTGTATGAGAGAAATTGTAATAGTGTGCATTAAATGATCATGTAATAGAAAACTTGATTTCGTTAACATTACATTTACATGCCAACTTGTATCGTGTCTTATGGATTTGCACTTAGAACATAATATAGATTGTGTTTTGAAACTGAGTACATCATCAAACCTCGAGACCTATTTTGAAACCCTATACCAGAGATAGTCACATTCCATCAATCAAAGATGTAAGCAATCATACAAGTACCTAACACTCCTGTCATTAGTCAATCTCTTAGAGGTGCTCTCACCTATTTATTGCACCTAAAATGCTTTGAGGCCTCAATTCAAAGCATCTTATATTTCATAAGTAGAGCAATACATCCCTATCACTATGTACTTAGCTTAAAGCAATATCGCACAACAATGTCAAATTATATTCTCTCTCTCTCTCTCTCTCTCTCTCTCTCTCTCTCTCTCTCTCTCTTTCTCTCTCGCTCTAGAGAGAGAGAGAGCTCTAGAGTTCTTGAGAGATCTCTCTCTCTCTAGAGCTCTCTCACTCGCTGTCGTGCTCTCTCTCTCTCTCTCTCTCTTGCTCTAGAGCTCTCTCTCTCTCTCTCTCTCTCACTGAGAGAGAGAGAGAGAGAGAGAGAGAGTGAGAGAGAGAGAGAGAGAGAGAGAGAGCACGACAACGAGTGAGAGAGCTCTAGAGAGCTCTCAGAGAGAGAGAGAGAGAGAGCACGACAGCGAGTGAGAGAGCTCTCAGAGAGAGAGAGAGAGAGAGAGCACGACAGCGAGTGAGAGAGCTCTAGAGAGCTCGAGCTCTCTCTCTCACTCTCTCTCTCTCTCTCTCGAGCTCGAGCTCTCTAGAGCTCTCTCACTCGCTGTCGTGCTCTCTCTCTCTCTCTCTCTCTCTCTCTCTCTCTCTCTCTCTCTCTCTCTAGAGCTCTCTCTCTCTCTCTGTCTCTGAGAGAGAGACAGAGAGAGAGAGAGAGAGAGAGAGAGAGAGCTTTCTCTCAGAGAGAGAGAGAGAGACAGAGAGAGAGAGAGAGCACAGAGAGAGAGTGAGAGACAAAGAGAGAGAGAGCGCAGAGAGAGAGTGAGAGACAGAGAGAGAGAGAGCGCAGAGAGAGAGAGAGAGCGCAGAGAGAGAGAGAGAGAGAGAGAGAGAGAGAGACTTTAGTCAAAGGAAAGGTGTTTCATGTGAAAATGACTTAGAGAAATAACTCTTTAGAGTTCTTCTCTACATCTAATTGTGGAAGGTCCTTAGGCTACACTGTTTTTGTTAGCAAACCGAAAACTAGCCATGGCAAGTTTTTGGCCAAGGATGGCCTAGGCAATCCCCCTTTTACCCTTAGAGAACGTGTTTTATCAAAGTACTAGTTGCAGTTACATATTGTTGTTCTATCTGGATACAGCCAACAAGGAGACGAGCGGAGGACACTCTAGGAGTTGGGCAAACAATGGCAACAAAAGAGAGGAGAAATGTCGAAGATCCATCGAGATGTGGACAAAAACATAGCAAGAATTGTGTCAACAGTAGACCTTATTAAAGATAGGCTAGACCTAGAACATGAATAGACCTAGATCATGAGTAGATTGGATCAAGATTGTGAGTAGACATCTTGAGTAGGGTCCCCAAATTGTTAATAAAGATTTGTCGTCAACCGCGGGGGTCAACGGAGCAGAGATCTGAGCCATCAATCTCCGCAACTTCCGTAATGGGAAAACACATTACTGCTTTAATTCCACCAACCGGTTAACTTTGACCGGCTAAAAATTACGTCCACATGCTCATGGGGAATGCATCATTACCCACCGTTAGATCTAATCAAGATCTAACGGTACATGACTCCTCTACACTCCATTGAATAAGGATCGTCAGATCTTTCTTGATCCAAGGGCTCACGAGCTGTGCCATATTTTGGCCCTTAGATCAAGAATTTGATCTAATGGTGCACAAAACTCGATTAAATGTGGCACTCAATGACATGATGCCTATTCTCCACCATTAGATCAACATGTGAATTTTTCGATCCAGTGGTGCACACCCCGCCTCCCCCCACGACGACGGCGGTTGACGGCCAAAAATCCTTTTGGTAGCCATTACTAGTTGAAAACCGGCAAAATCGGCTCTTGGCCTACTGACGATTGCGAGTTTTGACGTTTTCCTCTCGAGAATGGCTTTTTGGAGAGGATTCCCTACTCCTTCCCCCCCCTCTCTCTCTCTCTCTCTCTCTCTCTCTCCTCTTTTCCAATCTTGTTTTTTCTTGAGCATTCCCACTTGCACTCACAAAGTCTAGGGGCAAGATCAAACTTGTGGCCTACTATGATAGCAACAAAGGACATCCCAAGGGATTCGAACGTATGGACCTTGGGAGGGGCAGGGTTGGGTCACTCGACACTCATTAGCCCTTTTGTAGCGCTGTGTGATTTGTGACGAGGAATCGGATATTCGGAGTCACTCTCATCATGATCGTCAAGCACAAAAAACGAGCAATTCTTTACGTGACAACATCTGCACCATAGGAAGACTACGACGCTCTTCACAACAAAGCACAGAGAGACAGACACAGAGAGACAGAGAGAAGAGACGTACAGGCACATAGACCAATTCTCAGAGAGAGACAGGGGAGAGGAAGCGGGAGAGAGAGAGGAGAGAGAGTTCTTGTTACTTCGTAGCAGTGACAATTCTGACTCATCGGAAGCGATTCGTAGATAGGGAGAGAAGGACCGCGAGACAAGACGAGGCGAGGGGGAGAGGGAGGGAGAGTGCGCTGTGAATGTGAGCCAAAGAGACAGACGGAGAGAGAGAGACAAAGGCAGAGAAGAGGGCGAGGGTGAGGGAGGTGCGCGGTGAATTTGAGCCAAAGAGACAGCGAGAGAGAGCGCGCGAGAGAGAGAGAGAGTGAGAAGGGGGATCGAATCAATCGCTTATGCCATCGTCTTCCCATGGGCTTCCTCTCCTCTCAACCTGCCTCTGGCGTTGCTCCTCCCTTCCCATGGGGAAACATGCCTGAAGATGAGTATTATCGCCTCAAAGACATCCTCAACGACAGAAACTTTGCCGATTCTGGGCGTGGCATCGAACTTTTCACGCAATCTTGGATGCCTCTCCACTCCCCCCCCCGCGCCCTCCTTTTCATGATCCATGGATATGGCAATGACACCAGCTGGACCTTTCAGAACACCGCTATCCTCTTCGCCCAAATGGGTTGCGCCGCCTTTGCCTTGGATCTGGAAGGCCATGGTCGTTCCGGTGGCCTCAAGGGCTACATTCCCGACTTAGATGTAGTCACTCAAGACTGTTACGCCTTCTTTACTTCGATCAAGAAGCGAGAAGAATTCAAGCACCTTCCTTGTTTTCTGTATGGAGAGTCCATGGGAGGAGCTATCAGCCTGTTGCTTCATTTCAAGGACCGCTCTGCTTGGGATGGTGCCATTCTGGTTGCTCCCATGTGTAAAATATCGGATAAAATGAGGCCTCCTTGGCCTATCCCCGAGATGTTGACCCTTCTCTCACGTTGGTTTCCTACCTGGCCAATTGTTCCGACCAAGGATCTTGTTGATAAGTCTGTCAAGGACCCCGTCAAAAGAGAATTGGGAAGAAATAATCCGCGCAGGTACGCAGGTAAACCAAGACTTGGTACTGTCGCTGCGCTTCTGAAAACTACAGCTTACTTGGAAGAACATTTGCAAGATGTGGACTTCCCTTTCCTGGTGATCCACGGGGATGCCGATGTGGTGACCGATCCTTCTGTCAGCAAAGCGCTATATGATAGTGCCAAGACTCGTAACAAAACCATAAAAATTTACGAGGGGATGCAGCATTCTCTTCTTCAAGGGGAGTACGATGATAATGTATCAATTGTTCTGGCGGACATTTCAGCATGGTTGGATGATCAAGTTAGAGCAAAGCTGAATAAAGTGTGATCCTCCGAGACAATTGAGAATGTGAGAGTAACTGATCAATTACCTGCAATGGTGCCCATTATTGTTATGGACAACTGTATCTTACAGCAGCTCGGGTGAAAACTGGATGGATTCTTTACGGTTATAACAGCTGGTATTGCATTTTGTACTATTCCTTTGTTTGCAAATAGCTCTTTTCAGGCTTTTAAGGTGAAACCTGTTACCTTACTTACATGACAGTACGCACTTTATGTGAGTATTGAGCTGCGCAAGTCCTTGTACTGTGCCAGTAAGATAGATTGCTGGCACAAAATAAACAATGTTACATTTCTCCTGTATTGAGACTCTGACTTGATCTACTCCTTTCAAAACTACCTGTAATAGTATAAATCACACCCAGTGCATTTTGGCCATTCTTGCGAGCAGAGAGTAGCTATTTGCCTTGGCATTGAATTCAAATGGTGTCTCTAGTACTTGCATGCCTTGTTAGTCACACTTAGCGTTCCCTGGCCTGTCTCTACTTCATGCTATCCTGCCATGCTAAGTAAACTGGTCTACGACATTGAGTATTTCCTTTTTACTCTACGAAACTTGCATTCTGCCTCTAAAGAAGGCAAACTGCCTGCTCCAGGATGTCAGTGTACCATCAACTTGAAGATCATGCAGGTCAGTGTGTATCGCTGCTTTGGCCAAGAAGCGTTTTATGTGTGCCATCAAACACAATCTGAAGGCTGCTATTATTCAATGTTGCACAAATTATGTCTCTGGCTATGCCTACCTCAGATTTGCTTTATAGTTCCTTTGACCGGGCTAGCTGTGCTTTCTCCCTGCAGGTCTGATGTTGCCTGTCCAGTTTTTCTCCCTGCTCCAAGTTGCTGTCATATCACTCATAAAGCCTCTGGGGTAGTATTTGCTTCTCTGCACGTGGGATTTCCTAACACTCTCGTTTGTCTCAAACCTAATAGCGTTTCTCACCTACACTTTTGTCTCGAAAGTGTTCTCAAATTGGATGTCTATATTAACTGGAACAATAGTGCCTTTCGAATCACTATGGTGAAAACCCACTGACATGCCCCTGGCCGCATCACGATGATATATTATCCCTGCTTGTGGCAATCCTTGTCACCAAACACATATTCTCAACCACATGGCCTTTCCATACGTATTTTATAGAAGCTAGTCTCAAATATTTGCGACTGTTTGTTGTATGAAGCCCATGTCTCTACTGAATGAGATAATACGCCTTTGGAGCTATGATTTCAAGCTGCAATTTCTGTTTTTGCAGCATTCTAATTCTTGCTTCTTTTTTCAAATAAAAGCACACTGGAACCATACTTTCCCATGGTATTCTCCAAAGATGGGTGTTCTATGTTCTCATATGCTTTTTGAACACGGCATGTTGCATTACAGCTTTGCTAAGGTACGGTAAAGCTCTTACCGGTTGAGCATTTTACATTATTAACAGGAGCAGCCAGAAGCTGAGTAGGTTGTAGGTCAACATGGCAGCTTCATTTTGCGGTGTCTGCATTGCATCTTTGGCTATGTTGCCCTGCCAGAATGCATGGAACTGAAAATCTTTATTATTATAGCTGCCTTATTTCTTATCTATGTCAATGCAAACCACTGCTGTATAGAATCATTGAGGTTGAGCGGAGGAACAAAGGTGAATACTGTGAGGTTTTGGAAATCAGCCCATCGGTAGCACCTGCGTTAGGCATTCCTTATCTGCGTTAAGAGTGGGCATAGTAATCCAAGTACATGCTAGCATAAAAGACCAGCTCATTAGGATCCTTGCCTTCCCCTTTAAGCCAACGGACTCTCTTTCGAGTTTCTGGCAGGTGGATCCGTGTATATCCTGGTGGGTCCATAAAGCCCTTTGTTGAAATCTGCAGGCAGTGGTCTGTACAGAAACTGACCACATGTCCCATATCCCAAATGGAGAACCGGCAACATGACTAGAAGATGATCTTTCAGATGCCCCGCTATTTGTTGTGGATTTGATTCCAAGATGGGATCAGGTAGAAACAAATGACTCGACATCTCAGAGAGATGAAGCTTCTCCAAATCTCCACAAAATCGCGCAAGAGCTGACAAGTAAGGGTTTTGGGGCCTCCCGAACACAATGGAACAGATGGTTTTGAAAAACCATGGTCCCAATCACCGGGTCCAACACATGGACCAAGAAATATTATTGCAAATAGATCTGTTTGTAAACACCACCGGAGTGCGAATGATGAGCAACACAGAGTTTTAGGACCTCTTGAGTCCATTAGAACTAACAAAATAACAAATGATGGTCTCTACGAGCCTGTCTAACACACGAGCGGTATCGAAACATAGAAGAGGATCCAAAACTCGACACATATTGTTTTCTTGCTCCAAATTTGCTTAGTTGTTGGCTACTCATGCTGATGCCCTCCAAGTGTAGCTTGTTACCCGTAGCAGTAGAATCTCTCCAAAAGCCAACTCGTTATTTGCTTCTGAAGGCAAAAAAATAGCAAACCACAAGCTAGAATCACGTTGTAGTAGGTCGTTTGTGCTTCCCAGGGGATAATAGATGACCTCCCACTCTTGAATCAAGCCACAAACTGTCTGGAAAGGAGGGCCAGCTTGTTGTATACACACCAAACAGTAAAAACGACCTAGTATATGTTAAAATACAACCCCACGGGTAGTAGGAGACTCAGGCTGGAAACAAGAAAGAAACAAGCTTTGAGAAGCAGGCAACGGGCTAAAAATCACTACTGCAACAAGAAAAACGAGATTCCCTTTCTCCGTTTTGAAGCCACAAGCGAATAGAAGCACAAGCTTCCACAGCAGTAGGGAAGGAAAGGGCGGTAAGAAGGCAAGGAATGATAACTCTGATACCAATTGAGAGTGCTCTCAATGGAAACGGAACAGAGGAGGGTGAGAGCCACACAAGTTTTTTTGGTGGGTGCAGAACACCCTAATCTTCTATGTCATCCATATATATATGTCTTTGAGTATTGTACATAACCGGGGTTCAGGCACAGTGGCTTTAACCCCCACATATATTTACTTTTAATATTTATACTCTTTTATTTTTCTTTTATATATATCTTATTTTCTTTTTCTTTTATTTTCTTTTACTTTTCTATCACTTACATATGTGCTTGTTTGCTTTCATTACTCTAATTTTTATGCATGCACGAATGCACGTACATGTGTCCATGCACACATACATGCATAAAGGCTTCTGGGATGGCTTTAAACATGCATATGTATCTAAGGAGGAAGGGGAGAGGTATAATGGTTTCTATCATGCTCGATGGCCTAGAATGTAATAAATCGAACCATAAAGAACAAGTGGGCATGCATGCACACATGCGCACGTGCACACATAGACACACACACACACACACAAACACACATAGAGACACCCACACACACACACACACACACACACACTCACACACACGCTCACACGCACACATACATGCACTCATGCACGAATGCACATGCATGCGTACATGCACAATGCATAAAAGCTTGTGGGATGTCCATGATCAAGCAAGCCTACATGACCTTGGATGGTAGGTAAAGACTTATCATGAGGATCTACAAGGGATCTACAAGAGCTAGGATACTCTAATTTAATATAATCTCCCACTCCCACTTCTTCAAGTAGCCTTAACCATGTTCCAAGCAATTGCTTTTCATTATACTATTAAGATGGGGGATGACAAAGAATTGTCATAAATCCCTACACAAATAGGTTGTTACATACTCCCCCTAGCCAAGCAATTAACTGAAGTAAACCTACCCTCATAAAATGATCTCCTCCTTCCCCTTTCTTGTGTACACCTTGCCTTCCATTTGCCTCCCATCGGCTTCTTGCTACCTCGCCCTCCCTTGCCCCCTAACCTTCCCTCCCTGTCCTCCCCTTCCTCTTTGACTTGCCCCTACCTCAATCCCTCCCAGACTTCCTTGCTGTGTGTCAGGGTCTGCAGAAAGAAGGGAGGCATAAAAGTCTACTGCATGACGGTATCTGAATGAGACTGCAAAATCCCATCAGAGTTAATAAGCTGCCTGACACTCTCTCTTCTATGTCTGGGACCAAGTGTAGAGAAAAAGTGTTTATTGACTCTCCCTCCCATCTGTATCCAAAAAGACTCCCGTGCATGGAAGGCATACTCTACTCTTTGATCTAGCAATGTCTGCAAGTGAGCCCTTGCTACAGCAAGGCACTCCTGGATCCAAGCATCTGAGGGTCGTTTTTGCTCCTCTCTCTGTAGGACTGTCAACTGTCGGTGGATACCGATCTCCCACCTGAGTACCTCACCTCGCCTAGTACTAGTGACAGAATGATAAAAGTTGTTGATACTAGCAAGTGCTGTGGCCACATGTGAAGGTGCAACCACCCCCTGCATATGAGAAACCCAGATCTCCAAGACTGCCTCTATGAGAGTATCATCTATGTATAAGGCATCGGGGATCCTGATACTAGAAGATCGTCCTCTAAGATGGGGATCTGAGATGGAAAAAACTACCGGAAAATGGTCAGAGGTGGAAACACCAGGTGCAATGCAAACTGTCCCCCCTCTATCAAGAGCCCAATCATCCACATAGAATCTGTCAATCCGAGCATGGATAGGCATCTGCACCCTATGGTTCGACCATGAAAACAAGAGTGACTGAGACTGAATATGAAATGCGTCATTTGACCAAACATCTCTGCCACTAAATCTGAGCAAGAAGGCATCCCAAGCTGCTCTCTCAAGGGAGTGAATACCACCTTCTCTTCCCCCTTTCTTATCGGATGGTGCCTTAACCATGCTGAAGTCAGCTCCAATAATCCAAGAATCTGCAATGTCAGCCCATGAGAGCAACTCTCTCCAAAAAAGAACACGGTCCCCTCTATTGTTCAGAGTGTAGAGGTTGAGGAAACCAGCCTTACATCCATTAATCATAAGCAAAATTCACTAGGCCCTGGAGGGGGTGATGGTACCCTGTCCAATGACCAGAGGGAGGATAGAGTCTGAAACTAATATGCAAGTACCTCCTCTAGTTCCCAAGGCAAGAAGACAAAATGTCCGGCTTGAAAGCAGCTTACCTGACTTGGAGCAATCTTTGGCATCTAGTTTGTGTTCCTGTAGAAAAAGAATGTCTAACGAACCACCTGGCACACCTGGATGAAGCTGATTCCTTATCAGCTGTCTGTGACGATGATGAGGGATGCCGCCCAACCCCTGTATATTCCAACTAGCTATCCTCATCGGCAGGAGGAAGCGGGTTAGAATACCTTACCCGACCTGCTGGCGAAAAAAGAACCCTCTACCGGAGCTGACCTCCTACCATACACATGAGGTCCAAGGTGAGGAAAGTCCACAAGTGACAGAGAGAAGGATCTCTCAAAGGGGATGCCGATAACTAGCTCTCCGAAAGTGGAGGGTACAAAATCATCATCTGAGGAGGTCAAAGAGTTCCTCAAGAGTGGAAAAGGAATTCTGCTGAGCTAGTCCTGGGGAAGGGGTCCGAAGGATTCCTACAAAAGCAGGGAAAGAATGTAAGACCCCTTTCCCTCTGTCAATAGAAGGAGGCACCTGTGCTGCATCTTGATCAAGAAGTGCTGGGGACGAGGTGCCAACAACCTGGGCTGCTGAAGGAGGCACAACCTGATCTTGTGGTGGAGTGGAAGAAGGCTTTTGAACAATAGGCTCCACAGCAGTAGCCTCCCGATGCTCCTGAGGGGTAACCTCTAGAGCGACGAAAGTATGATCTGAAGTAGAGGGCCTAACTACAACTGGAACCCACCGGGGGCCAGAGGTAGTGTGGTGTGTAGGAGGGACTAGAGTAGCCCTAAGAGGAGGGGGAACCCGTTTGCACTAGGTCCTGATCTTGATCTCTGTCGTAACCTAATACGAGCTGGTTGCTTTTTTGGCCTCTTCTTCTTCTTTGGGCAATCTTTGGCAAAGTGCCCAGAGGATCTGCAAATCTTGCACTGGTCTTGACGACCTGCAACCTCAAATCTCTGGTGAAAGAATGACCCATCGGGTTGCTATAGCATGATGTGGTCATTTGAAATGTTGGGGTCCTCGACAATGACCCTAACCATAGGTACCCCATCCATCTTGACCGCCTCAGCAACAACCGATGAAGGCTCTCCAGGAAGAGGGGGGATCTATGCTACCACACCAAACCTCTCGCCAATAACTGAAAGAAGCTGGTGATAAACTGAAGGTAGACCAAGGAACCTGATGAAGATGGAAACTCCGTGCTTGTCCTCTTTAATTGGGTCAAAGCCCACTTGAAAGGGAAACAAAAAAATCCTCCTGTAGCCTAGAAAGAGAAACCCAGTCTGTGGCAAGTCTCTCGTGACGTCTGGGGAATCTAGGCACACTTGAAAGAAACCTCGTCCCAACAAACATACATCCTTAGGTGGGGAGTGAGCTCCTGAGGAAGCGCCGCAACCATCCAATCTCTAGCCTATGATCTGGAGGGGTGGGAGCCAAAGATGCATGCAAAAAGAGTTGTGGAACACTCATGCTCTAAATCCTTTTGCAATTGATGTAGCTCATATTTTGAGAAAGTGACGGTACTTGCGATTGGTGTGTGTGGTAACAGATTGACTGAATGTGTACCCATTCATCAATCGAGGTGGGAAAGGCCGACTCAAACACAAAGAAACTCCGTCCGCTTTCTTGAAGCCCAAGAGAGCCCCAAAAAATGGGGGTATACTTGGTGAAGGGAGAGGGTGAAAGGAGGGAGGGAGAGAGAAGATTGAGCAAAAGAATGAGGGGGAGGAGTCAGAAAGGAGAAAGGGAGGGCAGTAAGAGGGAGAGGGGAAGGGAAGGGGGTAGGAGGAGGAGAGGAGGAGGGGAGAGGAGGGGAGTGTAGAGGACAGGAGTGGAGGAGAGGGGGAGGGAGCGAAGAAATAGCACGGGGAGGGGGGCAGGGGGCTGTGCAGGCAGTAGCACGGGAGGGCCACCCAAGCGGGTAGCAACGCGGGGGAGGGGGGCTGCATAAGCAACAACGCGGGGCAACAACATGGAGGGGAGGGGGCCATAGTAGCACACGGGGGAGGGGGTTGGCAGCAATGCGGGGGGTAGGGAAGGGGAGAGGGGGAGGAGAGGCGGGGGGAAGCAGCAGGTAGGGGGGAGGGGAGGGAGGAGGCATCAAGGAGGGGAGGGAGGGGGTAGCAAGGAGGGGAGCAAGAAGGAGGAAGGGAAGGCTTCAAGGTCAAACTACTTTTTCTTTTTCTTCGCTTGGATGCTTGGAAGATTTCACTCGAAGAATGGTCATCCCCAGGAAAGTCTACTAGAATTCCTTCACAAAAGTCTAGAAATATCTTTGCAAAGTACAAAGACATGTCCTAGGTTGGGACTCTTTGCCATATGCATCCATGTATATGTGAAATGACCAATATCAAATCTCTAGGTGTCAATAGTTAATGATCTTCCATCTGCCATGCTTCTCAATGGGCCAAGAACATTAGGCTGAGCACCTTTGCCTTCTTTAGATTCCATCTAACAATTTTCTCTCTACGTCTGATGGCCAAATGGATAATAAATTATCCATGGACACCAAATTCTTGATGTCCTTCCAATGAATACCAACATAATCTACCCATGATGAACATCAAAATTCAGAATCACATGATCAAGGGAGTGCTCATTAATGAAGGCTTAGGATTAAACATCATCATTAAAGAAGTTCAAAAGAGGCTTAAGGAGAAAAGCTTGAAGCCTTTGCCATTTGAAAGTTGTATGGTGGATCAAAGATTGATGAAGTTAGGATTCATCTACCAAGTTGACCAAAGCAATTGGTTGTTCCTAATCATGATTGTGCCAGAGAAGGGTCTATGTTGACTACCAAAATCTCAAAGAGCATCTGGATAAAGTAGAAAGGTACAAGATGTATTCATTCAGATATAGGGGCTATAATCAAATAACATTGGTCGAGGAGGATCAAGAAACGAAAACATTCATCACCAAGTTGGGGGCGATGACATTTAGGTTAAAAAATGCACCTGCCACATCATTTCAACCCTTTATGGAGCAATATTCAAGAGTACTATGCCGATTTCCTTGCAATATTCTTGGATGATTTCCCAACCTAAAGCATGTGCACACACACTTGGAATGTCTAAAAAGAGAGGTAAAAGGTCTAAAAAGAGAAGTAAAAGACGTTACAACAATGCCAAGAGACATGAATCTCACTTAATGGACACAATTTTTGGTGGGCATCGTGAGTAAAAGAAAAATCGATCCATTGAAAAGATGAGGGAGCAAAACAATGTCAAGCAAGTAAGCTCATTCATGGGTTTCCTTTAGAATCTAAAGATCCTTCATCATAAAGTTCATGCTGAACCACTGCATCAACTAACAAGGTAGGAGACAAAGTTTGAGTGGAACAAAGACAGAGTCGACACATTCCAAATCTTGCAAGAGATGGCCATAAAATCCAAAAACCAAATTAAAGGGGAAGCCTTGGGGATGGTGTACGATGTACAAAATGTTTGGAATTACCACCCAGGAAACCCATTCATCTTTTGTGTGGATCATTAGGCATCACCTTACCTCATCCACAAATTAGTGATGAAGCCACAATTGATCTAGTGGATACTAATTTGCAAGAGTTTTTTTTCAAAAGCATCCACAAAGTAGAGCCAATTACTTGTCTCATACTGAGGACAAGAGATATAATGAAAGGATTGATGCTAGTCTCCCCAACACTAGTAGTGTTGATATATGAAGATATGGTCTCCCTGATGCTAGCTTGTTCGTAGTGTTGATGTATGAAGACCAACATAAAGGGATCATTTCATATCTCTCAACGGCAACATTCCTTCAAGATGCAGCATATACAAACAACAAAAAAAAGCTCTCAAATCTTGGAAGTGCATGTTGATAGGCAGCTACTTGTACCAAAAAGGGGGGGACATGGTCCTCCGATGATGCCTCTTTTTTGCATGAGAGCAATCATTATGGATGAAAGTTAATTCCTATATCAAAGTAACAGTGAGAAAAACCCTAAGCACATGACTATGTGAAGCACCATATACTCAAACGTTGCAAAATATTGCAAGAATTGTGATGCTTGTCAATGAGCGAATGTCCAACCTTCTAAGACCAGATGCAATTATGGCCATCCTACCATGGGAAACATTATGGAAATGGGAACTAGATTTTATGAGTCCCCTCAAAATGGTCAAATGTCTTGGAAAAAATACATACAATTGATTATGTCACCAAGTGGGCCGAAGCAGAAGCCCTAAGGGACAACACAACATGAACCACAACCCAACATGAACACAACCCAATGCACCCCAAGATCCTTGTATGAGAAAATATTTGTAGATTTGGGTGTCGCATTAAAATCATGTCTAACCAAGGGATTAATTTCCTACGTTTGCTCATTAATAGTATGACAAAGGAATTCATGATTTAGCACAAGAAATCAACAATTCAGTGTCCACATGCAAATGTTCACTTCCAAGAAGAAACAAAGTGCTCAAAACGATTCCTCATGAGCTAATGAAAGAGCACAGAAATGATTGGGGTCATAAGCTCTAAGTTGCACCATGGCCTACCAAATGACATTCACACCATTCCAGCTGGCATTCGGTCTTCAGACAATTGTATCAGTGCATTTTCTTGTGCTAAGAATAAGGGTGGCCATCCGACATATGAATGGCCACCAAGAAAAGGCCTTCAAGAAGTGATTGGATGAATTGTCCAAAATCAATGAAGTGCAACTGAGGGCAGCCTGGATACAATGTGTAATCTAGTGGAGAGAAAGGCGTGGCATGATGGCCAGCTTAAAAAACAAACATTCCAAGATGGGATGCTTGTGTTGTTATATAGTGACCCATTGGGAGTAATGAAGCAAAACCTCCATTGAGTGTGGGTAGGGCCATACCAAAGCAAGAAGTGCTTCGACAATAGGACCATCACTCTAGAAGGTTTGGAAGGAAACAATTCGTTGAAGCAAATCAATCGGAAGAAGACCAAATTGTTTTGGCCACAAGTTTAGTTCATTTGGGAAAGATAATCATATCATGAGTTGCCTCATGGGCACCGATCCCAAAGGGCCATTACATGTCAAATCAATGTTAACAGTGTACCTAGACATCTGAACACTATTGTCATCTCCAGTATTGGCTCCTTCCCTTCCTGTCTGTATGTCCTTCAAATAAAAAGTCACCCTATTCAATTCCATGCTGAAGGAATTCACCACCCCTTACACTACCCCCTAGCTGTGTCCCATTGTTTTTATGCCATTCTCCCAAGCCACCCCCACAATAACTTAGATTGAGGTAATGGGTTAGCAATGAAAGAGGAAGGAAGCTAGTATGAGCAAAGAAGTGGGGGGAGTAGCTGTATGTGAGCCTGAAGGGATGAGGATGGAGAGCCGAGTGGAAGAGCGAGCAAAAGAGGGGGGAAGCGGACATAGAGTAGAAGAAGAGCATGAGTGAGAGGAAGAAACAAGGGAAAGGAAGAGAGAGGGGAGGGTTGAAGAGGAAGGGGCGAACCGACAAGACGTAGGGATGCTTGTGTAAGAAGAGGGGCACTAGTGTCTGTACCTTAACTTAATATTCTATTGTGAGGGGGCTTACGTTTAATTCAAAGGGCTTATCGCACCTTACTATTTCATCACAGGGGTAAAGTAAAGTAATACTGATATAAATTTTGATTTTATTTTCAAGGGAGAGTAGGGAGAGGGAATACGAAGTGGAGAGGAGAGGGGTGAGGGGAGAGAGAGGGGCACTAAGGGAGGTTGAGAGGGGCATGAAGGGAGGCTGAGAGGGCAAAAAGAGGTGGAAGGGCCAAGGAAAAGAGGTAGAACAAGGAGAGGGACGAGCAGAGGGAGAGGGGAAGAGAGCAAGAACAGGAAGAGAAGTGAGTAGAGGGAGAGGGCCAGGCCAGAGATGTGGCTAGAGATGCGGTTTGGCAGTGTTTACTTGTGTTGGTCACAGTAGATATGATATGCTCACTTGATGCACGATTTACCAACACAGAATTCAAGATTGCTCTCTCTGCCCTTCATAAGTGCAATTGCCCTGGTTCAGATAGTCTTACTCCATCTTTTTTTATAGCCTTTTGGGATATGATAGGTGATCATAATACTTCATCCCTGCAGGGCATTTGGGACTCGGGTGAGATGCCTGAATCACTCATCGAGGGACTTATACACCTTATCTCAAAAGGTGGCAACAAGAATTTTGTATCCCATTGGAGACCCATCATTCTTTTGGGCACTCTATACAAAATTCTTGCCAAGGCAATCAGCATCAAATTGCAACCCCTTCTTCTAGACTTCATCCATGATACTCAGACAGGCTTTGTGCATGGTAGGAGCATATTTGATAACATCTTTTCCTTTTGGGAAGCCTCAGAGTGGGCTATGCAGAGTAGGCAGAGGCTGGCAATTCTACTCTTGGACTTTGAGAACGCCTATGATAGAGTAGATTGGGATTTTCTTGAGGGCACTCTTCTACGATTCGGATTTTCAGATGCATGGAATAGAGGTGTGGCCTCCCTTTACAAATCAGCCCACATCCAGGTTTTGATTGGAGGCATAAGGGGTGACACGTTTCAGATCTCCAGATCAGTCCGTTAGTGATGCCCTTTAGCCCCCTTCCTTTTTCTTTTTGAGGCTGAAGCTATGAGTATCTTTCTTAGATCTCAGGTTGGTTTATATGGGCTGAGATTGCCATTGAGATAGGAGCAGGAGCTTCTGGACTGTGAGTTGGCTGATGACACTGCCATTTTTATTGAGGCCTCCTCACAGTCACTGGATGCTTTCCAGATAGCCTTGGATGTCTTTTGCTCAGCTACAAGAGCACACATTAACTGGCATAAATCCTTTGGCTTTTGGATCAGCGATGAGGACACTCTAGGCTAGGGAGTTGACATTGGCTTCTCCTCGATTCAAAGGGGTGTTCCTGTCCAATATTTGGGATGCCAGATAGGGTTGTGCATCTCTCCAACATAGTAGTTTACCCTAGTACCGAAGAGTATAAGGAAAAAGCTTCTCTTCTGGAGCTCAGCCAAGCTTGACCTTCCATCTAGAGTTGTGGTAGTGAACCAGGTTCTCTTGGCCACCACCTAGTTTGTGTGTTCATGCTGGTGCCGGTCTAGAGAGTGCATCACTCAGCTCATTGGACCAATCAAAAATTTTTTATGGAGTGGACTCAATGGCATGGTAGATGTTGCAGCGAGGGTGACCTGGGAGACCATTATTCTCCCTACATGTAAAGGGGGCTTTAATATCATTGACCTGGACCTGCAATGCAGGGCATTGCTTTGTAAGGTGGTGGTGGGGGGTCTCATGCCTAGGCAAGAACCTTGGAAGAACTTCTTTTTTGGATGCATTCAGAGGCTTGCACACCTACCTTCGGAGATGATTGGGTGGATAGTGTGACATGAAGTTGGGGGTAATAAACTTCACGCACCTCTTCACTCCCTGCAACATTCGAACTGACTGCCAAAGATACTTATCATTGAGAATGAGACATTAGAAAGAAGCTTTTATGCCAAGATACCACACCATACTTTCCTCCCTTAGATGAGAATGAAGATGGTAACATCTTAAGTGATGTTGTATTCAAGCATAGGGAGAAGGAAAGGATCAGCAGAGGCCATAATCTCAGCGAGCCGGTCTACACCAAAGAGAAGAGCGATACGTTGTTGAAAGAAGATCTTGCGGCTCAACATGACATGAACTGATATATATCGAGGAGTTTGAAGGGGCTGATTAGGTCAGATGGGTAGATTCCGAGGAAACATTGCACCTCCTTCATAGACACCTTTATACTTAGCTCAAAACACTCTACAAACTGTCATTAGACACAGAGGCCTATAACTTTCAGTAGAGACATGATATTAAAGATTCAAGTACACAAAGAGATGCGCCTTGAGATGGGCTTCACGCTGATATAAGTTTCATTGAAAATAGACAGATGATTGAAGAGATATGGACAGTTTACTGGAAGGGGTTAAAAACTGTCATGAAAACAGACTGTCAAACACAAGACTCATAACTTTTTACAGCAGTATCTGATTCAAGATCTGATTATATACGAACATGCGCCTTGAAGAGAGCTTCACGCTGATATAAATTTCATTACAATCAGACTATTGAGCAGAAAGTTATGAGCAAAACACTAACAGAGGGTCAAACCGTCATGAAAACTACCCTCCACCTAGGCTAATTTCGCTTGAGCAGGATGCTCCCTCAAGACTCCACCTTCATCAACGATCCACCCCTCATAGATTTTGCCTAGAAGAGGGGAAGAAGTTTGCATAGTGGCTCGGGAAACAAATGGACCATGTGTGCATAGTGAGCAGCCGAATAGAAAGAACTTTTAAGGCTTTGAAAGAAAGAAAAGGGAAGAGACACTCAAGAGAGAGAGAGAACCTGAAGTGACCTTCATTACAAATAGAGTGAGAATCCACCTCAACACTACAAACACAAGGGAGAAGAAGAGGTTTCATACATACAAGAGGGAGCGGAAGCTCCAAGACTACTCATAAAGAGAGAATAAACTAGAGAGAGAAGGACTCAAGAGTCTACATAAGAGAATATCTACAAGAGGAAGAGAAGGCTCATGGAAGAGGCTTAGGGAGACTAGAACTACAGCAACATAAGGCCCAATGGTGGAAGAAGATTGATGAACAAGGGAGAGGAGGGCTCCTTTTATAGAGATTTTGTTACCATCCTTCACCCATTTACAATTGCTGCCTGTAGATTCCTTTCCCCATCAATCACATAAGGACGTATGTCACCATCCATGTCCTTTTTGGCTACTCTTGCCATGTGTCCCATCAAAAGATGCTCAAGACTCTTAAAATATTGAGAAAGTCAAGAGTCTCCTCACATGGAGCCCATAGGGACCCTCTCTTTTCCACATGTCCACATCCTCCTTATTCCACATAGGAGTTCTAGAAGGATTCCTCTTGACTTCACACTCCTCCACATGCCTTCCACACGCTTGGCATGTGGCCTCTCTTATATTATTAGAACACATGGACATGAGCCCACCTCTTTACATGACTCACTCTTTCTATTTTCTAAAAAACTCATAATATCCCATACACAAATAACTCTCACCCCATACCAAGGTATTTATAATTCATACCTATGGTATTTACAATGAGCCATTCCACTCATCCTCTCAATCCCATACAATATCATAGAAAATAGAAATAAGTGAGAGCCGCTAGGCTATCACTTGATACTCAAACTCTTATCAAACATAGAGAAAAACAATACCAATGCCAAATTAAAAAATATCAATTTTTAGCGTCACATCTTTCCCCCCCCCAGCAGATCCTCTCTAGTACAGAGAGGGTCTGCTGGCCCTCAAGGTGGTCGAGCATAAAAGAATTTAAGGCGATACTCATTGGTGCATTCGGGTATCACCATGCCATCAACATCCTCAAGCTGAAAGGTTCCATTCGTGAACTTCTTTTTGACTCGATATGGTCCCTCCCATCGGCCGATAAACTTTTTGTCTAGCCGCTTGTCCAGACGGCTATCAAATCTCATTACCAAATCTCCTTCTGCAATATCTTTCTTCTTGCGTAATTTGGTGTCAAAACGGGCCTTGCGCCTTCTTTGAGAAGATTCCAAGTTTTGTAAGGCCTGTAATCTGCATTCATCCAAGGCTTCTAGCTGTACCAAGCGTTGAGCATAGGCATCCTCCTGTCCTTCTATTCTTGCAACAGCTGTGCGAAGACTATGTATCTCCAGTTCAATGGGTAAAATGGCTTCTATTCCATACACTAGTTGGAATGGTGTAAACCCAATAGCTAACTTGTGTGTGGTTCTGTAAGCCCATAAAACTTCTGCCAAGTGCCTATCCCAATGCCTTTTCTTGGTGTCAACAAGCTTTCCCATTGAATTGCACAACAATCCATTTGTTTTCTCAACCAAGCCATTACATTGAGGATAGTATGGCGTGGACATGCTATGATTTATCTTTAGCTTATGCACCACATCTTCAATTAGTTCATTTCTAAAAGAGGTTCCTCCATCAGTGAGAATTTCCAAAGGACAACCAAAGCGTGAACAAATTTGATCAAAGAGAAATTTTGCAACTGTGCTTGCCTTGCTATTGACTATGGCCTTGGCCTCTGCCCATCGAGTCGCATAATCTGTGGCCACCAATAAATAATGCTTGCCTTGAGATGAGCGAGGGAGTGGTCCCACAAAGTCCAACCCCCACCTCTCAAATGGTCCATATGCTGGAATAGGCTTCAAGGGCCTAGGAATCAACTGTCGCCTTCCAAACTTTTGGCATACTTTGCAACTTCGACACCATTCATATACATCCTTATGGAGGCGTGGCCAAAATTATCCTGCATTAAGAATTCTCCTAGCTGTGCTTGCTAAAGCAAAATGACCAAAGCATTCATGACACATTTCTAGGATTCTCCTAGTCTCCATGGGATGGACCACCTGACGGAGCACCTTATCTTTTCCCAATTTATAAAGAATGTCATCAACAATAGTATAGGGACAAGCCTTCCTTACCAATCTTTGCTTCTGTTGTGGAGTTAACCCTCGAGGAAACATGCCTTCTTCCACATATTGCTGAACATCTTGCAGTTCTGGCCATCCAGTGTCTACCAAGGAAACCACCCCCTGGTCTTGTACTACAATGGCTTGAGTAGCTAACTCATCTGCCCTTTGATTTTCTTTTCTGTTTATATGAACAAACTTGCAAAAATCAAACTGACTACATAGTGCCATAGCCTTTTGATTAAGCTCCTTCAAATGAGGACTTCTTGTCTGGTAATGCCCTTGCATTTGCTTTATAATAAGCTGAGAATCTCCTCTTACTTCCAATTTTTTGACTTGACTTTGAAGACAACCCTCCAAACCAAGAATCAAAGCATTATACTTAGCTGCATTGTTAGTTGTGATACCTGGAAGCTCTTGTCCTCTTGCCCATACCTCTTGACCTTCAGGATTCATCAAGACTATCCCCCCGACTCCTTGTTGGCATGAAGGACTAAAAGCCCCATCAAAATACAAAACAAAAGCTGTTGGTGGTGTATCCCTTTCATCTTTAATGTTCTCCTTACATTTCTTTTCTTCTCCTAGATCCTCCCGCCCTGTGAGCAAATCTACCATAGTGGACCTAGTGGTATTTTCAGTGACAAAAGAGAAAGAGAACTCTTGAAGCTCTGACAACCATTTTGCAAATCTCCCCCCAGGATTAGGCTTGCGAACTAGATATGCTAATACAGACTGAGAGGTAAGGAAGAAAAATGGTCGAGGTAATAAATAGGAGCGAAACTTTCTGACGGAAAACACCAAAGAGAGAGCTTGCTGCTCCATTTCTTCATACCTTTTTTCCACATCTGTAAGCTGTCGGCTGGCATAATAGATGGGTTGCATTCTACCTGCCTCTCCTTTTTGTAGCAATACAGCACCAACTGAATGCAAAGATACACTTGGATTTACATAAAAGTCTTGAGACCAATCAGGGGGCTTTAATATTGGGCCCTTACTCATGGCCTCCTTCAGTTGCTAGAAAGACTCTTGTTGCTCCATACCCCATTAGAAAGAAACTCCTTTTCTTGTCAACAAGTTCATGGGATGCACTATCTCTGTGAAATCATCACAAAAGCGTTGATAATACTTGCTCTTTCCTAGAATTCTGCGAACACCAGTGACATTCTCAGGACTTGGCAATGCCATGATTGCTTGAACCTTGTCAAGATCCATTTGCAAGCCTTCTTGAGACACAATATGCCCTAACAAGACTACTTTTGTTTGAGCCAAATGACACTTGCTAGGATCTAGACACCCTTTTGTTTCATCAATCCTAGCTAAGGCCATCTTTAACTTCTCCATGTGATCTATGCGCCGAGAATAAATGCAAAAATCATCCAAAAACACCCGTATGAACTTTCCCAAGTAAGGCTCTAGGACTTGACTCATGAACCTTTGAAATGTAGCTGGTGCATTGGTCAACCCAAAAGGCATCACTCTGTAAGCAAAAACTCCCCAAGGTGTGACAAATGATGTTTTCTTTTGATCTTCCTCCCGAATACGAATTTGAAAGTACCCAGAATACCCATCACATACAGAATACATCTCATGCCCTGCTACTTGGTCTAGTATTTCATCTTGGAATGGCAAAGGAAAATGATCCCTCTTAGTGCATGCATTCAAAGGACGAAAGTCCACACAAACTCGCCACTTATTTCCTTTCTTTGGTGTGACAACTACAGGAGATATCCATTTTGAATCATCAATAGGAAAGATGAATCCCACCTCAAGTAGTTGTGTTACCTCTTTCTTTAGTGCCTTAGCTTGGATCACCCCCAATCGCCTTAAGCGTTGCACAACTGGCTTGCTTTCTGGCTTCAACTCAATCTTGTGCTCCAGAAGAGAGACTGGCTGAACCTGTGAATAGCTTGTTGCAAAGAGACATGGAAAATCATCTAGCATATCTAAGTACTGGAGCTTCTCACTACCTGATAGATAATCACCAAGAAGCTCTTCATTGCGTTGGTGTCATTTAATGTGCTCCACATCCTCCACATGAAGTGTCTCTACAGGATCTTCTTGCACCACCACCTTGTTCCTTCCTGACTCATCCCGATCAGCACAAAGACAAAGACCAAAGGCCACTCCTTCCACCTCACCCTCTGAGTTGGACTCCTCGGAGCTACACCCTGTCTCTTCTTCTTCATCGGTTAAGTCAGAGCTTGAACTCTCTGATGTTGAAGACTCCTCCTTGACAACTTTCTTTTTGCGGCTTCTGATGTTGTAGCGCACCTTCTTATCATTTCCCTGCAAAATCAATTCTCCAGTATCCCACTTTTGAACAGCCTTCACCTTGCGTAGCCAAGGCCTTCCCAAAATCAATGGATAGGCACGTGCATCTGGCTTGGTAGGGATCACCTGAAAAGTAGTCGGCACAGAAATTCCACATACATCCACTTCTAGATTCTTCACAACTCCCAAGGTCTTAACCCTAGTGTTCTCAGCCAATTTGATGCGATAAGGAGAGGTAGTACTAGAGTATTTTAAATCAGCATCTATCATGGTCTTCTCACTCATGACATTAATCGATGCACCTCCATCAATGTACACATTAGAAATCACTTGACCATCAATGATCACATCAACCACAGGTACATCATCACCAACATCTATATCTACCTTTTGAATAACAGGAATGGCACTTTTCTTCTTTTTCTTCTTTGACACTCTTGTGCTTGCTAGTTTTCCCCATTCTTTCCGTAGTTTTGGAGACAAAGCAAGTAATTGACCAAAGGTGATATGAGCTTCCTTTTCTTTAAGGTCGGACAACAAGTCATAGCTTTGAAGTCCTTGTCCTAAAGGAAAGTCTGACTGGCTAATTCTCCTTCTAGATGCCTTCTTTTTCTTACTACGGTGTTCCTCTTCCTGATGTTCCTCATCTACTTCTTCCTTGCTTTCTTCTTCTTCTTTTGCTTTACCACGCCCCCGTTTAGCCATCATTACCTCTCTTTCCTCATCCCCTAAAGAAGCTTCTAACAAGGATACTTGTTTTTCTTCTTTCTTTCTCAATCTAGGACACTCGGGGCGATAGTGACCTTTTTCATTACATTCATAGCAAGTGACCCCACTCCTATCTCAAGGCCTATCTTCACTCTTTGGTGCTCTAGGTTGTCGTGCATTAACCAAATGCAATTTCAAATCAGCAAACTCTGCCATCAATTGGGAGATATTATGTTCTAACTCAGAGGATTTTGGTACCTGAGGAGTGCCCATTACCTCCACCTTAGAAGTTGAAGCTGTTGAAGACACAAAAGAGGATTCGATCTTTAGAGAAGCTTCTTTCTTGGTCGCAATGCGAAGCGCCTCCACGTATGTTGTTGGATCTTTACTCATTACCTTTGAGCGAAGACGAGGCTCCAAAGCCATAACAAATTTGCTCATCTTTAAGTGCTCCATCCCTGAGAGACTTTGAGGGGCCGATGATGCCGATGCCACAGCTCGCAAAGCTGCCCTTTCATACTTTGTCAATAAAGTTTCATATCGGATTGCCAATGCAGAGACCAACTCACCCTCTCCTTGATAGAACCGGTCCAACTGCAACATCAAAGCATTTGGTGACTCCACTACCCCAAATCTCTGCTTCATTGCTGCCACCACTTGGTCCCAGTCCTCCTTGGTAGAGTCCGGCAAGGTCTCATGCCAACTCAAGGCTACACCTTCAAGAAAATCAGGCAAAATCTCCGCCCGATCCTTCATGGACCATCCAGAAAGCCGGCATCCTCGAACAAAATCCCGAAGATAAGACTCCGGGTCTTCCCCTTGGGTCCCTCGAAACACTGGAATCTTCACCATGATGAAACACAAAAAGGAAACACCAAGATCCAAATAATATCCCAAACAAGATCCGAACAAGATCCCACAGAGCCTTAGTATACCAAGACCAACTTATTATGCATAACCACTTGTTGAAAACCCTCCACAATGTGATCCTCAATAAAATCTTCAAAAATAAGTGACCAACCAGCACCATGAAAACATTGTGTATACATGCATTCTAGAATCACCCTTCTCACAATAGAAAGTGCACATAAAAGCTTCAAGATATTGTAATCTTCATCATTTGCATAGCAAAAGAAGTCGAAAGCATTAAGAATCACCACTCCACTGTTATAGTCGAAAACTACCCAAAGACTCAACTCTTCTTCACACCAAGCTGCCAGTGCATGGAACAACCCCCAATCTATCATTGTGCCTGCTGCCGGCATTGTCGATTCACCAACATATTCAACAATGTAAACATAAAGGATATGATCATGGTGATTGTGCGAATAGCTTGAGCATCACCTTCACAATCTTTAAGTTCTCTTAAACGGGTTGCAATCTCTTCTAACGGAGTTCTTCCAGGCATCTTCTTTATCACATCAGAAAACACATGCCTATACTAGGCATAACATGCAATCAAGTACACCCGAGATCGTTTAGTAAGGTGGGATGAATCCAATACCAAACGTACTCGGCGTCTCCACCAAAAGATGTGACATGAAGTTGGGGGTAATAAACTTCACGCACCTCTTCACTTCCTGCAACATTCGAACTGACTGCCAAAAATACTTATCATTGAGAATGAGACATCAGAAAGAAGCTTTTATGCCAAGATACCACACCATACTTTCCTCCCTTAGATGAGAATGAAGATGGTAACATCCCAAGTGATGTTGTAGTCAAGCATAGGGAGAAGGAAAGGATCAGCAGAGGCCATAATCTCAGCGAGCCGGTCTGTACCAAAGAGAAGAGTGATACGTTGTTGAAAGAAGATCTTGTGGCTCAACATGACATGAACTGATATATATCGAGGAGTTTGAAGGGGCTGATTAGGTCAGATGGGTAGATTCCGAGGAAACATTGCACCTCCTTCATAGACACCTTTATACTTAGCTCAAAACACTCTATAAACTGTCATTAGACACAAGGGCCTATGACTTTCAGTAGAGACATGATATCAAAGATTCAAGTACACAAAGAGATGCGTCTTGAGATGGGCTTCACACTGATATAAGTTTCATTGAAAACAGACAGACGATTGAAGAGATATGGACAGTTTACTGGAAGGGGGTAAAAACTATCATGAAAATAGACTGTCAAACACAGAGACTCATAACTTTTTACAGCAGTATCTGATTCAAGATCTGATTATATAGGAACATGCGCCTTGAAGAGAGCTTCGTGCTGATATAAATTTCATTACAATCAGACTACCCAGCAGAAAGTTATGAGCAAAACACTAACAGGGGGTCAAACTGTCATGAAAACTACCCTCCACCCAGGCTAATTTCGCATGAGCAGGATGCTCCCTCAAGACTCCACCTTAATCAACGATCCACCCCTCATAGATTTTGCCTAGAAGAGGGAAGAAGTTTGCTTAGTGGCTCGGGAAACAAATGGACCATGTGTGCACAGTGAGCGGCCGAATAGAAAGAACTTTTAAGGCTTTGAAAGAAAGAAAAGGGAAGAGACACTCAAGAGAGAGAGAGAACCTGAAGTGACCTTCATTACAAATAGAGTGAGAATCCACCTCAACACTACAAACACAAGGGAGAAGAAGAGGTTTCATACATACAAGAGGGAGCAGAAGCTCCAAGACTACTCATAGAGAGAGAATAAACTAGAGAGAGAAGGACTCAAGAGTCTACATAAGAGAATATCTACAAGAGGAAGAGAAGGCTCATGGAAGATGCTTGGGGAGACTAGAACTACAGCAACATAAGGCCCAATGGTGGAAGAAGATTGATGAACAAGGGAGAGAAGGGCTCCTTTTATAGAGATTTTGTTACCCTCCTTCACCCATTTACAATTGCTACCTGTAGATTCCTTTCCCCATCAATCACATAAGCACGTATGTCACCATCCATGTCCTTTTTGGCTACTCTTGCCATGTGTCCCATCAAAAGATGCTCAAGACTCTTAAAATATTGAGAAAGTCAAGAGTCTCCTCACATGGAGCCCATAGGGACCCTCTCTTTTCCACATGTCCACATCCTCCTTATTCCACATAGGAGTTCTAGAAGGATTCCTCTTGGCTTCACACTCCTCCACATGCCTTCCACTTGATACTTAAACTCTTATCAAACATAGAGAAAAACAATACCAATGCCAAATTAAAAAATATCAATTTTTAGTGTCACAATAGCTCTTGTTGGATTTTTACTGCCGCTCCTCTTAGATCTCCTGCATCTCCTCTCATGGCTGCCATCCTGAAAGCTTGGGGCAGATTCAGGAATACACTTTGTAGGGTTATGCCCTCTACCTTCAAAGAGATTGATAGGCAGCCGGTCATTTGGAATGACTGTATTCTTGATGAGCATGGCAGACCATTGGGCACTTCGCATTACATGTAGTGGTCTAAATGGGAGAGAGGCCCCACCTTCACAATAGGCACTTGGAAAGCATTTATCAGGCTACCTGAGGATCAGAGACTACAGTCCGTGAGTCACCTCGGAGGGGTAGCATGTAAGATTCAACAGATAATGCACCATCCCGATGGACTCGATAGTTGATATGCCTATTACTTCTGCCACTTGGATGGGAGCTTTCTTGAGGATAGCAGTTCCTCTTCAAGTGATCGCTCTTCGAGGTGTTGGGGAGGATGCACTTGTCTTTGACATTGGGGATGGGGGTATACTTTCTAGATCCACAGATGATATTCTTCTAAAGGTTGCCTTTCAGCTTGTCAGGATTGCTGGCTTTGTGGATCATGGAGCAGGCTTGCAGTGGTATTTAGACCCCGACCCTCTACTCTTGGCCCTGGGATCCTGGAGATTGTGGTTATATGGAGGTGCACCTATCAGGTGCTTACAGTGGGACCTGAGAGTGGGAGTAGATAGATCATGGGCACCGAGAGAGGGGGATCCCCTTCTTTCTTTTCACGGTTGGTAATGCCAGGAGATTTCAGTTGAGTAGTAGGGCTTGGATTCCCTCCACAGCCCCCCATTAGGACAGCTTCTTCATCACCACAGATTTGCGTAGGAACTTCTGGAGGGGGATTTCCAATTTTTGAGCAAAACCATCTGAGCATTTGAGCAAATTGGATCAGAATGTAGTTTTTTTGTGTCAAAGTTTATGAAAACAATCCAAGTATATGGACCCCTTTTATGAATAAAGGGGTCATATTGCTTAATAAAAGAAATGGATATCCTCATTTCTGACTAAACAAGTTTTCTAACACTTGAAGTTCATGAAATGAGGCCATGATTATGAAACCCTTTTGTAAATTAAGGGTCCATATTGCTCAATAAAAGAAGTGGTTATCCTTGTGAACTAATAAACCACAACAACCAATAACCAAAAAACAAATCTTGAAGTTGCTAGACCCCTTTTTTGATTAAAAGGGATGTATATTCCACCAAAAAAAAAAAGATTACGTTCGACCTTAACAAAATCCAGTATTCTGCATCTTTGTTACACTAGCTTAATTTTAAGTCAAAATATTTTCCACTCATAGTTTTCTAATTATTCTATATTGATAATTTTAATATGTTTCCAACCTACATCACTACAAATGAAGATATTATTTATCACGTAAAAGACACGTTCAAAGTTTTGTGATTGTAAAATCATCCTACAAGGCATCCCATCACAATTATCAAGTATGAAGTATAGAAATAGCCCAAAGTTTCCATAAGGAGTAATGAAAAAGACTCTAAAACATTATTTTGGTGGTTCAAAATCTCCATGGTAAAAAGTATTATCATAATAGTCCTTTCAAATTTTGTTCAACATCATGAAGGTGTGCAATCTGCAAAAACCAGGCCTCAAGGCATGCAAGATAATGCTGTGAAGATATCTTTTGTACTCAAGTTAGCTTGGTGACCAAAAATATTATCTTTTCTATCCATAGAAGTTAATATGTAAATAATATAGCCCAATTTTAAGTCAAATACACTCATAATATTTTCTATTTTGTTATTTTTTGTATATTCCAATACATGTTCATATTATTTCAAATAAGTTTTCAACCTATGCAAATGAAAATGAAGACATGACTTATCACATAGAAGACATGTTCAAACTTTTGTGATGTAAAATCATCCTTCAAAATGTCCTACCACAATTATCAAGTGGAGAATAATTAGCACACTATCCTTGTGGTTCAAATTACTTATGGAAAAAAGGATTTCCTATATCTAATCCAAGGTACAAAAGGAAATGTAACAAATATAGCCAAATTTTAAGTCAATAGTTTACACCCATAGTTTGGTATTTTGCTACTAGTTGTGTTGAGTTCATGTTATTTCAAATAAGTTTCTGACCTACATCACTATAAATGAAGACATGATTTATCCCATAAAAGACATATTGAAAGTTTTGTGATTGCAGAATCATCCTACAAAGCATCCTGCCAAAATTATCAACAAGTAGAGAAACAAATCAAAAATTTACACAAGGAGAAATGCAAAAGGCTCCAAAAACATTGTTCTTGTGGTTCAAAATCTTCATGGAAGAAAGGATTATTATAAATATCTTTTCATTTTGTATTCAACATCATGAAGGTTCAGTCTTCAAAAAAATACTATTTTTGTGGTTCAAAATCCTCATGGAAAAACCCTTCCATTTTCTGTTGACCATCATGAAAGTACAATCTCCAAAAACTAAACCTCAAGGCATGCGGGACAATGTCTAGAATATCTCTTTTTTACTCAAGGTGGCTTGGTGAACAAACATATTATTTTTGCTATCCAATCCAAGGTATGAAAGGAAGATGTAATAAACATGTTTGCATGGAATATAGGCATCCAATTTGCATGATCGTCCAATGAAGTCTTCACAATTGCAAGAAGGAAATGGAGAAATGTCAACCTTGTATTCAATACCTTTTTGCATTAATCCTTCTGTAGAAACAATGAACTCAACATGCTCCATGGCCTTCACGACTGTTGCATCCTTAACAATGCATTTCATGACCAATGACCTCTGAATTCTATTCTCCATTTCTTTGGAGATTTTGTTTTGCCATCTGATTGCTTTGCCATCTCGACGTTGAGGTCGATCTTCATGCAATACTATTGTTTCATCATGGGCTTGAATTGGTGAAGCACAACTTGCACCCACCATTGGAGTTGACACTCCTAATATGACAAACCTCGAGCTTGACAATATCTATACTTGTTAAGAATGTTCCTGATTGAGCCTTCCACCTTCCTAGTGATGGTCTTGGAATACCTGTAATGCTAGTTGATGGCTTCCACGTGTGGGTTACATCATTTCCACAAAACCAAATCATTTGGGAGTGCACTCCAATTGGTGTTCGAATCCTCCCAAAGAATGATGGTGCAACAACTCCACATCAATTTTCACGATCCTTTATATTGACAAACTTGTTACATTTTCCTCCTTGTCCAAGCCAAGCCTGGCAACGAACTTGGCTTGTTATAGGAACTCTTTGTAATGCCCAATTTGCATCATGCACTTCATATTCTTGTACACTCTTGGAATCATCATCCTCAAAACTCTCTGTTGCAAATTTAGTACTAGATTTTGGAGACATGGAGTATCTTTTCTTATTTGCATAACTATACTCAGGGCAGTGACTATCATCCTTACATATATTTGAAGGCATTGACTTTGGCCTTTTCCTTCGAACAGTCTTGTCATCTCCATCATTAAAACATACTTCAGATAAACACCCATTTCCTTTGCAACATTACTTGTTAGATCAACAACTATTTTGACACTAATGTTAATTCGAGATTTTGAAGATCTTTTTTTTAAGGTCTCTAGACTCGGCCCACTTTCGATGAACTGGACCTTCAAAAAATATGTGTATCTAGAGCTTTATAAAATTGCATTTGAGAGGTCACTAATAGAGGCATTGTAGAGACCAACATATTTGACATAGTTCAATCCAGCCCTCCAACTACCATGAATAGACTCTGCTAGATTTGTTCAAGGTATCAAGTACTTCTCATTATCTAACATACTCTATAAACCAAGCATTGCAAGGATATTGTAATGGCAAAATTACATTATAAACATGATTTAAAAAAATTCAAGAGAAATACAAAACCAACCTCTATAATGTAGTGGCCCCAATGGGAAATCCTAGCATGCCACCACGCAAACCAAGTTTCAAGCCGTGGCAAGTTTGAATCACTTGCATGGCCTGCATTCCACCATGCCCTTAGGCTTCTCATTTCGACTTTTGCAGCTTGCTCTGTAGAGGCATCCTTCGAGCGTCTACATCGGATTTTAAATTCCTCTTGGCTGCCAACTTTTATACATGCCTTTGCATGGGAATGAAGACTTTGCTCCCAATGGAAAAGGCAAGAATGCTCCTTCACTTCCATTATATTGTCAGGGCCACATTGAAAGTGGAACGTACAGCTCTCCAATTGGCTTGGGCCTCATCTGCCATGAACCCTTTGAATTCAGCATGGTCAAACACTTCTGAAACCATTACTTTGTTGAGAGTATCCCAAATAGAATTTGTGCATCAGTATCTTCCACCTTGAAGTCACAAGTTGCAATTGTTTGCAACTCTTGGATAAAAGGATTATACACATGGCAAGCCATGGTAGTCCAATCTTTCATTCGCTTCACAAAATCAAACAACACCCAACAATGACCCAATTCTCCTCCAGGTCTCATTTTATTTACCAAATCAACCCCTGAACCAGAACCTTGGGTAGACATTTTAAATACATGACACCTACTTAATGAACTATGTTGCAATTGTCCAGGAAACACTACACTTTGGAAATAATTATATCTACAATGTCTTTTCAAGTATAAAATTCCATCTAGCCCATCTGACACAGGTCGAGAGTCACGTCGACCCTCCTTAATCCATCTTGATAATCTATACACAGACTTAAAGTTGGTCAATATTCATTGTCAATAACATAATTTAATAAACGAATGCAATAACAAATATTATGGTGATTACCTTCTTTTGTCGAGCAAAGGTTCACATTGTTTTAGCAAATCTTGTAGCTCAACATTCGACATCTTAATCCCATCTTGCACTTTTTTAGACAATAAAGTTTCCATAATAATGTCTTGGACAACTATATTTTGTATCCCTTTAGGGCATACATCACCTCCAGCCCTCACCATTTTAAAAACTTTGGTTTTAATGGCATCCTTTGTTCTCCTAGTCAAACCATCTTCAACGGGATAATTATGATGACCATGGTGTATGACTGCACGAGTAAGATTCACACCATCTCTACCTTTTAGCATGCAAAGTAACATTTCAAAGTAACATCTCTCCAAGCAAATTGGTGGATGACCACAATGTATACATGATCAGGATCCATATGATTCAATTGACACATTTTCTGGGGCCACTCTAATCAATCTCCCATCCCATTGTGTCTCATTCTCTATCCCAATTCTTGTTTTATAACCACAAGTTGCATATACAATGGAGGTGACCTCCACATTCCTTTCTATGAACCACATCAGGAAATACTATATTTGTTGTAATAGGATCACTCCAAACATGACCATCAAATTTTGACTCCGTACCTTTTGTGCGATGTTTCATTGAAGTAGCTGGTAACTCAAAGAAAACATCACCATCATAAGTAGAAGGCAACTCATCCAGAGTGACATTCATTACAACCTTCTCATAGGCCTCACGCAATCTGTTCTTTATAGGTAGTTGCATAATAATCTCAATGACACTATGTTATTTGTCATTCTTAATGTTGCTAGCTGAATAATGTTTCCTTGCCTCATCATTTTTTTTGCAAACAGAGTAGAAATCTTTTTTGTTTTTGTGGACTAGAGTCTTCTGAAGTTCATTGTCATCAAGCTTGAATCTTTCTCCCTTCACGGTGAAAATATCACCAAACTACACATCAAGGTGAAACATTTTGTATCCATCGTCATGGACTTCGTATTGCAGCTCCATTGTCAAATCAGACCCATTATCACCAAAATGCTAATGGACAGATATGGACCCAAGTGTGAATTGAAAATGGCTAGCAAGCACCATCTCTGACAACACTCCTCTACCTACGGAAGTGCGAACAAACATATGCAAAGATCTATCCTCATTCTGAATTGTGACAAATTCCATTAGAACGGAATGGTTGAGCTATGCAACTCAATGAGATGAAGTCTAAAGGGTGAGATCAAGAGCAGAGTGTTCGTTTCAAGAACTCATTTGAAACAACAGTCTGCTGCAAGCAAAGTTGCTCACAAATGCTTTGCACACACTGCCCATTGTTTATACTCACAGCTTTGTAAGATAGGTCTTGTGAAAGTCGACACAAGTATGACAATGTTACTGAACCATGATGTAAAATTTAGCCATCATTTGTTAACAACAATACTATAATACCATGGACTCTTAGACCTTTTAATCCCCAACCTTTCTTTGACATGTATGGGAGTTATTGCAAGCCATTCTTGCTAGCAATGACATTTCATAATTGCTACATATTCATTCTGACAATTTGATATAAGTATTTTAAAGTTGATAGATAGATATAAATTATAATTGTGGTGAACAAGAAATGGTTGGTCAGCACATCTTTAGCCTTTTGAATATAAATTATGATGTTAAAAATATGCCAAAAGACTGTTTCATTGATGAAAGGGGTCTATTGGACTCTATCTTTCATCAATTGTTTATGAAAGATGGGTGAAAGATAGAGGCCCATAGACCCCTTTCATCAAAAGACTATTTCGTTAATGAAAGGGGTCTATTGGACTCTATCTTTCATCAATTATTAATGAAAGCTAGAGGCTAATAGACCCTTTCATCGACAAAAGGGTCTATGGTCCTCTATCTTTCATGAACCATTAATTAAATATAGAGGCCAATAGACCCCTTTCGTCAACGAAAGGGGTCTATTGCCCTCTATATTTAATTAATATCTATAGAGATTGGATTGATACATGCCTATGCTTTTGGGATTTTTGTTTGAAAAGCTATAAGTACGAAGACAAGAAATAGATGCACATGTAATGTGGTTTAAGGAGCTACTACATGATGCTTTTGTGAAATTGTTAAGTTTGTATGATCACGTCAAGGGCTCGAGACAATACGGGTCCACAATATCACAATTGCTTGCAAACAAGATATTGCACAAACTTTAGACATTACAATCATTGATTAAAAATAAGACTTTTGTGAATATTGAGACATTCCATTGTGATATTTTTCAAAAATGGGTGTCTAAGTTGGGGAATAGAGTTGTTAGAGCTGAGTATGCTGCTATAAAAGAAAAGCTCTCATCCCCAGCATCATGGAGGTTTTTTGAGAATGGCATGAGGATAACATTACTTGTCATGATTGCACTAAAAGTTCTAGACTCAAAGGCCCCAACCATTGAAAAATCTTGGATACACCTTTGGAGGATAGAGTAAGCACTCATTGCTAGAAATCCATTGATGCATCCAAATGAGCAAAGCATTACAATGCCTTTCAAAAGTAGAGGGAGCCATGGAATTTCTTTAGAAATTGATGAGAAAATATCATAGTCAATGCATTGCATAGTCTTGGGTACCTCCTTGATCCAAAGTTGGAACATGGATCTTGAAGAGGTTCTTGGAGCCATGAATGTGACTTCCATAAGGTGGTTTGTGCATATTATTCACAGGATGCTACATTTGTTAAGAGTCTAATGAGCTAGCTAAGTACCAACATGAGGATGGCTTATTTGCATCCACCAATGCACAAGCAATAGCCAAAGCTACATCTTCATAGATATGGTGAATGATGAATGGCACTACTTGTGAACTCCTATGTCCACTTGCAATGAAAATTTTGGCACAACCATGCTCCAGCTTAGGTGCTAAAAGGAATTGGAGCCACTACAAGTACATCTATTATACTTTGATAAATGAATCCTAGAATATCAAGCTAAGAAGCTTGTATATATTTATTTCAATCAAAAGAGTTACCTACATTAGGGATGTGGAATATGAGGGTCAAGCTCCAAATTGAACATATGAGGTTGTTCCCAATTCCACAATGATTCCACCCCATCAGTGAAACCTGCATTGCAATACAAAAAAATGAGGAGTAAAAGGTAGAAGGTGATGCTAAAGTGAGTACAATGAGGAAGAGGAGGACTAGAAAGCTCTGATTGGCCTTTCATACCACAATGATGATGAGGAGGAGTAAGAGGTAAAAGGTGATATTACTACCGATGAGGGCAATGAGGAGTTAGAGGTAGAAGGTGATACTACCAAGATGAGGACCAATGTGGAAGAGGAGGATGAGAAAGCCCTTACAATGATGACGAGCAAGGTGATGATGACTTGGATGGTGGTCAGAGCTTTAATGATTTGTGAAAGTTGAAATTGTTAAACTCTTTTAATAAATGAGATAAATGTTTTGAATGTTTGTTGGCTCATTTACTTTCAAAGTTAAAGTTTAGAATCTACTTTTTAAAAAATACCTTTTTGGTTATTCAATAGTTGAAGAGATAGATGTTTGATGTAGCATCTATCTTATAACAAATTTGTCATATTGGACACATTCAATCCAATCTTGTGACATGTGAATAGTATTTCAGAGTCAAGTGGCAATCCCAGAGATGACATTTTCAAGGTACATGGGTTTTTTTAGTGATTATGTGCACTAGATCAATGTTAGAGTCATGTGCTTGTACACATTGTGTGCAATGTTAGCATATACATGTTAATGTTTTTCTTCAATGTCTGCATGTTTACTTTAATGGTTTTGTTCATGATAATATATTAAACTTGGAATACTTTATGCAGAGAATTGAAGAGTTAATACACATTATGCTAATTCCTCAAAAAATAAATGGATTGTATATATTCAAATATTCTAAGATGCTCAATTTACATGAGTCATAAGCTAGTGCAGCAAAAATCACCTTCCCAAAATCATATCCAATGATGGTGGTAAAACTCATGACAACAAAATGGGCACAACCTACTTGCTCACATGGTTCATATCAAACAAATAAATTGAAACCTCGAGATGTGGTATAAAATATGGTAGATGCATGAAAAACTTCATGACAAATAAGTCTTGGACATAAGAGTGCAATATTAATGCCTACTAGAAGCACCTCCTCTCAAATAGGATGGTGTGAAGGATGGTGACATATAACCATCTTTGTATCCTTTGGATATGCCCCTTGCAATGCGGCTCTTTGCTCCATGCACTCTTGCCTTAAGCGCATGTCCATAGAATCCAAGCTTCTCTATTTTTCTTGTAGAGCTATGATAGTGCTCCGTGTAGCTTCATCTTTAATTGTAATTTGCAAGTGTTGAATCTCCTCCAAACAAGCTTTGTTTCTATAGTGAAGATTATCCACTTGCTCTTCCATTATCTCTCACACTCCCACGAATGCATCTAAGAGCTCTTGTGTTACTACAACATCCATTCAACACTTCAAGTTTTTTTTTTGTATGAGGAACCCCAAACTCCAACGTCGAAAGTGCCATTTGTACAAGCAAAAACCTATGAGCAATTTGATCCATGCGTGTTTTTCAAGAGATTTAAAAAATGGCATTTCTTTAGGAAACATGGCTTTTTCACTTTTATTTTCACAATAACTAGATCATTTTATCATAAAAATATACAGAATAGTCACTCATTCCCTTTCACATAACATAAAATTTCTTGTTCATAGACATCCTTTGTACCCATCTTATTACCTAAAAAGAGTGTTAAAAAATAATTTCTTTAAGAAACATCCCTCATAAATTACAATCACTCTCAATGTAATAATATTATACATATAATTACTTATTAAACACATTTATGTCAATATGACATGAGCTTTCTAGTGTTTTAATAGCATAAATAACAAGACATTTATGGATATGTTCTAAAGAATTTAAAATTACTATAAATAACTATTAACCATTGGGCTTATGTATCTACTCTCATTTAATATATGTAAGATTTAAGATAGTATATACAAGATTTTGTAAAATATAACCTGCACTTTTCGATCAGTGGTTGAATAACTATATTTGGACATTGGATGTGAAATTAATGTCACTTTTAAAGTGTTGTCTAAGGTTCTTGCCAACGAAACTACCTTGGGATACCTACTTCAAAGAGGTTTCACTAGTGAAACTACCTTGGATGGCTTGCTTCAATGAGGTTTCTTTGGAGAAACCCTTTTATAAAGATAGGTTGTAAGAAGGATCATAAGGTCACCCCCCTATTAAGTAAAAGTTGTAAGAAGGATCATCATAGAGAAATCTACTCTACATGTGGGTTTCTTCAAAATGAAAATGCTTAAGCAACTTAAATCCTATTGTCAATAAGTATCAATGTGGCACTTGTTGCTTGTGTATGGCACCTCGCAATAGTGTGGTTGATACCAAGGGTAACCAAAAGTACATCAATAGTCGCAATTTTTTATCATCGAATAGTATATATCTATTATTATGTGAAATGGGTGCTCACCACATGATCCAAAGTTTGAATTAACTTCAATATAACCAAAAATCCACATTACTATGGTTGATAACTAATTTAATTAATAACTATCACCTCTACTACCAAATTTAATTAATTGATTGGTTTGGGTGAATGGAGGCCCAATTAAGCTATAATTATCTATGGCTTAATTTATTTAATCTATGTTTCTCTATAGCTTAATTTATTCATACATTAATTAACCTATGTCTCCATAGCTTAATCTATTTTATGGAGACTATGGCTTCCCCAAACGTTCAAGAACACAAAACCAAGATTTTTTTTTTCCAAACTTAAGCCCTACCACTAGGCTATTAAGTAGTATTATACCTCTCTTTCCTTATAATAGTAGAATAAATCCTCCCTCATCCCCCTACCCCTTTTGGACGTGCTTTCCTCTTTAATGCCCTTCATAAGTGATCCCCCCCTCCCAAATCTCAAGTCCCTCCCTCTTTAATGCCCCTCCCCGCCCCCCTTATATTTAATTCAAGCTCTCTCCCTCCCCCACTTAAGACTACTTATTGCCAAGATATTCTTACTATGAAGGATAATATAGAGGTCCGTTCCACATGGAGCTTAAACTTGCTAAAGGATATTAGCAACCCAAAAATTGCAGGTCATAGCACTACATAGGCAACGCTATTGAAACGAGAGCACCTACACTTCCCCTACATTGCATGTCAAATGTGTGACTTCACAAAGTCGATTCTCCGTTGAGCTCAAATTTTTGTTCAACTAAGAAAGTAGTGGTGGTAGTTTCCCACTATAAAATGCTTTGCAAGCAATACTACACTTTGAGACGCACATTAGCCATCTTGCTACAAAGGAACCAAAGTTTTGCAAAAAATTGCAAGAAATGTTGGTGCTTAAGTGTGCACAATTCAAATTGCTCAAATTCTGCTGCCAGTGATGCAGATGTGCTCTAAAATTTGCAAAATATGCCCAAAACATGTTAAGTGGGAACTTCTGTACCTTGAGATGCAAGTTGACCAAAAACGCATGGAAACATACAAGTAGTATTGCAACTACAATTAACTAGCTTTTTTTCTTTTTTTCTTTTTTAAACAAATTTTACATGAGTCTATGACAACTATTGCAACATTGAAACATAATTATGCAGACATGCAAAAGCAAGTCATACACCATAGAAAGCTATATGAAAATTCCACATGCACAATAATTGCATATGCATAATCAACGAAGTTCAGCGAGTAATTGCATCAATTTGTGCCGTAAGTTGGCTTCTTGATTAAATGATCTTCGCAGATTACCTCGTAAGGTCTGCATGAGAATAGACAGCTGTTCTTATGACAATTCATCTAAAGAAGGCATATATTATAAACGCTCCTGGCTCATTGAATAAACAGAAGTTCACAAAATCCAAACAGAATAAACAAACAACTCAACCCCTTAGTATGACATGAGAGACTTGGATGAGCCACTCTCGTGACTATTTTTTCATGAAAATGTCTCAATCATAGCTCTAAATAAGAAATCTTCAGAAGTGTTCTCCAGCTTATAGGGTATATTTTGACTGCATAGTAGAATGATTGGCTTTCTAACTTGCCCTCCAGCTTTAATTCAGTACTAAAATATGGAAGATTTAATTAAGTACTGCAGTACGGAAGCTTGTTCACAGTAGCTTTTAAAGATTAATGTTATTAGCTTGCAAGCTCCTCAGCTCACAAATTTGTGTACATATTCACAAAGTTCAGCTCAATTGCTGAAAAAGAGAAGGATGCAATCGCTGTACCTCTACTAAATAATAACATTAAATAAAAATGTGTTCCTCTTTTAAACAAAATATAACAAACAAATATTTCATAATACAACAAAGGATGAAGTGAGCCAACTGGTATAAATTTCCTGACATGCCAAACCAAAAAATGGGACTAGTTGTCCTGACAGTCAATTATCTAGAATTTCTAATCTTACTGATAACCAGTTCCTGCAATGAAAATGTTGCTTCATCTGAGGAATTTGCTTCAAATGTGTCACTGATCCTTGCCACTGGACAACTATGATATTTCAGGGGCATTTTTAGATAAAATATAATCTGCGAGGCATCCCCACTAAAAGTTGGGAAAAAGATGGACAAAGTTCATAAACAGCTGACTGCTCTTCAAACTTGATAATGTAGAGCTCTGCTGGCTGGCCCGACTTTATTAAGTCAAAATGTTTGTGCTCACCACATCAATACGGGTGCAAGTCATGGGCAAGGCTCTGCATGCAGCAGTACAGTGATTCTTTATACTTCCTCAAACAGAAGTATTCACACTAACAAAGGCAATACTACCCTCTATTAATAGCCTTGTTAAGGAAAAGCAACCTAAAATGCCACCTAGACTGTTAAGTCAGTGGCAAATGAGCACCTGCCTTGCCATGCCTGGATCGTGTTTAAAAAACAATTATAATAGAAGAAGTCCAGGACACCTCAGCATTTGTGCACACACAGAATAAGAACCACATACCTGTGCTTGAGATCTAAAATACATAAATGGTGTAAATCGTAGAAAGTTTGAGACACGGGATGTATATATGTCAGCATACCTGCATTTAAAAAGCAAGATTAGACCATAAAACATTGACTTCAGACAGAAGTGAAGACAATTAGACCAAATGAATGGTCTTGTACAGACTTCTCAATCTGCCGTGTGAAGTGACTCTTGTCCCATAGTCCAGCCCTGGAGAGATAGCCCCATCTGAGATGGAGCATTCTTAACATCAGCATCCCTGCTCTCTCTCTCTCTCTCACTCTCTCTCTCTCTCTCTCTCTCTTTTCTGACAAAAGCACAGAAGTCATTTGCTGACAAAATGAGAGGTAATTCAACAACAGGATAAAGGTGGTTCGATCTCAAAAGTGAACCAGTTCAAGCTGAAATTACAATCCTGAGTCAAACGAAGAGACCAAAATTAACCTGTCTTTGCAGCAAAGTGTCCCAAACCATAGCCTGGGAGAACAAATTCCTAAACTGTCATGGAGTGAACATTCATAAAACAGTCAAAGAAGAATGTCCATCACAGATCACACAATTACACCCCATGCCATTCTTAAAGATAGTTTTCAAGCCAAGGATGTTCTGTTTCTTATGGATTGTCCAAATGCTTTCAACTCTCCTACAGTTAATTATATATGGAAATCCAACATATAATCTGAAAACTATTTTCACCCTCGTTTACCTCCTCTGTAGTGCTGGTTCCAAATAGTAGGCAAAATATGTGCACTGTTTTGCCCCTGCAATGATGCTTTGACTGCAATCCCCTCAGTTCTGTGTGCACATCGATAATGAGGTACTCAAGGATGGTGGCCACACACATGAATCCCACTATTGCCACAACATTTTTGCAAATGACATAAATGCATGACCAAAACAATCAACACCCAGAACTTGATGTAAACAATGAAAATGGGTACATAACCTTTCCATAGATTGAGTGTCCATGTAGCAGTTCAGAACAAAAGGAAGCCTCTCAATGCTCAGAAACACAAAAATGCCAAGATCTTAAAAGACCGTAAGAAGGTACAGAGAACTTTTGTCAGTCATCTTAGGATTTTAGGCGATAATCTTTGTGAGGCTTTGTGACGTTTACCCATTATCCCTAAGTCTCTGTAGCCTTACAAAACTTCAATAGGCTGCTGTCACTTCAGACTAATGTCCATTCAAATTTCTTGCTAGTAGAGTGCACGGGTATAATTTAACAACACCAAATTATTGTTCAAGTTAAGGAGCTAGTTTAGCTAGCAAATATCACCAATAAAGCCACGTTTAAGTCTGACCATGTTCTGAGGTTGATAGTCTAGCAACATTGAACCAATTTGCAAGACCACATAAAGAAGCACATCAAGAAGCACTAAAGTCTCGGTGAAGCCATCATTGATCAATGGCAGCTACTGTTATTTAAGAGCTTATTACTATTAACTAAACCTGCTTTCTGGCATATCTAAAATCCGAGATGAAGCCAGGCTATAGAGGTCACTCCCTGGGCCCAGGACACCATCTTAGGTAGACATCATCCACAGTCTGAACTAGAACTAACATGCTGCCTTTTTGTCCTATTGCTGCAAGTTTGTAAGAATTTCTTGTTATGATATTTTCGCCTAACAAAATTTGGATTGTTCTGAACTAATTGAGCTATTGCGCTAAGTTAGCTCATCTATGATTTTGGAAGGGATGTACCAAGGAGAGTCGAGTATGGTTGTTTCTCAATGAAAGAGTCGAGTATAATTAGACATACGTGCAGGGCTGTTTTTAAGTCTGGAGGTGCAAGGGTATAGCTGGTCATTAAAATCCGTTTGTGATGGTGATAGACCAGTGAGTGATAGAAATCCTCACTGGTAGGGCAGCTCATGAAAGTCAATGCAAAAAACTCAGGTGGCAAACCTCTTATTGAAGTACTTTCCATCTGCTTCTAGCATGGGGGCAATTTCCTGATCCAATCTTCGCATTATGATAAGCATCTTTTGCATGTTATCTGCCAGCTCCCTTTCATCCATGTCCGTCACTAGGGGTGTCTGTTGACACACAATGATACTGTTAGAAGCATGAACGAGAGACAAGGAATAGTAAGTACGAGCTCTTGTGTGCTCTTTAAGCAGCTGTAGATGCCTAGCATGAAGTAAAAGGCACTTGTCACCATCAGCTTTGGTTTGCACAAACTAAACATTCATTCAGCTGGAAAAGATGGCCTCAAAATGTCAGAGATAGGTAATCTTGCCACACCCATGAGAATAAACAATTGCATGCATAACCCTGGTAAACACATATTAGACTTCAATTCTTTATGAGACCAGTCCAAAAACTGCAAGACAGGCATATTTTGAACCACAGATGTTTCAAAACATTACAACTCTTGCTTATTACTCAGCTCCATGTCCGTAAGAGATCCTTGGGTTCAAGCACATACTATTATCTCTCTACTGCACAGACTGCATGTCCTTTAAAGAGGAAGACACACAAGAACTCGTGTGCTTTACTATGCGTGCTGTGGGAACGAGTGGGAAGAGTATCTGTATTATTGAGCCAAAAGGCTGATTACAACTGTGGCCTGTAGGTGAGAAATAACTCTATCAAGGTCACTCTTTGTGTGAGGATGGACAATGGAGATAAGGCAGACTGCTCCTATTCTCCTTCTCCCTGCTGCTGTCCAAGCTGAGGGACTTGCTAGGCTGAGAGAACTCCAGGTAGAACTGCTCTGGCTATCAAGAATGAGGGCACTGGCCCTTTTATAGGTTCTAGGACTGGAACCCAACAGACTCAAACTGGCAGACCAGCCGAACTGCCTCATGGCACTGCCAACTGGAAGATGGCTGACCTCAACTGTTGATGTCAGCATCTGTTGCTTGCGTCATCACCTGCTGATTGTACACCTGCACCTGCTACTGCTGGCTTCGTAGGTCATGTGGCGACCTGCTTGATGATGTCAGCAGTCTGTACGCAGCTGCACTGTTCCTGTTGTGTCTGCTGTCCTGCTGCGTCTGCTGTTGAGGCTGCAAGATGTGTGCAAAGCTGCCAGCAAGGCAGTCATGCCATGGGCTGGCAGATGCCCATGACATCCCCTTCTGCTGAAGTTGAAACTACGGAAGACACATCACCTCCTTGTAAAGATGAAAGGAGGTGAGGGTAATCAGAGAAGAAATCAACGTCAACCCATGGGGCTTCCCCAAGCTGCAATGCTTGAATTAGACTGCTTAGAGACGCTGCCAGTTGCCTTTACCCTTCTTAAACCAATGGACAAGGACCTGCTCCAGTTCCACCACCTCGGCCTTGTCTACAATCTTTGGCTGCACATATGGCTTGAGCCATGACATATGAAAAACAGAGAGCATGGTCCATGTCTTTGGCAACTAGAGTTTCATGGACACGCCATTTTGATGACATGAATGATCAGAAAGGTTAGAGCGAGACATAATCGCAAGAGAAAGAATACAACACGCTTCTAAAAAACGGATTAGCCCATAGCCAACAGTGGTATCAAAGTAGGTCGGGAATCCATTCCCTCGGCCATTGACCAGCTTTCCCAAGCTGTTTGGCAGCCTCCTGAGCCCTCCTTCCTGCTGGTCTTGCTGGTTTCAACACACGTGTGAGCATTTAGGGCTTCTCCAGGTCTTTTCATCACAGGAAGCACATTTTGGGAGCAACTGCTGCAAAGGAGGCTGTTTTTTCTGCCTTTTCTTCAACATTTGGTGGATTTTCAGCCTGCTGCAGTTCATATCTCTTACACGTGTGCTGTACGACAGCCGTACCGCCTGTACGGACAGCAAACAGAAGCATTTATTGCTTTGTACAGATGGTTTTTCTCACACGTGCAAGCCGTACGACCTGTACGGAATTATTTATTGATGGTGCCGAACTGTACGGGGCTGTCGGGCCTGCATTTATTGCTGTACGGACCTGTACGGAACATCTAAGGTGTATTTACTGCAGTACGAGGTCTGCCTCGAAGTGTGTGCCAATCATTTGAAGCTTTTTCTCAGCTTTTCTCTTCATTTGGAGCTGTCTCGTGCTGTGTGCCAGCTGTTGAAGACTTTTGGAGGTTACTAGAGCGATCCAGAGGCCTCTCCTTGAGCCCATTTCTTCTCTTTTGGCTTCCCTTTGACTCGGGCTGCGAGTACCCCTCCGTTGGATCACTCTCTTCTCATTTCCAAGTGCTCTCCTCTTCGTGGGAGCACTTTCTCTTGCTGTAATTCTCATTTCCAGCCCATTATTGGCATTTCTCATTGCCATTTGCTCCCATTTTCACCTCTCCTTCAAGGGTGAATCTTTCTTCGCATTCAGAGCCTTTTCGCTACTGTCCTTTCAGGCTACATCATTGGGTAAGCCATTATTGCATTGGTTCTTTCCAATTTCTGCTTCATTTGCATTTTGGAAAGACCCCATGTTGCCTTGGAAGGCCTCGTGTTGCCTTTTGGGGATTTTTCTTGCAACAGGTACACCTTGGGACAACAAAGTCTTTTGCAGGAATAAGCTTTGAAGCTTGAGTAGAATTTGGCCACTTGAGAGGTTGCCTTCCTCTCATTTCCGTTGTCAGATTGGTGCTTTTGCCTTGCATTTTTGGCACAATGGCTGGCAATAAGGATGATTTGTTTGGGATGCTTGGGGCTGATGACAAGCTTGATGGTACCAATTATCCCATGTGGTCATACATGATGGGACATGTTTTGGTTACCAAGAATCTATGGCATATTGTTTCAGGTTCTGAGGCCAGGCCTACACATAATGCCGCTTCTGGTACTGCACCTACTGCCTCTCGTTCTACTTCAAGTGATGGGTCTTCAGGGGATGGTTCTAATGCTACTTCTAGAACACCTGCAAGTACTGTTACATGTACTTTGCCTCCTACACAAAAGCAGATTCAATGGGATAGTCGTAATGCCAAAACACATGCCTTGATTGCTCTTTCAATGAGACGGGTTATTATCCCTCATATCCGGTCTTGCAAGACAGCTAAGCAAGCATGGGATCAGCTTGCATCTTTGTATCAGGTGTGGAATGAGGCCAGGGTTGTCTATCTCCACAAGTAGTTGAAGGACTTCAAGCTTGAAGAGGGTGGTAACATGGCTGCCTATCTCACTAATGTGAAGGATTTGAAAGAGCAGTTGGCCAACATTGATGAGATTATGCCTGATTCTCAACTTGTTTCTAATACCCTTGATGGTTTGCCTGATTCTTATCAAGGCTTTGCTACTACATTGAGGTTGGTTGCAGGTGGCAATGCCAACCATTACTCATTTGCCCAGTTGGTTGCTCTTCTTCTTCAGAAGGAGCAAAGTCGTGCAAATCACAATGCTTCTATGGCTAGTGATCAAGCCTTTGCTGCCTAGCATAAAAACAAAGGCAAAGGCAAGGTTTCAGCTCGTAAACCCTCTCCTTCATATGCTGGTCATTCTCATGGTGCATCTTCTCCGGGGGATAACAAAAAGAAGAAGAGATGTAACTATTGCAGGAAACCTGGGCATGATAATTCCGAATGCAGAAAGCAGATTGCATTTAAAAAGAAGAAAAAGGAGTCTGGTCTTGCAATATTGGGCAAGTTGCTCTTACTTCTGTCTCTCGTGGTGTTGTCACTCTAGAGCATGTGCTTTATGTTTCAGGCATGCGCAAGAACCTCGTTTCTATTTCAGCCATAGCTACACATGGCTTTCAAGTCTTTTTTATGATGTTAGGTATGCAGTGTATGATGCTACACATGCCTTTACCATGGTCTTGACTAACACATTGACTTGAGGTCTTTACAGACTTGATGCATATGGCAGGTGTTTGGATGATGCTACACTTGGAGATGCACATGCCTTTGCTCTTGATTCTACCATGGCAGATACCCATTTGTGGCATGAGAGGTTTGGACACCTCAACTTTGGCATACATCATCGATGCACGGTGCCTTATACTCCTCAACAGAATCCCATGGCTGAGCAGAAAAATAGGTCAGTGATGGAGATGGCTAAGTGCATGTTGTAAGGCAAACATTTGCCTAACAAGTTGTGGTTGGATGCCGTCATGTGTGCTAATTACATTTTGAACAGATGTCCCACAAAGGCATTGCAAACTATCACACCTTATGAGGCTTGGACAGGTCGTAAGCCTCGCATTTCTCACATCAAAACATTTGGATGCTTGGCCTATGCTCATGTGCCTTCACAGACACGAACTAAGTTGGATGACAAAGCTGTTAAGTGCATTTTTATTGAGTATAGCTCAAAGCAAGGGCTATAAGCTCTACCAGTCCCATAAGGACAAGTGTTTTGTCAATCGGGATGTCGTGTTTGATGAATCTACCACTATGCCTTTGTTGGACTATCAAAAACAGCCCATTGTTGATGCCCCGGATATTTTTGACAGCTTGATGCCTTTGTTTCCATCCAATGCTCAGGATGATGTTCCATCTGAGGTTGTACCTCCTCCATCTGTTGGTCATTTGCAGCCACATGCGCAGCTAGATATTCAACCTGATATGCCTCTCATTGATCACGAACATTTGCACAGGGCTCTTGACCAAGAAAGAGCTGAAATTCAGTTGCCCAAAAAGGTACCCAATAGGCTCCTTGACACATTAAAAGACAACAAACAAGATACTCCTCTCCCGGCCCGTACTAGAGCAGCTGTCCAGAAAGAGCATGCTAGTTTTGTTGCTTATACATTGGTTGCTACAGCATGCAATGAAGAGTCATCATGTCATCAACATGCCTTTCAAAATGATTGTTGGTTGAAGGCTATGCAAGCTGAGTTGGATTCTATTGATCAAAATAACACTTGGGAGTTGTGTGATTTGCCTTCTGGCAAGAATGCCATTGGAACTAAGTGGTTTACAAAATTAAACGGAAAGCTGATGGTTCAATGGACCGTTACAAAACCCGTCTTGTTGCTAAGGGCTATGCTCAGCAGCAAGGCATTGACTTTGAGGAGACTTTTGCTCCCACTTCCAGGATCACTACTATTTGCATTGTTATTGCCTTTGCTACCCACTTTCATTGGGAGGTACATCAGCTTGATATCAAGAAAGCTTTCCTTCATGAGCATTTGCAGAAAGAGGTCTCTGTTTCCCAACCTCTTGGCTTTGAGGTTGAAGGTTCTCAAAGCAAGGTATGCCGCTTGAAGAAAGCCCTCTGTGGATTGAAGCAAGCACCTCGGGCTTAGTATTCCAAGATTCATACTCATTAGCTCACACTTGGCTTTCAGAACAGCCCTATAGAGGCTACTCTTTACATCCGCAAGCGTAGCGTAGGACAAATTTGCTGATTTTAGTCCTTTATGTGGATGACATGCTTGTGACTAGAGCACATGCTCAGCAAATTGCAGATTTTAAGCTTGATTTGCAGAAGACATTTGCTATGTCAAATCTTGGTCTTTTGCACTACTATCTAGGCATCCAATTTGCTAGCAGTGAGGGATGTCACAGTCCAAGTACATTGGACAGCTTTTGCAGCATTTTCAGTTTGAGGATTGCAAGCCAGTATCCACACCATTAGAGCCTGGTTTTCACTTCTCTTCTGAGGATGGCAGTGGTACAGGTGATGTCACTCTCTATCAGCAGGCTGTTGGTTGTTTGATTTACTTATGCCATACGAGACCTGATCTACAGTATGCTGTCTCACAATTGAGCAGTATGCACAGCCCATCTATGCACCATTGGCATGCCATGAAGCGTGTCTTCAAATATCTCAAGGGAACTCAGCAATTAGGCCTTCTTTATGGGGCTGATACTTCACTTGTCATGCATGGATTCACTTATACTGATTGGGCTGGTTGTTCGGACACTCGTGTCACATAGTGGCAACTGTTTTATGCTTGGTACTTCACGTGTTTCTTGGTTCAGTAAGAAGCAAAGTACAATTTGTAATGAAGGGGGAAAAGAGGCCAAGTTAGCGGCCCTTTAGGGGGAAAATGTGGAGGGACTATATAAGTCTCCATCCACCCCTACTATGTACTTTTTGATGTGACATCTAATCCTATCTACTCTCCGTTCCTCCTCCTTGCCTACGCTCACTCACTGTCTGTCTCTCTTCCCTACTCCCTCTCCATCTCTCCCTCTCTTTCCTACCTCATTCTCTCTCTCCTACCCTTTCCTCTTCTTCTTCAACTTTCTCTCTCTCTCTTCTGCTCCTCTATCCCCCTTTCTCCAAATGTCCCTACCCCTTCACTACATTGGTATTAGAGTGCCTTCCTAGGGCCCTGTTCAGAATCAGCTTCAATGTCAAGCGATAATCCCACCAGAAATTGCAGGCTGCAATGCAAATCTATGAACTCCAAATCCTGCCCAGCCTACAAAGACCATCGACTCAGCCTACGTGCACTCACAGAGCATCAGTGTCAAGGGCTGCAAATGAATGAGCACTGCAAATGAACGATCGTCTAGCGCTGCAAACGAATGATCAGATCAGAGCACGCCTTTGCAAATGAACGATCAGATCAAGAACGGCTTCTGTAAGACAGTTCAACGCTACCCATCAGATAGCTTATACTCTAACGAGTGCACTAGCGTACCCTGAGCGTAGGTAGAGACGTGAGTGAGTCGACAGTGGTTACTCGTTGGTCAGATGGTCGTTGGCTCGCAGATGCTTGAGTGTGAACGAGGCCAGGGTTATCAAGAGAAGATCTGCACACCAAGAAGATCTGTGCACCATCTTTGAACCAGACGGCTTCGACCGTATTTGACGCCGTTCTTGGCCAAGAGCTCGGAAGTGACGCAGCCAAAAGCTCATAGCATAGCCATCGAGCTCGATCGCCCAATTTTCGTGCCGCTCCAATTCCCGGCATAGCCCCGTCGCTGTTCGCCAACCTGCCTACCCACGCCGTGCTGCCTCCGCCTTCCCCGTCGCCTCCTGCAATAACCTTAGCCTACAAGGTTCTAAACCCTAGGTTAGACTTAATCTAGGGTTAGTTTGGTTAGTTGGTTAGGTTTAGGTTTGGGTAGACCTAGGTTATGTTAGTACTAACTAGGGTTACAATGAGGGTTAGATTAGACTAAGCCAGTGTCTGAACTGTCTTACCAGTCCTTAGGTTAGTAGTCCCAAGTGTCCTAGGTGACTTAGGGAACCCCCCCCCCCCTCCCCCAAAAAAGGGGGGGGGGGGGCAAAACTCAGAATTCCAGTCTCTTTTAGGGGCTTTCCACAGACTTATTTGGGCTCATTTGGACCCCATTTTCGAAGCTTCTTCGACGACCCTTCTTTCAAGCCTCTCCATTGACATTTTCGTGTTTCCATGCATTATCCCAGGTGCTCAGTACGCAGGATTTTGGTATCTAATTCTCCTTGCCTATATTCCAGCTCCTCTCTCCAGGGCCAGTCACCATGGCACCGAAGCCTGTCCCTCAAGATGTATCGCATGACACTCATGAGGCTGCTCAGTATGAGCAAGTGCCTGCCACAGTGGTTGCATCCACTGATGGTACAAATGTTCCTTCCACTTAGCCTCTCTCCTGCATTTCGGGAAGTCCAAGCAGTGCAGACGCAGTTTCTGGATGCCCTTTCCTCTATGCTCCAGGGTGCTTTCCGCCAGATAGGACAAGAGTTCAACCAGCAGCTTACCACATCCATGGCTATGCAGGATACGACTCTTGTCCAGATGGGACAGCAGATTGGTCAGCAAATCACATCTGCCATTCCTATGTAGGATAAGGGTAAGCAACCCGCACCCCAACAAGGGAACCATTCAGACAGTCAGGATGTTTTGTCTACCCCACGCAGGGGTTTTATGGGAGATGCCCATCGTGCCTATGTGAAGGGCCAGAAGGGGAAAGAAGAGCAAGAGGGAGAGAGTGTGAGAGAGAGAAAACTCAAGTGTGCGGGTGTGAAGTGATGAGCCACACCACAAACTCATTAGTTTTATTAGGATTAGGTTTTACGCTATGACTGTCTTAAGACAGTCATAGATGTCTTATCTTTTTAATAAAGGGGTGGCAATGTGCCTTTACCCCAACAACCTCCCACCTAAAGGCCAATGTGCCTAAAGGGGAGAAAAGAATAAAAATTACAGCAATATACAGTTACTGTATACAAGACCATAAAATAAGAATGGTCTCATCCTAATCCCATGATGTGGCGGCAATGTGCAAACCGCTTTGTAGGCAAGCTCTTAATGAGCAAATCTGCAGGATTATCATCAGTATGCACCTTCACAAGCTCAAGTCGCTTGTCTTCCAGTACCTCCCTGATGAAATGATATTTCACATCTATGTGCTTGGTCTTCTTATGAAAGACCGGATTCTTTGCCAACATGATAGCACTCTGACTATCACAATGCAAAACTGGCATATCTCCTGTAATGCCCAAGTCTCCCACCAGCCGAGTAAGCCATATTGCTTCCTTGCAAGCCTCAGTGGCTGCAACATATTCAGCTTCAGTAGTTGACAGTGCAACACATTTCTGCAACCGAGATACCCATGATATAGCACCTCCTGCAAATGTGAAAATATAACCGGTAGTAGACTTCCGGTTATCTGCATTCCCTGCATAGTCTGAATTTGTAAAACCATGCACCAATGCATCCTGCCTACCATAGCATATGCACAAGTCTTTGGTACCCTTGAGATACCTCAAGACACCTTTCACTGCTTCCCAGTGCCGCTTGCCTGGATTTGCCATATACCTGCTGATGACTCCCACCGCAAAAGCAATATCCGGACGAGTGGCAACCATGGCATACATCAAAGATCCAACTGCAGATGCATACGGAACCTTGGCCATTTCAGCCTTATCATCATCTGATCTGGGGCTGTCCTTACTGCTGAGTTTTAAATGTGGAGGCAACGGGGTACTAATAGACCTCCCCCCTCCATTTTAAACCTCTGCAGTACTTTGTCAATGTACTCCTTTTGTGACAGAAACAAAAGTCCCTTGGACCTGTCACGAGTAATCCGCATGCCAAGAATATGATTTGCATCACCCAAGTCTTTCATGTCAAAAGACTTATGCAGTTGTTTCTTCAAAGCACTAATCTCATGCTGAGATTTACTGGCAATAAGCATGTCATCCACATATAGAATGAGTAGCATCAAACTGCCATCCTTTGCCCGTTTGGTGTACAAGCAATGATCGGTCTCACACCTATGATACCCTTGGGACTGCATGAAGGCATCAAACTTCTTGTACCATTCTCTTGGCGCCTGCTTGAGTCCATACAAGCTCCTCTTGAGCTTACACACAAGCTGCTCTTTCCCTTTAACAGCATATCCCTCTGGCTGACTCATATAGATCTCATCATGGAGATCTCCGTGAAGAAAAGCTGTCTTCACATCCATCTGACATAAATCCATGTCATCATGAGCAACAAGAGCTAACACTGCTCTCAAAGTAGTCATCTTGACTACAGGGGAAAAGATCTCATCAAAGTCAATGCCCTTCTCCTGCTTAAATCCCTTGGCAACCAATCTGGCCTTATACCTCGGTAAAGCATTTGAATCCACTTTGACTTTGTAAACCCACTTGCATGGCAAAACCTTTCTGCCTGCAGGTAGCTGCACCAAGTCCCATGTATCATTTTGAAGTAGGGAGTCCATTTCTGACTGCATGGCTTTCTCCCACTTCCTTTTCTCTGTTCTTCCCATAGCTTCCTTGAAGCTGGAAGGCTCACCACAATCTGTCAGCATGATAAAATCAGCCACATTATTGGCTCCTGGAACAAACCTGGCAGGAGGCCGTTGTACACGGGTGCTCCTTCTAACAAAATGTTCCGGATTAGGCTGCTGTCCAGCCTGTTCGTCATGCATGACGGGTGGCTGTACCACCATATCTGGCTGTTCTACAGCCACATCTGCTGGCATATCCAGTGGTGCATCATTGGCAAAATTATCTGGCTGATTTCCAGCCTGTATACCCTCTTGAACAGGGTTATTTGCAGCAGCCTGCTGCTGCATATAAATGGGCATTCTTTGCTGTCCAACATCATCATAAATAACCCTCCTGTATTCCACAGGTTGCACGGGTTCCTTGTGTACACTATCCTCTTTAAAGATGACATCATTGCTGCGTATAATCTTCCGTTTAACGGGATCCCATAACCTGTACCCCATTTCACCTTCGTCACCATAACCCATAAAGATGCATCTGATAGACTTTGGATCCAGTTTGGTGCGTAGTTCTTTGCGTACATGAGCAAAGCACTCGCAGCCAAATACACGTAAGTGCTTATATGAAGGTGGTTTGCCAGACCACACCTCCTCTGGCACTTTCAACTCCAAAGCCTTGTTTGGCGACCTGTTAATAATGTGAACTGCTGTTTGCACGGCTTCTGCCCAAAAGCCATGGGGTAATGCAGCATAAGACAACATACATCGAACCTTCTCCTGAATAGTTCGATTCATCCGCTCACTTGCACCATTTTGAGATGCATTATGAGGGGCTGTGAGTTCCTGTTTGATGCCCTTAGCTTTGCAAAACTGCACAAAAGCATGTGACACATACTCACCCCCATTATCGGATCTGAGGCATTTCAGCCTACGACCTGTCCGATTCTCAACCTGAGCGACAAACCTCTTGAAAGCATCTAAGGCATCACCCTTATGCTTCAAGAAATAGACCCACACTTTGCGTGTGGCATCATCAATGAAAGTAATAAAATATTTTGCACCCCCTAGTGATAACTGTGGCATCTCACACAAATCAGTGTGCACTAGATCAAGCGGTGCTCTATTTTGGGGAGTTCTCCTCTTATGAGGAGTCACAGAATGCTTGCCAAATATGCAATGATCACAAATAGGCAAATCTGAAAAAGAAAGAGACGGCAGATAACCCAAACGTGACAGTTCTTGCATTCCTTTAACAGACATGTGTCCCAACCGGCTATGCCACAATGAAACCTTTGGTAGCTCGGTTATGGCAACAACATGATTACCCACACTGGAAACATAAAGAGGGTACAAGGTATCACTCTTAAAACCCTCAGCCACTACAGCCTGGCCATCAGTAATCACCCATTTGGAATCCCCAAATGTGGTGTGGTAACCACTGTCATCCAACAAGCCAGTGCTAATCAGATTTTTCTTGATTTGCGGCACATGGCGGACACCATCAAGCATAAATATGCGTCCATCAGGGAATACTATCTGTATACTGCCAATCCCTGCAATCTGACATGCATAGTTGTTCCCAAGATGAACAACTCCATAAGTACCTGTGTAGGAAGTAAACCACTCCCTATGAGGAGTAACATGAAAAGAAGCACCTGAGTCCAAGAGCCAGGTGTGCATGTCATGGCCATCAATAACCAAAGCATGTGCTATTACAGCAGAAGAGCATAAAACATCATGTATGTCACTGTCACTGTCCTCTGCTGCAACATTCACTGCATCCAAGTCATCTGCCTTGGCCTTGCCTTTGCCTTTGCTTCCATTGCCTGCATCCTTTGTTTCAGCCTTCTTGGCTTTCTGATCCCGTATGAACTTGAAGCACTTAGACTTCACATGTCCCTTCTTGCCACAATAAAAGCATTCAATATCCTTTTTGCCACGGGACTGACTGCGGGATTTGGACTTACTAGCAGATCTCCCCTTCTGCTGAGTCCTGCCTCTATCCTGTACCTGCAAGGCATTTGAAGACTTGCTGCTCGCATTATTCTTCCTGCTCATCTCCTCCATAAGGAGAGAGCTCTCTACATCAGCATACATAAGAGTGACATTCGAATTTGATAGGGTGGTCTTGAAAGTGTCCCAACTCTCAGGGAGGGTACACAGCAAGAAAGTAGCCTTGAACTCCTCATCAAGGTTCAATCCCTGTGCAATAAGCTATGTAAAGATGGCATTGAACTCACTCAAGTGTGAGGTCATAGCTGTACCTTCCTTCATGCGAAGATCAACCAGCTTCGTCAACCAATAAACCTTACTGGCTGAGCTCTTTTGGGCATATAACTCTTCTAGCCTCTGCCATAGGCCATAAGAGGTCTTTTCAGCCTGAACATTGAACACAAGAGTATCAGAAATAGTGAGCATGATAGCTGCCCTTGCGGACAAATCAAGCTCTTCCTAGTCATCAGCTGCCATGTCAGATGGCTTGACACCCTTCACCCTTATGGGCTTAGAAATCTTCTTTAACAGAAGTACATTCAAGCATTGTTCTGCCCATAATGCATAATTGTGTGCTCCTTCCAGTTTCTTTATGTTCAGAATTGAAGATTCACTTCCCCCTGATGCCATATCAGATAAGGAAAGTATCTGAATCCCTGGAAGTAAAAAGACTGAATAAAAATTCTGATTTCTCAGAAAAAAACCTGCTCTATCAAGAGCCAGGAGCACTCACAATAGTGCTGTTTTTTACTGTCAGGAAAATCTGCAGCAAAACAGTAAATGTCCCTGCAATCACTGTACCTTCTGACACACTGTACCGTGCTCAAATAGGCATAAACAGTAAATCCAGAATGCTGCAGCTGTTCCACAAGTGCTTTAACAGTGCATCATTGGCTGACAAAACACAAAACACTGCTGTAAACACTGCTGTACTGGCTGTACTGATCACTTCTCCCACCTCAGATGAGGTATTGCACTGAGTTAATATGCATAAGCCACTTGGCATACACCCAAAAAAAAAATGACACTTCAGCCTGTCACAAAACCTGCAACAGAAAATGGGATAAATCCCAAGCAATCACCCTTCTGCCAAGGGGATAAAATGCATCTGAAGATCTCTGTCGGTAACCCAAGTGCTATCAAACAAAATCTGGGCAAAAGCCCCTTGATCTGACACCTGAACCAAGTGAAGAACACCTCAACAGTGAGGTAGCATGCAATGTGAAAATCTCTCTGACAAAATCAACCAACAGTGTAATGCATATACTGCCCTGTGTAGAAATGACATACACAGATCCCAACGTACAAACACTCAATGAGGAACCTTTTGAGCACTGTCAACTATGGACAGTTAGGGACCGAGTAAACTCGATGCGCCCTGGCCAAGCGTGGCTCAACTGAGGTTCTCTGAGTGTTGCACAAGAAATGTGACCTGCAAGAAAATGTCACCTCGACACTGCGGAAATCGAGACAAATGTGTGCTCTCTGGCACCACACTGTCTCAAGGCATACAAAACATCAACTGCCGGGCAAAAGCCCTATGATCTGCTCACCCAGAAACTGAGATTCAAGCCCAGTAAAAGCATAAAAATCCTCTGCAAAATCAAGGCATTTCCTTCATGAAAACAGATACCTGTGCAATCAACCACACACTGTGGTTCTCTTCACCTCAAGCACGAGGTGAATGAAGGTACTTGCTGTACTTTCAAGAAAACACAGTTTTGTGAACTGAAAGATGATCCTGAATCAAGAGCAGAGAGCTCTTTCTCCTTCTTTTTCTTCCCAAAAAAAAATCTGCGCCTGCTGTACTTCCTGTACCTGCGCAGTCCTGCTGTACTTCCTGTACCTGTGCAGGGTACGGAATCCCAGAAAAAGAAAAAAAAAATTTCGACAGTTCTCCCTGATGCACGTCCTGTACCTGCGCAGTGTAAGTCCGTACGGATGTACGGCTCCTGTACGGCATCCGTACGGCAGGTACGGATGGCCGTACCTGAGCGCGCGCTGCGCGCTCTGGCTCTACGCAGCCTGGTGCTGTGCACTGGCTGCCCCTGCGCAGGCTAGCAGCAGCTAGCTGCTGCTGTAGCTCGTGCTGCTCCGCTTGCCGCCGCCCGTGCTCACGCTGCCTTGCTCGCCTCCGCGCTGCGCCGCTGTGCCCCGCGCTGCGCTGCCGGTGCTGCCTGCAGACCTGCGACGCCTGTCCGTACGGATGTACGGACGACGTACGTCCGTACGTGCGCTGTCACCTGCTGGCCCGTTGGCCCTTGCAGAGGCTAGGTAGAGGTCGAGGGGGGTGGGTAGGCAAGGGTAGAGGGAGAAGTGGCTCTGATACCAGTTGAAGGGCCAGAAGGGGGAAGAAGAGCAAGAGGGAGAGAGTGTGAGAGAGAGAAAACTCAAGTGTGCGGGTGTGAAGTGATGAGCCACACCACAAACTCATTAGTTTTATTAGGATTAGGTTTTACCCTATGACTGTCTTAAGACAGTCATAGATGTCTTATCTTTAATAAAGGGGTGGCAATGTGCCTTTACCCCAACACTATGAGCATCAGTCTTTAGGACCATTGCATGTACCCCAGCTTGGGGATTATCTGGACATAGATGATGCGTTTTTTGTGCCACATAGCACCTTCTTGCAAGATGTTAGGCCATCTTTTGGCTCTCATCTGTGCAAGCTGAACCGTCTCTTTAAGGCCGACCCGTTGGTGTGCATCCGGCTAGTGCTCCTTTCACCGCACCAGCGAGTATGCCTGCAATTGGCTTGGGTTTATATGGCAACCCACACCCCTGGGAGAGAGGTTAGTCCTCTTCTCAGCCCTTTGGTATGCCATCATTCTAGAGAGAGGCATTTGGCAAGTCCGGAGCTTATGCACCTATTGCTCCGCCAGCGAGCACATATAGCCGGACACAACTAGTGCATCAGATGGCAGCAACTTCTACGCAGCAGGGGGTTGGTGGTGGGCAGCAAGCCACTTTTGATGACATGTTGGCAGATTCTTTGCGTTCATACAGGGCCCTACCTGAGGCCATCAAACTTGAGATGCCCTTCTCCGATTATGTGAACCTCAAGCGTGATGATGCCCGCACTTTTGGAGGCTACACACACAAGAATTATGCAGCTAAGGATATCAAGGACAAACTCACAGTGCATAAGTTTAAAGGGGACACTCGCACTCCCAATGAGTTGGAAGAGTGGCTCACGAAACTGGAAGACTATTTCTGCTTCTACCCCAAGTCTGAGGAGGAGCGCATCATTTTTGCAAGTATGCATGGTGATACGAGGGATTCGCCTCAGAAACCAACCACTTGGAGGGGTTTCAAAGAATTGATGGTCACTACATTTGTATCTCCACTTGTATTGGATCAATACTTGGCTGAATTTTATGCCTTGGCATAGACCGGTACGGTCCAAGAGTACTCTCAACGTTTTTGGAGGCTTTCCCTGTTTGTGCAGGATGTATCTGAAAAGGGAAAGCTACTGCGTTTTATCCATGGGTTAAGTTCTTCTCTCGTTGCAGATGTGAAGGCACATAACCCTCAAACAATTGAGAGGGCAGCTCAACTTGCAGAAGTATTTGAGCCTAAATATGCTAGCAAGCACAGAAATGCCATGGGCAGCTCGCATGCTATGTGGTATGACACTGAGTCGAAGCCTAAGTTTGCTGATTGGACTGACAAGAAATCTGCAGCAGCACCATTTCCTCGCTTTCCTACTGTCTCGGGTAGTAAGATGCCGTATGCCAAGCCTTACAGGTATCCTGATGCGAAGCCTGGAGGCAAGCCTACTGCTGGAAATGAGCATGCTGAGATAAAACAGCATACACAAGCAATAATGGACAGCAGAAAGAAGGCCAACTTATGTTTTAAATGTGGCGAGAAATGGACTCCTGAGCACAAGAATGTGTGCAAGATGTGCAACAGTGGTACTGCCAAGCTCAGCATGATCATTGACCTCTCAGATGACGAGGAATTGTTTAATGCCCCAGGTTCTTTGGATACGTCTCAAGATGAGATGGCAAATACACATGATGCAGATGAGACTCCTAACACTAGAGCCACGAAGGGCACCGACTTTCCTTTTGATCTTGGTGGTGCTACTGCGCATGACACTCATGCTTCGCATTCGTATGAGATTCTGCCCACTGGTGGCATGAGAGGCCGTAGGCCAACACTCTTTTCTGTGGAGCATTAGGATGCGGTACCTTTTTATGCACATGAAGATGCAGGTGGTAATTCTCCCGTGAACGAGGATGAGGTTTATTGGGATGCCCAGCCGACACTTTATACTATTTCCATGCATGCCCTGATGGGTGCCAAAAGTGCTGATACTATCAGATTAACAAGGATGATTAAAGGCAGGATTGTGCATGTGTTGGTGGACAGCGGTACCACCCACAGTTTTGTTAACTGCAAGACCTTACAAAGGGTTGAACTGATTGCTACTGAGATAGACCATGGGCTGAGAGTAGAAGTGGCCAATGGACAGCATATGATCAGTAGATCTTGTTGCCAAGATGCAAGGATTAAGTTCTCTGATGACTATACTTTTGCAGGTGATCTCTTGGCAATTGACATGGGCCCAATAGATGTTGTCCTGGGCGGTGATTGGTTGCAATCACTGGGCAAAATCAGCATGGATTTCAATGCCTTGACACTCAGCTTTGTCCACAAGGATGGATCAGTTACATTGCATGGTATTACAACTCCTAAATTGCAGGTCATTTCAGCAAGACAGTTGGCTAGAGAGCTCAAGAGTTGCAGCGCCATATATGCATTAAATGTGTCAGTAACTAAAGAGGGTGGCACTCCCCGTGTTGATGATTGTGATATGCAGAGATTGCTCTCAGAGTTTGCAGATGTGTTTGCTGATTTGCCATCACAGTTGCCCCCAAGAAGAGATGTAGATCATGCCATAGTCCTAGAACCTTGCAGTAAGCCAATCAATAAGGCCCCATACCGACTCTCTAAGGTAGAACGGGAAGAGAGTGATGTAGTGAAGGGGTAGGGACAGATTTGGAGAAAGGGGGATAGAGGAGCAGAAGAGAGAGAGACAAAGGGGAAGGGAGAGTAGATAGGATTAGATGTCACATCAAAAAGTACATAGTAGGGGTTGGATGGAGACTTATATAGTCCCTTCACATTTTCCCCCTAAAGGGCCTCTAACTTGGTCTCTTTTTTCCCTTCATTACACAGTTGCTACTTCTATCTGTGAAGATGAGTACAAAGCAGCCTTTACAACTACTGTGGAGTGTGTTTGGCTTCGAAAGCTACTTGCATATCTTTATGCATGTCAAACTGCTCCTACCGTTATCTTCACTCATAGTCAAAGTGCTTTTGTTGTTGCACGGAATCCTGTTTTCCATGCTCGCACAAAGCATATTGAGGTTCACTATCACTATGTCAGAGAGCGATTGTCAACAGGTGATATTCATTTGTCTTATGTTCCCACTGAAGACAATTTGGCAGATCTATTTACGAAGGCTCTACCTCGACCTACGTTTGAGGCTTTTCGGCAAGCTTTAAACTTAGTACCTTTTGTAACCTAATATGTTGTACTCTATACAATCATAGGCTGCTATATCCCTACAGGATGAACATCTGCAGCCATGACATTAGATATTCAAGTATCCTGAGCGATGTCCACGATACTTCAGCCCACACCATGGAGAGGGGTTTGTAGGCCATTCTATGGGCAATCCACAAGTGCCACTTATTCCTTGGTATGTGCCTTGTAGGCCTAGTTATAGTCAATTAGGACTATTGGTACAGTTAGTACGTGTAGCACCTAGGTCAGTTAGGATACTTAGTCCAATTAGGACAGTTAGCCCTAGGTTGTTATGTTGGCTCTCTCTTCAATTCATTACAACATCTCGTTTTTCTCCTTCTCACCTCCATTTTTTAGCTTCCATTGATTGCCATAGCCAACAGGGAGGAGTTTGAGGATCGAGCTATCTGGATTCTGGATTCTGGATTCTGGATTCTAGATTTTGATCTGGATTTTGTACTTTCAAGTTTTGACATATATGAAGTACTTTGAGCCATATATCCATTATTGGCATTTTGTAGCTTGTCAATCTTTAGCCTTTCTCATTGATTTCAGATTTGTCAATTTATTCCCCATTGTTCTAATATGACAGATCTAAGTTCTATACTATTATCAAACGAGCACTTGCTATTGACAGTAACTAGCTGCTCAAAATTGCAAATGGCATGTATCCTGTTATTGACTATGCTCTCCCCTATAAATTCTGCCGATTCGATTTGCTACTTGCAAGTACAAGAACGAAGAGCAAAGAACAGAATGAAAAGGGGAGGGCAGCCACTAAGCAACGACTTCGCTCCAAGGTAACTGAAAACGAGGAGCTAAGGTCCAAGCTTGTTATTGCTAGAATGAGCATCTTTTTATTGCTAAAACAACCATCATTTATGAAGAAATAATGTGCGGTCTTTGCTTTGTAAGTCTTTCATCAACATCAGTTGTAAAGTTCACTTCGCGTTCAACTGGATTCCAAGAAATGAGATATGTGCACCTTCAAGCCCTCAGGGCCCAAAATAAGATGCAAGTTGCATGGATAAAGGAATGTCCACTTAGATATGGATACATTTGTACACAAAATGCTCAAGGGAAGACTCTGTCATGATAGATACTAGCATTAATGTGAACATAACTTTTATATACAACAGAGGGTCTTTCAAGACAAGTCATACACTTCATACAACGTGATACAATTGTTATATTAATATAGCACCCTCCCGCCTCAAAGAAAATACCAAATAAAATAAAATATAAAGCATGAAATGATTATTTTTGAAACAAAACAATTTTAAGGAGCGGACTTCACAGGCAACCAAACGTGGACATACTGAACATTCATTTACTATGTTTTCCAAAGAGGGGGATCGAGCCTTGATGATTTAACAAATAGATGGTTTACATCAGGAGCTACCAAAAAGATTTAGAGAGGAAAAAGTCCACTTAAAGATAAAACATGCAATGTGACTATTCTTAGAAGTACACCTGTGCTGCACGATTCATTGTACGACGTTGCAAAGCAAGGCGAAGCTGATTGAACACATCGCCCACGATCTCTTTCTGGTTCATTAACTCAATCAATCTTTGCCTGTGTTCTCGGCCATATGCAAGCGCCCTTGCCTAGTCAATAAAAAACCAGAAAATTCATCACTTGGACAAATGCACAAGAAGCTGGGACGTGTAAACAAGAATAGTTCATATTGACATCATCATTTGGCTACCTCTTTCTCCAACTCTCTACAAATGAGTGCTGTTCTCCACCGAAGATGAACTTTTGACTGGCTGACGTCAGTATATATGTGGTCCCCCACGTACAGTGTTTCATCACCTTGAAATCCCAAAGCCTTTTCCACCATCTGAGCACTCCCTCCACAGTAGAGACCCCCTAAACAATCGCCAACATTAGTATTGATCGCCTCTAAAACTTCCCCTCGTACAACAAATTGGAGCCTATACCTGATTTAGCCTTGAAACAAGGGCGCATCAATCCATCCTCCGTGACTACCTCATAAAGAGGGTGGGACACTTGGAAAAATTCAGGTTTCCGTGCAGAAACTATCACCTGCAATAACGAAAACAATATAATACTCTCTGTTCTTTTAAAACGCATAAAACAAATGAAAAGAAAAAGGGCAATAAATTTTGTGATGGTAACCAACATCATTTAACACACAATGAACAATTTTGTAAGAGTCAATCAATCGTACAGTTCTTGCAAAACTGTCTTGCCAACACCATCTTTTGCAAAACGGTCAGTTATAAATTTACAGACATAAACCTCTAGAGATTACGGACACAACCTCTCCATTGAGAGCACCCATTGAACACAAGCTTCTACAAAGCACTTTGTATACACATTCTTGACCAATCTCGGTGCATTAGGATTCAGGAATGAGCCAGAAATTGAAGCATGCACATCACGCTTCAATAAGATCCATGGGCCTTGTAGACACTTCCATAATACCATAATGGATATGTTTTTCCATAGAAGAATCTGTGATGCAACAATGTTGACCGGCAGATGATCTATCATCTTGCATTGCAGGACATACACATTTGTCACAGCCGCTTACCATTACTATTTTTTTATTTCATCATCTCTGAAGTAAACCTCCTAGATGGAAATCTATTCCCCCATTCAAGGTACATTTATGCGCTATGCTAAGGATGATCAGAGACATAATATCACAAAATTCCTATCCTCTGAAAACATTCATGTAATTTCATAAGATGCAGCTCAATCACAATACTTGTGCACTCGATTTCAGTGCTGTGCTAAGGATATCCAAGAGACACAAAATCACACATATTCTTTTGATCATCCCTTCATCCTCTAAAACCATTCATATAATTTCAGAAGGTTATGGCGTATCTTTAAGCCATGCATTCTATATATATACTAGTGCATTCGCCTTTAAACAACATAGAGGTTCCTTTTCAACTGTAAAGTCTGTCACAAAGAGTCCGGATACCCCACCACAAAAGCCCAAATATTTCCCTATTACTTCCACCAAAACCAATCGTAATTAATGAAATCCGCAATAAAATCTCATTTAAATATGTCAAATGCATGATTAGGACATCATGATGAATGTATTTGGCATATTCAATGCCAATATAAACATTTGCAATGATGTCCATTATTTGCCTTCGTGGCACAAAACCATAGTGAGCAAGGTGCAACTTGCAAGCCCGTGAATAAGAGATGCGATATGCGTAAGACAAGCATTTTAGAAACAAGCTTATACACCACAGGCATTAATGTGATGGACCACCAACCCGATAAATGTTGGCATAAAGGCTTTTTAGCAAACCATTTTTCCATGATGAAGGCATAAAATCCAAGCATGATTAACCATGAGTAGCAGAACAAGGCTAAGCTAATCCCAAAATTCTAAAAAGAAGTAATCCGTGAGGCCATCCCAACCCAAGGATTTGGGGTGGGTCAATTTGGACAATGCTAGTTTCAATCCTTGTTCAGTAAAAGGCAACCCCAAAGCATGTACTCCTTGCGATAGAATTGGACGAAACATTACGAAGAAAAATATTTCAAGCTGTTGCCTATTCATCATTATCCATTAGCCATCCTAGCGCAACACCCAATGCAACGTATGCATACAAGGAGGAGTGTGAAGGTTGTTGAAAAAGAACTTGGAAGCTGATATACTCGTGTTAAGTTTCGGCAATGCTACTTTATACTTAAACAGAGTCCACGCACGCATGTGAGTGTGTGTGTGTGTGTGAAGACTCGACAAAACCCCGTTTCATAGTGGAATGAAAACAATTTTGGTAATGGACGCAAAAGAGTAAACTACTGTATTTTAACAAAAATTCTCTAACTGTAGAATGCATGACTACACAAACGAGTTTTGCTTTGATAAATCGTAGCAAGCATCACTTTTATTTAAGAGGAGAGTCTACATACCTGCCACCATCCAACAATAAAAACATGGTGAGAACCAATCAAACCTTAATTGGGAAGACAGGTGTCATAAACACCCCTCCCTTGTTATCGGGGTAACAATAAAAATAAACAATTAACCATAAACTTATCAAGCTAGGTGTAAAAAGATGAATGCAAAAGTTGTACAGAGAAACGGTATGACCAGCGGAGGAGTGTAGGACAAAGGAAATTAAGTTAAGGGAATAATGGGGGTGATAAAGTGAAGGTACAATAAAAATTTTGTGAATTATGTGTGAACGCATATGGAAATGTATGAGAAGGCCCCAGACATAGTAGGGAGAGCGTCTCACAGCTTGTTGACTCAGGCGGAGTTCTTCATACACATCCAGATGCCGTCTTGCAGGTTGCCACCAATTTCTATGCCTCCCTTCTTACAGCAATTCCTGACACTCACGCCACAGATGATGCTAGACTGGTTATTTGGTGGCACTTACCAAGGTTGGTGACCGGGGATATGTCTGTTTCACTTGATGCGCCCTTCACCAACATAGAGTTCAAGACTGCTCTTTCTACCCTTCACAAGGACAAGTGTCCTCGTTCAGATGGACTTACCCCCTTATTTTTTATTACTTTTTAGGATCAGATTGGGGATCACATCACCTCAGCCCTGCAGGGTGTATGGGGCTCGGGTGAGATGCCAGACTCACTTAAGGAGGGCCTCATTCATTTGATTCCAAAAGGGGGTTGCAGGAATTTAGTGTCTCATTGGAGACCGATTACCTTGCTAGGTACCTTGTATAAAATCCTAGCTAAAGCCATCAGCCTTCGTCTGCAGATCTCATTCATGATACGCAGACGGATTTTGTGCATGGTAGGAGCATCTTTAATAACAACTTCTTATTTTGGGGGGCTTCGGATTGGGCCATGCATAATGGCCAAAGGCTGGCCATTCTACTCTTGGACTTTGAGAAAGCTGAAGACAGGGTAGATTGGAGCTTTCTGGAGGGCACACTTACTCGTTTTGGCTTCCCAGACACATGGATCAGACGGGTGTCAGCCCTCCACAGATCAGCCCACAGCCAGGTTCTTATTGGTGGAGTCAGGGGAGACAGGTTTAAGATTACCATATCAATCCGTCAAGGATGCCCCTTAGCCCCCTTTTTATTCCTTTTTGTGACTGAGGCTATGAGCTATTACATTAGAGCTCAACCTGGGATTTACGGCTGTTTTTTTGGATGCCACTCCACAAACACTGAATCATTCAGGATGGCATTGGATTTGTTTTGCATTGCGGCAAGTGCACACATAAATTGGAACAAATCCAATGGTTTTTGGATCAGTGATGAAGGTGAAAGCAACCTAGGACTCCAACCTTGAGACTTGCCCATCATAGACAAGTCATATAAAGAAAGAAAGAAAGAAAGAAAGTTTATTAAAGTCTTCGGAAGACCGATGGGTCTATGAGACTGTGAAAATCCTGATACAACGAGCTATGGTAGTGGAGCTACTAAACGAGCGTCCATACCAACGCAAAATGCAAAATGCCAAAAGTGCAGAATGGCAGTACTAAGTCCTAAGTACAACATAGTGATGTCGGTGGTCGACTATATATCAATCTCAGCATCATCATCAATATCATCATCATCCCCAGCAATAGCAAGATATTAGGATGGATGAGGCAGTGGAGGCATGACCAAACCACACAAGACCAGGCCAAATCAAACGCAGAGCACCACGAAATGCCACATGGATATGTCTAACCAGGGCTACTGTGACCCCCATCGATCAAGCTCCAACTCTAAACAAGAAGGGGATGTCTCCAAGTGTGATCTGTGTGTCGACCCTCTGTCTGAGCTGTCGGGTCACGGGTTCTGGGTCACGGTCATGTCGAGGCCTCGTCTCGTTCGGGTCCATGTGATCTAGCTGAAAGAACTCCGTGATAGAGCTCTGAGAGGGATCAACCGAGGAAGAAGTCTGCTCCTGTCTCCGTGCTCAGAGTATCCTCTCGCGGTGTCTAAGTGCCTCATGAATGAAACCTGCCAAACACCGTTGGTCTAGGTAGGAGAGGAAATGGGCTAAAATCCCATAACTATCTCTGAAGAGGCAATGGAAACGTCCTCGGATCTCATAGTACACAGTCTACCTGAAGATGAAATGCTTCTCTATCTCAACCTCCTGTATGTCACATAGTGTGCATATGCGCCGCTCCCTGGGTAGTCACTCTGCTCTGCCGCTCTCGATGCGAAGTCTGTGTGAAGAGACCCGGAACTGCCCAAGAGAGATCCTCATCGAGTGGGGTAGGTGAATCTGTGTGTATCCTCGTGGGTCAATGAAACCCTCCGCTGTGATATGTAAGAAGTGATCTCTGTAGAAGCTAAGCTTCACTGGAGTTCACTCGGTTCCAATCAGGTCCGAAAAGTGTGTAGCTGTAGTAGATCCTCACGGATAACCTGGTTGACCTCGTGTGATAAGAGAGGAGAGAACCGAGCATCCATGCTATACTGGAAGGGAGGTAGTCTATCCATGTGGAGCCCCAGTCGCTCAAACCATCTCTCTGTACGTGCATACCACCACCTTTGATCTCCTCCTACTGCAAGTGCCATAGAAGAGGATAAAGCTATCCATGGTAGCCTGCTACGCCCCGAGGTATAATCCCCATATTCCCTAACTCGTACAGATATGTGATGACCTGAAATGCAGCATCTAGCTGTAAAGGGGGTGACCCAAACTCAGCCTGAATGATCTGGTGAGGAACGGATGACTTACCACGAATCATCCGTGATAGCACGAGAACCTGTAGCCGCTCCACACGGGCCCACCCTGTATCCGACAAGTCTAGCTCCCAACAAGGACTGCCGTACATCCCCGCTGGGCGAGCCAAGGAGTCAAAAAGCAATCCCTTGGTGCGTGGATCCTGAAAGTGTGAGTGGAAGTACTGCCTCTCTAGCCTGGCCAATGAGGCATACCCTCTACTCAAGCGTGCCTGCATCGGGGTCTCATAGTGAAGCTCGGTCCGGAGAAGATAACCCCAAGATAAGTATATGATGAAACTATCTCAACAAATGACCCCGCAAATGTGAACTGCTCCTGATGCATGATGGCTCGAGATGTATTGAAGATCATGACCTTGGTTTTACCCAGGTTGACCTTCAAATCATGAGACTCACAAAAGGACTGTAGTGCATCTAGGTGTCTCTGAAGCCCCTCTGCTGAGGAAGACAAGAGAGCCACGTCATCTGCATAGAGCAAAATCTGGATCAGCGTGCCTGCAAGAGAGCAACCTACACCCCCTGTGTCTGCATCACTGTCTCAAGCTCGTCAATGTAGAGACCAAACAAGGTAGGCGACAAAGGACACCCTTTTTTGACCCCGATGGTACTCATGATCTCGTCTGTCACCCGGATCCTACCCGAACTCTGCCAAAAACTCTCTCGTAAAGTGCCATGATAGCCCAAATGATCTCCTGGTCATAACCCAAGTCCTATAGGCACCGTATGAGGCGGGCTCTCGAGACTGTGTCAAATGCCTTGCGAAAATCCACAAAGCAACAATAAACCCTCTGCCTCCGTGATCTCGCCTCCTCGATGATACATCTGAGCGTCAGAATGTGGTCCATGGTTCCATGATCACGCCGGAATCCGGCCTGTCCTGCTGCTCTGAGTCCTCGACACTCTGCAAGTCTGCTAACCTCGGAGTCAAGTACTGATGCATAAATCTTGGACATGACATGTCCAATCATAATGGTCCTGCAGTTCTCCGGGCTCATGGGATCCCCTGCCTTGTGGATGGGTGAGATAGTGTTAATGGTCCAAGTGTGTGGAAATCCCAAACAAACCGCTTCATTAAAAAGCTTTGCTAAGATCGGGGCTAGGAGGTTAATCCCATATGCAATGAACTCAGTACATAGTCCCTCATGATCCTTCGCTCGGCCATTATGAAGTTTCGTCACAGCATCCTTTACCCCTCCTCCAGTGAAGAGGGTGCAGGATGTGGGACGAGGCATGTGTGAGGCTAGGGACTGGCTGATTTGGGATGTCATAAAGTGTGCGTGCATAATCAAACCAGATCTGGGTGTCAGTGAGTGGCGGAGGGGACCATCCTTCTAGAAATCTCCGCAAGAAGTCCTTAGAGTTGTTACTAAACAAAATGTTCAGTAGCTCCTCCTCGTTTCGATGAACAAAGTCTAGTTTCTTCCTTCGTACCAACCTACGATATTCACGTAGCGTATCTAGTGCGCTCGGAAGACTGTTTTTGGTTTCGAATCTGAGTTGACGGCGTAAGGCCTTACACTCATCATCGTACCAACTATTACAGGGTACGGTTCCAGGGGTTAGTGCATTGTTTCCTCTCAGGAAAGTCAGTTGCAAATGATGTCAAAGCTAGAGCGTTCAGTGGGAGAGCTGCAAAGCTAGAGTGTGGAGTGGTTTTGAAAGTTGGTGTCTTTCACGAGAGCTCCTCCTGAGTACAAGGGAAGGTTGTGTCACATGGCGCCCTCTCCTTTCCCCTCACCTGGCTCCTTGCATGCTTTTCCCAACAAGCTTTCCTCCCTCCCCCCTCCCCATGCCCTCCCCCGTTTCTCTCTCTCTCTCTCTCTCTCTCTCTCTCTCTCTCTCATTCACACGCAAGTTTGTAGAGGTATCGGCAGTGTTTGTGCATGCACATACACATTTGTATGAATACAAACATGGATTGAAGCCTGGACAGGAGCCCTAAAAGGATTTTTTCTCATGCAACATTCAATCTTGTGCCCCGTCTCATGGGGGAGATTGGTTGGACAGCAGCAGATGGATCTTTACTTCAGCCCATCTCAAATATCCCCCTTCCCCTCTCATGGCTGCGATTCTGAAAGCTTGGGGCTGCTTCAGAAACACACTTCGTAGAGTTCCACCCACCTCTCATGAAGAAATTCACAGGCAGCCAGTCATGTGGAATGACTCGATTTTGGATGATCATGGCAGGCCACTTGGAGTGTCACATTATATGCAGTGGTCTAGATGGGGATCTACCTCTACTGTAGGCGCTTGGTAGGCCTTTATGAGACTTCCAAAAAATCAGAGACTTTTAGCAGTTGGCCACCTCAGAGGGAGTGCACTCAGGATACAGCAGATATAGGCAGCCATTCCGCCAGAGTGGATAGACACAGATGGCATGCCACTTACAGAGTCCACTTGCTGGGGAGCTTTTTCAAGGACGGCCATTCCATTGCAGGATGCACATAAGGATACCCTTGTCTTTGATGTTCATTCAGGAGGCAGACTTATTAGATCTTCTAATGATATTCTCTTGGAGGTTGCACTTCAGCCTGTCAGGATTGCACGATTCATGGAGTGGGGCAGGGACTCACAGTAGTAGCTTGGCCCTGATCCTATTCTCCTTGCACTGGGGTCTTGGAGACTTTGGTTGTATGGTGGTTCTCCTATTAGGTTCTTGCGGTGGGACCCAAGAGAGTGGGAATGGATTGATAAGGGGCACCGAGAGAAGAGCTTCCCCTTCTTTCACTACACAGTTAGATATGCCCGGAGATTTCAGCTCAGCAGTAGAGGTTAGAGGCCCTCCAGAGCGACACATTGCGATAGTTTTCAGATGTCCACAGTTGTGCGAAAGAACTTTTGGCGTAGGCTCTGAAAATCCCTCAAGAATAGAAAGATCGCTCTTTTCTTTTGGCTTTCTATTCATGGAGGGATTGCAGTGAACTCGTGGAGATCCAAGTTCGGGGCTGGCCCTACATGTCCTAGTTGTCACATGGCAATTGAGTCAGTACAGCATTGCCTTTGGGAGCGCAGACAGGCGAGGACGATCTAGAAAGGTGTTGCTAGGATTTTCAGTATCTTTCATACAGCACCTTTCTATATGACCTCGAGTTCAGTGGCTTGGTTCTCTCTTACTAGCCCACAGGTGTTTTTCAAGGAACATGATCCAGATCCAGCTTTCATTGTACGGCGATACTCAATGGAGCCTTGTTCCCTCCAGAATGTTCCCTTTACTCATTTCACAGTTGCTCATGCCTCAGTAGACACATCTTAGGTATTTTGGCTAGCATTACAACGTGGCATATTTGGAGAGCCATGTGTAGAGAGGCAATGGAGGGTATCCAGGTTCACCCTTCCCAGACTATGGCCAGTATTTGGACTGACACAGTACACACTTTGATGGCCATTTGGGCGAGCATGCAGGGATCCTCCAGAGCAACCACTACCAAGAGAGTTACTTTTTTCAAAGTTTGGAGAGGATCTCCTTTCTTCTCTGAGTCTCCTTCAGGGTTGAGATGGCATTTTAAACCTCCACCTTGTTTCTTTATTAGCTCATTTTGAGCTGTTTTTTTCGTCATGCATTGCTTGATGTACTCCCACATTTGAGCTTGCTCTCGCAGTTTTCATTCATACTTAATGAAGTAATTTTCTTTTTAAAAAAATGTATGAGAAGAAAAATTACTGAACAATGACGTTTTAGTTTTTCTTTATGCAAAAAAAAAAAGAGGGAGAGGGGGGGAGGTAGGGGAATGAACTAAGTATTATATACATAAAAATACATGTTAAACAAAAAATTTACAAGCTAGGCTAGTCCAAGCGCTGCTTAAATTTTAATTGTATATAAGGGAATGGAGTGTGATTCATAATAATATAGAAGGCACAAAAAGTAAAACCTCTAGTAAGACATGATAGTAATAGGGGATGAGAGAGGGGGAGGTATATACAAGCAAGACATAGTATTAGTGAGGTATAAGAGGGGGTTTTTTTTAAAAGCAATGTAATAACGAGATATAATGATGTAATAACAAGCATAATTGAAGGGAAAGAGGGGGGTTTAAGAAAGGAATCGTGGGCTTCAGGGACTAGAAAGTATCACTACCTAGGAGTCCATGTGGAAGGAGAGGTTGGGAATGATCAATAGTTTTAGTCGAGCTACAATGGGGACAAACAATAGCTTTGACGAGCCTTGAATAGTGGAGCATTTGATGGATTAGGATGAAGCGAGATGCACAGAGCAGGGAAGGAGGGATAACTTGTAGGCGTGCGGGCAAACGGAGGTGTTGGCAAAGAGTAGAAGAGGCAAGAGGCGAGGAGCATAGCATAGAGATGACAGCACACACGGGTTGGTGGGCTGGAAGAGTAGGAGGCAAGCTGGTGGAGTAGGACTCGGCAAGTTGGTGGAGTAGGAGGCGCAGACAGCGAGAAGGGCTCAGACAAGGGGGGAGAGAAGGTGCAGACGGCACGATAGAAGAAGCCGGCGTCGGGGAACTAGAGGTAGCGTGGCAGGGATGGGCGCAATTGGTGCACTGAGTTGGCGTGGGGGCTAACAAAGGTGACGGGTGAGCTTTGGAGGTGCGAGGAAGGGTTGGAGGTAGGGGTTTAAATAGGTGAGGAAGTGAGGCAGTCGGGACAATTTGAGGGAATGGGACAACGAGGAAGCGAGACAGTCCGCAGGGGGGTGGGGCGGGGTAGGTAAAGTAGTTGTGTTTACGGAGAGCAATTTGGTTAGGGAGAGAGGTTGAGCGTGTCGGAAAAATAGAAAATAGGAAAATTTTGAGTAAAATTAAAAGGAGTTGAGTAAAACAGTAGTTAATTAGAGAGAAATTTATTTAAAAAGGGAGAATAAAGTAGGAGTGGATAGAGAAAAAATAGGAAAAGCTTAGAGAGAAACTAGGGGAGAAAAAAATGAGAGAAAAAATAGGGAGAATTTATTAGAAAATTAGGGGAACCAAGGGGAACAATAGGAGAAAAAATAGGAAAAAAGGGAGAAAAAAAAGGAGGGGGGGGAGGGGGAGTACAAGGAAAACTTTGAGAACAATAGGAAATTTTAGGAGAGAAAAAAGAAAAAAGGAGGGGGGGGAGGGGGGGGAAAGGTTAAAGGGAAAAAATTAGAGGAAAATAGGGGGGAAGGGGAAGATGGGGGGGAGGGGAATAAAAAATAAAAGAAATGGGAAAAAGGATATATTAGGAAAAAATTAGAAGTAAGTTAGGGAAAAATAGAAAAATAAAAGGATTGGAAACAAGGAAGGAAAATCGAGGAGTAAATTAGGGGAAATTTTGAAGATAAGAAAAGGAAGCAGAAGGTAAAAAACTAGGAATAAATTAAAAGGAAATTAGTATGAAAAACTATGTAGGAGAAAAGGAAACTGAAAATTTGAAGATAAGAAATAATTAAAATAAAAGGAAAATTTTAAGGAAAAACGTGAAAAATTTAGGGAGATTAGGAGATTAGGAAAATAAAGAAAATTAGCGGGGGAAAAAAGGGGGGGGGGGGGGGGGGGGGGGGGGGGTAAAAGAAATTTAGGAGAAATGTTAGGGAAAATTTAGGCAAAAACTAGGAAGAAATAATTAGGTAGAATTTACGGGGAAATTGGGATAGAGGGAAATAAGGAGGTGTTTAAAGTGGATAGAGGGTATTTAAATTAAGTCAAGGATACAGTCAGAAAAAGTCTTTTTCAATAAGGTAAACAAATTTAATTGCATAAACGCAAAAAGAGCGAGAGGATTGTGTGTGTGTGTGTGTGTGTGTGTGTGTGTGAGAGAGAGAGAGCGAGAGAGAGAGAGAGAGAGAGAGAGAAGCACCCATGGCGATCTCATGGGACGCCCTGAGCCCTCCAGGATCCACCCATCAACCTCTTCTGCAGTCCCGCCTGCTAGTCGAGCCCCTATACGACCCCTTTCCTTCTTTCGTACAGAAAACAAATAAGTCAACACACTTGTCCTTGACTACAGGACACTCAATAAACTCGCAGTCCGCAATAAGCTCCCAATGCCCCCAGCATTGAGTACATTTTGGAGACTAAACGTTGCAAAGTACTTTTCCAAGATAGACCTCAGAAGTGGCTACCATTAGGTCCATAGCTTCGACGCTAACATACCAAAGACAGCATTCAAGACAGAGCAAGCTCATTACAAGTTCGTGGTTATGCTATTTGGTCTCAAGAATGCACCGCCAACATTCAACAAAATGATGTCATGGGTATCTGCTCAGTACAAAAGAGTGTGTTTATTCACCTCTCTGCATGATGTACTTATTTTTTCAACAACAGCAGAGCAGCACATTGTGATGTGCGACAATCGGGTCTACCTAGCTGCTAAGAAGAGTGAATTTGGCATGATCGAGCTTCCGTATTTGGGCTATATCATCGATGCAAACGGCACCTTCTTGCACCCCGAAAAGGTAACGCCATCACAAGCTAGGCTCTCCCCATGACAGCTCAGGAGATCCGCTCTATTTTGGACTTTGCCAGGCCTACAATTCTCACATGGACGGATTCTCCACATATATAGCACCTAGTTCCAGATTATAGGAGAGTGACAAACCTTTTACCCTCAGCAGTTATCACTCCAAGGAGGCAAGTGTATTTCAACTTTGTCTCACAATAGTCATCCATATAGCAATACCTCAATTTCCAAGAGTGCATTCGAGTATTATGGAGTTTTTGGGCATTTGGTTTTGATTGCCTCGTCTCAGTGGCTTCGTTAATCACCCAAACAGTTGATGGAGTATCACCCGCAGTCTACGTGGGTGGTTCTTCTACAATGGGGAGGGTCCATGCCAACAGTTGGTAGCATGTATCAAGTCTTAGCCTTCCAATGTTCAGTACCTTCGCATCAGCAGCCCAGTCAGTCCTCAGCAATTCACGAGGACATCACCTTTTTGGAGCAGTGCAAACTCAGTACCAATGCCAGACTAATATTCCCATTTCTTTGGAAGGACAGTCAAGTTTCAAGCAACAGTTAGTGGTCATCATGATCACATCCGCTTGGTAGATTCATTCAAGCATTGACCGCCATCCAAAATTTAAGCAGGAGGGAATGTCACATGCATCCCAGAACTAGGGTGTATTGTGACACATTCAGACCCAATATATTTTGTCGTATGTCGTGACACCTTTGTGAGCCCTAGTCCAGGGACGAGTCTCGTATGAGCAACGTAGGGTCCAATCCTAGCCCCCACAGTTACAGGCCATGGCAGAGCAGTTCTGATCGCCAGGGCTAGGATCGGCCGTGATTCAGTCCCCCAACAGTTCACTATTCCTTCCAGCACTTAACACAGCAAGCAGGCAGATGTTGGAGAGCAAATGGTGGAGGTTTGACAGTCTGTTTCAGCAAGCAACCTCATTCTCCCGCAGTCTCAGATAAAGGGAGTTTCTTGTACAGATTATAGTTAGGGCATTCAAGCCAGCATCATAAATAAAGCAATGTACAATAGTTAGGAAGCTCTCTTGTATCTTCTATGCTTGAGTTCCCCTTTGGTATTCATCTATTTCCATACAGCAAGTCCCCAAATGTTACAATTTTCTCAGCTCAAAATTTCATGTCGATTTGGCACTCATGTACAGACAGTAATTAGGACATTTATGCCAGCATCATAAATAAAGCAATATACAATAGAGGAAGATCTCTTGTGTCTTTTATGCTTGAGTTCTCTTTTTGCATCCATCTATTTCCGCACAGCAAGTCCCCGAATGTTACAATTACAACAAGTCATCAAGCAGCCAAAGCTACTCTCACCTCTTAAAGACTCATTTTGAACTTGGGAGTGTTTCAAAAATTTCAACATTTCAAGGCAGCCTTGGTCCCTAAGTGTAGAAAAGGGGGGTAGGGGGACAGATTAGAGAAAGGGGGATAGAAGAGTGAAGGGAGAGAGAATGAAGGGGGGAGAAGGAAAAAGAAGGGGTAGGAGAGAGGAAGAAGTGAGGAAAGAGAGAGAGAGAGAGAGAGAGGGTCTAGGCAGCACGTAGTAGGGAGGAAGGAGGAGAGTAGATAGGATTAGATGTCACATCAAAAGTGTACAAATGAGTGGTGGATGGGGACTTAATAGTCCCTCCACATTTCCCACCTAAAGGGCCACTAAAGTACCCCTTTGACCCCCTTCATTACAGGCATCCCTTCCCATAGAATTTTGCCTCAAAATTACAAGTACCTGCTGCTACACAAGGGGGTTGGGACATCAAAGTGATGCTGATCAGCCTGGTAAAGGATAGGGGTACTCCTACACAATACTCTCTAGCTGCCATGACTGTTCATCCTCTGGAAGCCCTTTCCATCTTATGAGGTACTCAATGTATACCTTGTTCAGAGAGTACTCGATCTCTGAAACCCACAATCCGCTTGGGAACATTTAGGATATGACCTTCCTCATCCATAGGTGGCAGCTCTGGAAGTATGTGCACATGCTGGCCTACATATGGTTTCAATAAGGACACAAGAGACACATTGTGAATCTTGGAGGTGTGGTTTCAATAAGGACACAAGAGACACACTGTGAATCTTGGAGGTGCTCAATAGTTGCAATTGACATGCTACCTCCCCAATCTTCTGGATAATCCTGTAAAGGCCATAATACCGATGAGCAAGCTTTGTGTTGGTGTTACCCCTCAATGAAGCATAACAATTTTTGTGGAGACATAAATGCACATAATCTCCTTCGTTGAAGAACAAATATCTCCTGCATTCATCCGCATATTTCTTCTACTTGGCTTGGGCATCCTGCATCACTTTGCACAAAGTGGTAGATCCGTGGTATTGCATGGAATGACAGCCCCAAAAATGCAGATCATTTCAGCAAGGCAGTTGGCCCGAGAGCTCAAGAAAGAAAGTACCATTTATGCATTAAATATGTCAGTGACTCATACGGCCCTTAAGTGAAGGATATGGACATGCAGCAATTGATCTAATACCAATGTAGAAAGGGGTAGGGGACAGATTAGAGAAAGGGGGATAGAAGAGCGGAAGGGAGAGAGACTGAGGGGGGGGGGGGGGGGATGGAGAAGGAGTAGGAGAGAGAGAGAGTGTAGGCAGCAAGTAGAAGGGAGGAGGAATGAGAGTAGATAGGATTAGATGTCACATTAGAAGTGTACAAATGAGTGGTGGATGGGGACTTATATAGTCCCCCACATTTCCCACCTAAAGTGGCCCTTTAGGTCCACAAAAGTAGCCCTTTTTACCCCTTCATTACACTAAGATCTTAAGCAGAGCACTGTCCTAGATAGAATATGACCTCTAAAAATGGGCCATTTGAACTCATAGTTGGCTATTCACGTTCAAGCAGTTACAGATTGAGCACCCCTTCGTATTTTAAGCTTTAGAGGCCTTCAATTCACAAATGGGGGCTTCTCTTTTAGTACTATCCCTGCCCCCTACAAAGCACCTGAATGGTTAACAAGGATTCATCTTTCTTGAGTCTGTGTTGTGGCCTTTAATGGTAGTTGTTCGTGAGGATACCAACCTTTCTTCTGGATTTGAGATCATTTAGCCACCGTATAAAGGAGATTCTTCATACGAAGATTATTAGCTTTACATAGAAGCTTCGACCTTCCAGCTCCATTCCTGTTTTTGTGGCTCCAGTTAAGGCATGGTTTATGGCAAGTAGCAGGGGACTCCTTGACTAAGGTGCCCTAACATTAGTACTTAAATGGATGAAGTTTTACCTGGCACTTTTGCAAGCGTCAGCAATCACAACCGTTATCTACATAATCCAAAAAAAACACACACACACACACGATAAAAAAGAATGGTCTAAGCTTGAGAAGCATACGATAGAGTATGTCATGAAAATAATCAACTCACCATGTCAAAAAGTGCCCGCCAATCCATTGCATCTGGAAGGTATCGATTGAAAGCATGTTGCATCATCTTGTTTGTATAGTGATAATCTGAATTTGTAATAAGAATCAGCCTCTTTCCTGCCTGTTGAAAAGATGGGAAATATGCAAAAGACAAGTGACTTCAGATATTTGAAACTGGAAGAAATACATGACTTAGCATAAAATTTTGATAGAGCATAACCTTTAGAGTATCAGCAATGGTACTCTTATTGCTGATTAAGTAGAGTTGTTGAAACATAAAATCTCTCGTTGAGATAAACAAAGATTTAATATCAAGATTAGGATAACAAAGAAAGTGCTCACTTCTTTCTGATCAAGAAGTGCCAAGGGCAACTCTGGGTCAGGTTCGACAAATCGTTCTGGTTGATTGATAATTTCATTCTAGCCTCACAAGTACAGACAACAGTCCCAAGCGATCAGGACAATCTAGAAATCTTGTAAAGAATAAACTCGCTTAACTCGGCTAAGATAGAGCAGGAAAAATGGGAAACTACCTTTAACTGCCCTTCAACATGAGCTTTGAATAATGCTTTTGCAACAACCTGCACAAAGAAAGAAAGTGATGCTGCTTACAGGAACACATTTTTCAAACATTCAAACTCTTCTCAATGAAAAAAAGCTCCAAAACCATTACTCTGAACCTTGTGGAGCCCACAATAATCAAGTGGAGCAATTTCCGGAGGAAGAGCACCCTCATCAAGTCTTTCAACCATCTGCATTTCCCAAATGTGAATATCAATACTACAGATTTTGCAAATGGTGGGAAAAGGAATAGCACAAAGGAGCTGAACAAGAGAGATAGCCATTGCACGTGTTCAAGAGGCACTATATAGTTGAAGCAAGCACACACTTTGAGGGACCAGGTCGGTCCTGGTGTCGGAATATAGCTCGATTAGAGAGGCCCATGGCACATTGTGCTGCAGTGAAGTCTCCCTCACCAAGATTGGAAATGTGGATGAGATCAGACCAGCTGAAGCACATCAGAGCAGTTGAAGCACAGTGTCTGGATGTTGCAAAGAAGTGGAGGTCGATGGCATGTGAGTAATGACACTTCCAATTGTGCTAGGCCGTGAAATGACTAATGGGCTTTCAAGCGTGTCTAGGACCACGGACTCAATTGACTAAACCCTTGTGAAATTTCAAGCATGGATCTCTGAAGATAATTTCTCAAATATTTGATGCAATAATCGTTACAAATGTCGACACTATGAAAGAGATTGCATGAAGATGCAACATGATCAAGAAGGCTAGTAAAACAATGCAGGCAATTACAGAAGCACAGGCTATAGTCATTAATGCAATCATTATCGTAATCAAAATCATTATGCAAATCAACAAGATCGAAACAATGGGCAGAACAGCCCAAGGAAAGCATATTCATGATATTTTAAAAAAAGCTGTGTGTGTAACAGGCTATGGCCTGCAGAGTCATGTAGCATCTATTTATAGCATTGAGTAAGTCTCTTGAAAATACCTGCATGTACATAACTGCTTCTGAAATAGAAAACAGTGTGTTCAGAAATTCCCAACGGCTCTCATTTCTCAAATCAACCAGCTCTCGTCCATACATTTCACTGCAACCAAGCGATTATCCCTTTGCTGATCACACCTCTCCAGCAAAATTCAGCTCCTGAGACTTCAGTGCATAGGTCTTCCACTTATTACTAACCTGATGGCGCGGTTTGAAAGCATTTTTGTGCCATGCATAGCTCTTTTGACATAGCCAAAGCGGTCAGCCTTGACAAGATTTCCATTTTCCTTGTCCATGATAAGGCCTCTGATGACCTACAGGGCACTTTACTCGTCATGTCCCAAGTTCAGCACAAAACACAGTTAAGAAAGCTAAAGTTTAGTACAGAGCATGCAGTCCTTACAAATAAATATCTTACAAGCCAGACTACTTTGGCAATTGAAATTTCTGCGACTAACACAAGCTTGGCTGCTTGACCTTCACATTCATTTTTAAAAATGTGTTGACAATTACCAATTCGGGATCAAAACAGAGGCCTTCAACTGCATAGCCCATGCTCCTGAGATTATCCATCCCATATTCGTAAGCCCTCCCCTCCCAAGCCTGATCTCACAACTTGCAACAAGTCAAAGCATCAGAGGCAGCAAGACCAAGTTCAACATCTTTCTCTTCCCTGCGATTGGTTTAATAAACAAAGCAGCAAAGATCATTGACAACGATGATGCTCTCAAATAGAATCAATACTGCATAAAGTTTATCCTCCAACCTCGATACTTACATTTACATTATAATGAATCAAAGTATAATCCATGTCATAACCAATAGTTGTGATCGATCTCAGATTCAAAGTTCTGGTGCAGAAAATTCCTCTCTCAGCAACTCCATGAGGATAACGTGCCTGGACATATTCAGAAATAACAAATAACAAATAAATAGGAATCGGCACCTTTAAAAGAGGTTATAGACTTTGCCCCTACATTTAAAACAGTCTACAACAAAAAATGCACAACAAATCAGATTTGCACACAAGGCCTGTTTTTGCACATAAATGGGTACTGTGTGCTAACGTTTGCAAGACTCTAACAGTACTTATAAATGGTCCATTTCAGCCTTCTGTTGGTAAAATGCTTGTCTTTGTATGTTGAAAGGACTTTTTTTTCAAATTTCCAAAAATTTATGGACTCAAATTTTCACTTTGATCGTGTCACAGCTGAGTCTGCCCTTCACCTCTGGAGTGCTGAGGGAAACTCATTATGAAAGACCTTTGTCTAATTGGACGCTCATGTTTGTGAGAGAGTTGGCCCTTCATCTCTGGAGTGCGAACTCAATATGAAGACCTTTGTCTAATTTGATGCTCAAGTGTGTGTGTGGCATATGCATGATTGAGAGAGTGTATGAACTTGGTACTATGGTTTACACCCATTGTTGGGTACTGATGAAGTCGGTGGAGATGCCATAGTCATACGAACCTGACAATAACCAGACTTTCAGGGTCAATGTCAACGGCTGAGAGAATCGCCTTTGTCAGCAGATGAGCCCCACTCACAAGATGGGTAATTGTCTCCAGCATTGTATTATACTTTTGGCTGGTTGTTCTATTCCAATCACCACACCCAAAAACAAAACCCCAAGTCCCCTTTTTTAATAAAACTTGCTTACTTTTGGCTCCATTTCGAACTTTGGCATCCAAAGAGCAAGCGAGTTCATAGAGTGGCCTATGCACTACTCCACTTGACATGCAGTCGGCTTGAGCCTTTTTTACGTTAGACAAGACTATTGACCTGGACTTGATGTATAGTCCATAACTTGCCATGTTCATATTTTGGAAGGATGTTCAAGTCAAAAATCGATCTTATAAAGCCAAAACGATGGTAGTGCAAAATTCAATTCTGTACAGAACATGACGCAATTAACTGACTTCGAACCTACCCTTTGTAAACCCTGTTAATCCAGTACAAATATAGTGTCAATCTGACGTTTCTAAACATGCTATTGAAAAGCAATTCTAGGACTTGTTCAAATATTAAATCCGAACTATTCTACAAGCAAGGCCTTCCAGGGTAATCATGCCTAGAAGCAAAACATGACTGCAGACTGACTTTTACACTATCTTCAAAATGTGGAATCTTGCTGCTAGAATGTTGCAGATATTGGGGGGCAAAGTAAGTCAATATTTCTAACTTGCTCATCTATGTACCAGTTTTCCTGCGGTGGAAAGTTAGGAATGGATGAAATGCAACACAAATAACTTGCGGTTCCTTCAGAACACTAATCGCCTTACTGGAATTTGAAGTTCCTCAAGCAACATCTCTGCTCCCTTTGCTTCAGCTTTTGCCACTTCTTCAATTGTGCCATCAAGTGTACGGGCACCCTCATTGTCTAAGAAACAACAAAGAGTGCACTATAAGCCCTCTCGATCAGTGTCGTGTCCCAGCCACATAGCTCAAATTTTTCAGAAAAGGGAAAGAAGAAACCAGTGAACAATGGACCATGTTAACCTTGGACAGACGTTGATGGAAGAGTGGAAAAAAACATTTCCATAGATAATAACTTGACAAAATCGCCCGGATTTATGGAAAATGTTAGCTTTACTAAGCCTCTCACTTGGATTGCGTAGGCCTTTGCTGCTTAACCCAACAAGTTTAAACGTGTGAAAAGTCACCAAAATGACGATTATCCTGCACAACAAGTATATTGGACACAGCTCTCCTTACTGACTGCATGGTGATAGCTTGAACCTGAGGGGACGGTGCTTTGACTAGAAGAAGGATAAGCAATACAAATTCGAAATTTGAATTGTGGATCGTTGATAAGAAAACGAAGGTTTCAACTCACCAAATGCGTCAATAACATCCCCTCTCACGTTCAAGTCCCCTTTCGTGCTTTCTCCCAAGTAGTCAACTTCAAATTGGCTGGAACTCTTTACAAGAAACATCTCCTTTGCTAGTTTGCGCAGAGTGCCGCTTCTCTCCTCCTCATCACCATCTGACTCCAGATCCTGGAATCGTTGCGATTCGCGTTTTACAATGCCTTCCTTTCCTATCTGCTGTGGCAAGTGATGGAGCCTGTCCACTGATGACGCCCCTTTGTCATCAAAGACATCTTTATTCGTGCTGCTAAGCTTGTCAGAGTCGCCAAAGCTGGATATAGCCTTAGTCTCCCGACTACTAAGCCTCGCATGATCGCTGCCATTTGAGGCCGCAACAACACTCAGTTTTGAGCTAGGGGTCGCAACTAATCCAAAAGCGCTGAACCGAGTCCGCTGGTTGACGGCACCAAAACTCTCAACAAGACTTGTTTCGGTAGTCCGTTCCCGAATGAAAGTTCCCCCACTGTTCGTGACAGTTGCAGGCGCGCTGAAGAGGCCACTTGTCTCCGCCACACGCGATGCCTGCAAGAGACGGTCTCCCATTCGAATGCATCAACTTCCACACTGCACAGAAGCATCTACCAGCAAGGCGGGAAATTCAATGCGGATTGTTGCTCATCTTGTTCAAATTTTGCTAAACTCGAGCTGGAAAGCAGACCGAATTTCGAAAGAGGCAATCGTCCAGCGAATGAAGGAGAAGCAAATTACGACGACGCAAGCAAAGAGAAAAGCAGGCGGGTGGATAAATAGGCCGAAAGAGAGGGTGGTGGAGGGGAGGAGGGATGGAAAGGCTAGAAGGGAGCGGCATTCAAAGGAAGAATGGAAGCAGAGGAGGGGAGGGGGAAGCAAAAGCTTGAAGGAAATGGCTATGGCGGAAGCACTGAATGGCTGGCTATGGCGATGGCTGAGCTTGGCTATTTCGCTTTTTCCCCCTTTTTCTTTTGCCTAGAGAGAATTATTTTTTGGAGCTTTATTTTTTTGAGCTCCTTTTGCTCGACTTACGGATAACTCGCACGGGCACCGTTCCACATGTCCCTCAATCCGTCGCTCCCTTGTGCATGCGACTAGTGCTCCGTACGTGAGAGAACATCATGTCCGGCCAGCCAATTGAACTTGGTTCAATCCTATTTTTACCGTGATAAGAAAACGGCCCTATGGAGGCATGCACGTGACCGGCAGTAGCTCCCATCGTACCGTAGCCTACCTTCAATCTGCCCGTTGTCTCAATCACGATCGTGATTGCTTGCACCGCCTTTGGTTGTAGAAGCAAGCTTTTTTTTTTTCACACACACACACACACAAAGGAAGGGGGTGGGAGTAGCCCAAAGGAAAGCAAAGTTTACTGCAGGCTCAGATGAGGATAGTGGCCATGATTACAAAGGGGCGTGGAGTGGTTTGTAGCAAGTTGATTCGAAACACGACATGTCCAACGGTAGAGAAGCCTATCCAGTGCCACCTTGCCCAAGCATCCATCAACCAATCATATACATTCACTGGCATGAAGCTATATGAGGTATCAAACGTGGTCAATGCGGCATATATCTCTCGCTACCCCATCTAAACATGGTATGACAACGGCCATCCTCCCAACTAGTTTTGGACAAATTTGAAATTCTAACTAAAAATCGGAACTAAAAGGTCTATAATTCTAAAAAGTCATGGTGGGCGCCTATTCACTTACAATCCAAGTGGCTAATTTCAAATTTTAATTGGTTAGATGCTAAGCTTAGGCTCTCTTTTCCTAAACCATGGTGTAGTGCAAAAAACATTGTGTTGGGTCATTCCCCTAACCAAGAGATTTGAATGCTCTCGAGGGCCTACGCCCAAACCACCCTTACTTGGTTTTATGTCTTAAACTAGGGTGCGGTAGGCCACCTAAGGTGAAAGAGAGCAATCTATAATATGTTGATTATAAATTAACGATAATCCTGTATGTCACCATTATTCTGAATGTAGGTGTCGTGCATATATTGTAAAAAAGCAAGTATACGTATTCTATAAATAATCCAACATTAATCAAGAACAAACTTGAAGTAGCAAGTTTGTTCTTTATGAAATTTGCAAAACTATTAAAGATTTCCTTCGTTGTAAAGTATCCTTTTTTTTTTTGGAAATTGAAAAAAGAGAAATACCTGACTATAAACTAAGTTGACAATAGCAGGTCCGTCGAAGTGACATGTGTGCTTGAGCATTCCCTTCTTACGAACACCTCGACACAGAAACAGAAAAAGAAGAATTTACAATATGCAAAAAAAAAAAAAAAACATCAAATGGAAAACATATTTTTATATATATGTATACATAATTTATATAACCACACTTAGTGTGGGCAGGGAGGTGGTGCGCTTCCTTCCCCAAAGAGTTATAATTCGAGGGAATGGGCCCTTTCCTGTGCACTAAGATTAGAATCGTCGAGAATATTAGTGCCGAGATTGAGTATCGCGACTATGTAAGAGACTAATATGTTACCTAAATCTGAATGAGCATATTTGTATTCCAAGTCGAGAAGTCGAGCGTCGTCCAAGTTCTTGTACGAACCAAGCATATGTGTCTGCAATTCGTTCAAAATAGAAACAATGTCAAAATATGGTATCATTAAACAATAAATTATTAGTCTAGCTTGTAATAACGAGATTTCACAAGCTGACTTGAAAAGCTTGTGTCAAAAGCCTTTTTTTTGCCATTTTTGGGCTTTCAAAAGTATAACATGAAAAGCTCACATGAAAAGCTTTTGTCAAACATCAACCGTTCAGATCAATTTACATCAATGGCGTCTATTCATGACACATGGCTCAAGGAGATGTGAGAAAACCCAAACGTCTCTTTAGGCTGCCTATCGTATATACTCAAACTTCTTTAATTCATATTCACATCGAGTATGAGTTCTTCCTCTCTCTTTGTTTAGGAGCTTTTCATCCACTTCAAGCTTTTTATACTCATTATGTCGTTATTCCCTCCTATGTCAACTCCATATGATACCTCTCCACCAAGAGTGCTATAAGGATAGCAGTTGGTCTTACTTGGCAAGCTATTGCTGCTTCATAGCTTCCATAAGCTATCACACAAAAGGATCTCAATGGTGATACATCCCACCCTTGCTTGGTTTTAACCACCTCCTTTATGTCTCCCTAGTGAAAAAACTCAAAATTCGTATGAATTTTGTCTTCCTCTTCTTCTTTTTTGGAGCCTATTTTTACAAAATTTTAATGCCAGGGGAGGTGCACAACAACATCTACATCCTCACGTAGCACCAAAATTACTATCTTGGTTTCATGCCTTTTTTTACACAAAATTTTTAATTCCAAGCTCTCTTAAGGCTTAGCATTTTAGCTCACACATATAGATAAACCCGAGGCTCGTGAAATAACCATTATTGATCACATATCTTGCATCCACAAATATGCTCTAGTTTAGCATGGCATTATGAAAAATGGTGTGGGTTCCATTCAAGAGCACCCACATTGCTTCAATCCTAGTTGTATGTGTGTACCATGCATTATGAAATATGGTGCGGGTTCCATTCAAGCTCACCCACATAGGTTCAATCAGCAGAGAACCTCCAGCCATTGAGGAGGAACTATCCAAACACCGTCAGTCCAAGAGATTAGAGGAGCGAAGAAGGGCGCAGGAACACTTGGTCAACTACGCTTTGATGACAAAGGTGATCCATGCTGAAGAACCCAAGTGTCTTGAAGAGACACAAGGTGATGATAGGTGGATGGAGGCTATGCAGTTGGAGTATGGCTAGATAATGAAGAACAACACTTGGGACCTTGTGGATTGACCACAAAAACGCAAGGACCATGCTAACTCTAAATGATCGTGACCACTAAAAAGTAGTTGCCTCAAACCTAGTCGTATGTGCATTCCATGAATTCTCCATATGGTGTTGGTTCCATTCAAGAGCACCCACATTGCTTCAATCCTTTTACATGGAGATAGACCATGTTGTGGGTTCCATTCAAGAGCACTAGCATTGCTTCAATCCTTCTACATGGATAAAGAAAAAAAGGTAGTTGCCACCAAAGCACTAAAGAGTATTTGATTACATTCCTTTTCAAGATAATTGTTTGATACGATTTGTGGATAAGCAAATCATGACAAATCTGACTAGCAACTTTAGCTCTCTTGACATTTAATGTGTGATGCCATTCATTCATTACGAGCATCCATTAATCCACCCCTCGAAAGGCAAATAGGGTGACTAGTAGTTCTCTACAAAAGCTTCAATAGAATAACAATCACATAACTTCTATGAATGTTTTTCTATACTTTGGAAAACTTGGTGCCTTTCTCATACATAAGCATAATTGATCTCATGCTAGCATATATAATATCCATTATAACCACCCACACAGCCTCTCTCTCTCTCTCTCTCTCTCTCTCTCTCTCTTTCCACACATTTACCCTGAATAAGGCAATTAAAAGGTTACGATAAGGATGTCGGGCCACTGTAGGAAGCCCCAACATGCAAGCTCCTCTCCCCGACCTACTATATAAGATTTCGCATGCATTGTGACTTCTCGGACCCCATTGGGGTAGCACTAAGTGGTTTATATATTTATTCTTTCATGAATAATTACATGTCTTATGAACTTCTAACTTGGAAGATGAAGATTGGTTACTGTGCAGTACTTGATTTCCTTAGTAATGGAATTCATTTTGTTCCTCTCCCTTTGTAACTCATTCGGGGTGATGGGGATAAAAGCCATATAGTGGCATTGAAGCCAGTAGTCTTGTGCAACAAGGGATTCTCATACTAACGGGTCCTTTTTGTGAATGGATAAAGGTTTCTTTGAATGTTTTGGATAATCGGGAGTGGAACTTTGCCATGTGAACTTGGTGCACCTACCTCTTGGATGAAGCAACCAATCCTAAATTTTTACTTCTACTGCTTTGGGTAGGATCTAGATAGGTTTTGCTTAAGGTCCAAGCTCGCTCATGTTCTTAGTAGCCAAACTTTCGGTGTGCCTTTGTCTGTATGATAGGAAATATGTCATGGGCGACTTTCTCTCCTTCCGATTACTATGGCATCATACGATTTTATCACTATAAGATGGACTACAGAGGAATATGGGTGCCCCGAAGAAGACATTACTCTATATTAGTCTTTTCTCTAATCTGTGAAATTTTTTAGACTGGGACCTAATCTTATCACTATGGGTGGTTTATGCTCCCCTAGGACAATAGGAAACTTGGGAAAGACCTTCATAATTATTGGTGGTGATCTGTGATGACCTGATTTATGCATTACTTTAAAGCTTGCCCGGATGAGACCTTTTGCTGCATTTTGATGAATGGGCAACCTACCCCAATCAAAAAATTATGACGTTTGAAGGTTGATTTGGAGCTATAACGATGATCTATATGATAGCCTTTTATGTTATTGATGGTTTTTTGAAAGGGAAAAGGATGGATATTTTCGAGAAAAGTGGGCGAAAGCGTTAGGTGGCAACATATGTTTGGTTTCTTTCTCCCCAATTAAGCAAGGTTTAAGGAGATGGTTGGATCAATTGGGTGGCATACTTGTGTCCTAGTTTGCTGCTACAAGAGTATGATTTTCCCTGCCTTTGTTTGGATAAATGGAATTTACCCCCCTTTTTAAACTCCATTGAGCAAAACACACACACACACACACACACACACAAAAAGTGAAGATCAAAATTGAAAAGACATACCAAGATACTAACTAACTTCAAATTAGTATGCCTGAAAAAAGTGTGTGTCATGGGGTGTGAAGGCTCCACCCTACGAATTTTTGCAAAATTCAATGAACTTTCATGCTTACTATGTTAATGACGGATAATTTTTACATGATATCCATTGTGAACATTTTATATTGCTTCAGAAACATATTTCATCTACATATTACTATGCCAATTTTTACTACTCAGAGGTCGTAAATGGTTGACAGTGTAGTTTTTCACGATCTTATTGGCTAGAGTCAGTTGCTTTGTTTGTCATTAATTGATCTAAAAGTAGGTTAAAATATTTTGTTTCACTAAAGGCAGCTGCTTTATTGGTAAGTTATTATTGACTAGAGTCAACTGCTCTTTGAGTAGATTTCTAGCTTTTAGTGTTTTATGCCTCCTTATTGTCTCTTTAAATAATGAGTGTTTTTAGAGTTTTGTTTGCTAGGTATTATTAAGCTTCAATCTTGTGCTTATGAATTTATAAGGTGCAGTAAAAGGAGCCTTGAATTAGAAGTCTTGGAGGATATTGATAACAAAAAGGGGTTAGCTAGTCATTGTTGGATTTGTAGCTTAATACTTATTGAAGCGTGGGTATGAGCCCTTGATAGAAAGGTGTGCTTGGGGCCTAAAATTTACGTTATTTTAAAGATGAGTCGAGAGATGGGAAGTTGTGAGAGGTTTGTCAAATTGGGTAGGCTTCCTTTATTTATAAAATTTGTTGGTGCTTTAGAAAGGTTTCTCCTTATTTAATAGTTTTTTTTGGGTTATTTACTCTTAAACTTTTAGCTTTGAAATAAATATGTTTTCCCTCTTTTTATATTCTTTACTGGACTAATCCCATACGTGAGAGAAGGGAGGTGCATGGAGGTCCGATGGAGGCATTCTAGAGGTTCGGAGGGAGTGGAGGCATCGCATAGGTTCGAAGGGAGTGGAGGCAGCTAGGATGAGGGAAGGAGAGGTTTGGGGAGTGGAGGGAGAGATGGCCACGTGGTGGGAGGGATGCATTCCAGAGCTTCGGAAGTGGAGGAGGAGGTTCAGGGAGAGAGGAGAGCTCAAGGGAAGGATGGAGAGCAAAAGCGCCACATGGCACGTAATAGACAAAGGTACGATGAGGTGGTGCAAAATAGTGAACGCTGCCATTGTCAGAGCATAGTTAGGGGCATAAACAAACACCATGTGGCGAGCTACGTGGCATCTAACAAGTCTACATGGAAGTGGCGAATGGCCCACATGGCATCGTCAGCAAGGGCTGCGGTGATGAGCGATGTCAAGGGGAGTAAATGCAACATGTCATCAAGGCGGTGGCTGAGAGGCTTGCCACATGTTGAAAAGTAGAGGGCTTGGAGTTTGGCACGGGAGAGGAGTGAGGCACTGAGGCAGCTTGCTCGCAAGTAGACTACAGGGGAGCAGAGCGCCGGGGGGGAGGGGGGGCAGAGCTGCCAAGACATCATGGCACGCGCGGTAGACACGGATCGGATTGAGTGTTTGTGCATTTCTCTTATTCAACTATACATGATAGGCCTCTTATATAGAGAGTTCCCTTGGAATAGTCAACACTTGTGGGATCCTTTGATCCACATCTCTCCTTGTGGATATTCTTGATCCACATCTCCACATCATGTAGTCCACATCCTAGGGTGGCTACTTTATGCCCACATGACTGAGCACTCCGAGTACGATCCAAGTCTGACCAGTGTTTCTAACTCCGACCCCAATCTGACGAGCGCGTGTGAGTGGATAAATGACTCCGACTCCAATTCGCCGACTCCAATTTGCTCGACATGTGCAACATGAATCCTACAGTTTGACTCACATCCCTTGAGTCTTTCCAAGTTTGCTCTGACAACATAGCTCGATTACGATCATCCGACTATGACATCTGATTTCGATCCGCTTCATGCAAAAGAAAATAATGAGCGTCCGATCCAACCACTACTTTGGGATCCGACACAGCTTCTACGTACAAATGAGTCTCTGACAGTGCCCTGACTCTCCACCAAAAACAACACAATTTGTGTCATGCATGGTGGATTCTCCATACCGATCGAACCTCCCAATGACATATAAGGTATGAACCCGATTCTTGTCGACAAGCCTGTTCACTCGGATAAGGCTCTCACTCCCACAATAGCCGTCCTCGCCGACCCCTGTCGGATGAACTCCATAATGGAGTATAAGAGGTTTTCCAGACTTCTTGGCACCTAGGCTGTTCTCCTCTGGCAGTGTGCGATTGTACCTTCAGCACACACTGTTTAGCTCTATTGAGAAGCATTCTGGCTGTAGTGTTCTGCTGTGTCTGTATCCAGAATCTAGATTAGTTTGTCTATTCAAGTACTTGGTAATTGTTGGAGAAAATTGAGGTCTTTTACCATCCACTCACTGCTGTGGGACCGACCTTTGGTTGCTGTCCATTCTCTGACATAACAGCACTGAATTAAATTAATTTAAATATTTGTATAAAATATATATTGTCACAAAACTATTTTAAATAGTCCCTTATGTATATTTATTTCTGTAAATTTTAGAAATAAAAAATATCCTTTTGTTGAACTCACGTGATAGGGTTACATATGATGAGTGACCCCCCCGAGGGTATTGAGTGAAGTTTTCCTCGAAATGTGTAGGCCCTGTAAATGTAATTTGATCCAAAAAGCTATTTTTGATTGGACAAAACATTATTGGACGTAGGGACCACGTTGCTTGCCACATTCTTTCCATCTCTCAAAGCCTCGTATATTTGCAGTGCATAGGATATATCAAGGTTTTGGCTATTAGTAAAGGCAGATGCAGCTTCTAGATCTCTGGCATTCACAAGCCACATTCTTTGACCCTAGATATATCCCACGTCATCATCTGTTACTACTTCATTAAGACATAGATTGAGATTTTTGATTGATGTGAGTTCATCCTGATCATCTTCAGCTTTGAGTTCTAAGTCTTCTTCATCTTTCTCTTCTTTTAACCATTTTCCATCCACATGATCTTTCTTTACAGTGGGACGATTCCTTTTTCTAATACTTGGAACCGTGGCTCTTGCAGTACTAGCCTTTTGCATTTCACGTCGTGGTTTGCTAGCAAGAGCTTCTAGCATAACTACAGTGGATCGACCTTCATCTTCTTCAATTTTTTTTAATTCTCGTGCACTCAAGGCTTGTGTTTCATCATCCTTAGTGACATCCACCATTTATTGCTCTAGAAGTTTGCGCTCATGTTCTAGTCTTTGGGTAGTTTTTGACTATAACAATGGAGCGGTAATTCTCAATGCTTTCAACTTCTTTTGCTATGCAAATGATGAAGAGTACAATATCTTGAAGCTGTTATGTGCACTTCCGATTGTGAGAAGGGTGATTCTTGAATGCATGTATGCACAATGTTTTCATGGTGCTAGTTGGTCACTTATTTTGGAAGATTTTGTTGAGGATCACATTGTGGAGGGTTTTTGACAAGTGGTTATGCATAATAAGTTGGTCTTGGTATCCTAAGGCTCTGTGGGATCTTGTTTGGATCTTGTTTGGGATATTAGTTGGATCTTGGTGTTTCCTTTTTGTGTTTCATCATGGTGAAGATTCCACTATTTTGAGGGATCCAAGGGGAAGACCCGGAGTCTTATCTTTGGGATTTTGTTCGAGGATGCTAGCTTTGTGGATGGTCCATGAAGGATCAGGCAAAGATTTTGCCTGATTTTCTTGAAGGTGTAGACTTGAGTTGGCATGAGGCCTTGCCGGACTCTACCAAGGAGGACTGAGACCAAGTGGTGGTAGCAATGAAGCAGAGATTTGGAGTAGTGGAGTCACCAAATGCTTTGATGTTGCAATTGGACCGGTTCTATCAAGGAGAGGGTGAGATGGGGTCTCTGCATTGGCAATCTGATATGAAACTTTATGGACAAAGTATGAAAGGGTAGCTTTGCGAGCTATGGCATCTGCGTCATCGGCCCCTTAAAGTCTCTCAAGGATGGAGCACTTAAAGATGAGCAAATTTGTTATGGATTTGGAGCCTCATCTTTGCTCAAGAGTAATGAATAAAGATCCAACAACATACATGGAGGCACTTCGCATTGCAACTAAGAAAGAAGCTTCTCTAAAGATCGAATCCTCTTTTATGTCTTCAACAGCTTCAACTCCTAACGTGGAGGTAGTGGGCACTTCTCGGGTACCAAAGTCCTCTAAGTTAGATCATGATATCTCCCAATTGATGGTAGAGTTTGCTTATTTGAAATTGCATTTGGTTAATACACGACAACCTAGAGCACCAAAGAGTGAGGATAGGCCTCGAGATAAGAGTGGGGTCACTTGCTATGAATGTAATGAAAAATGTCACTATTGCTCTAAGTGTCCTAGATTGAGAAAGAAAGAAGAAAAACAAGTATCCTTGTTAGAAGCTTCTTCAGGGGATGAGGAAAGAGAGGTAATGATGGCTAAACGGGGGCGTGGTAAAGCAAAAGAAGAAGAAGAAAGCAAGGAAGAAGTAGATGAGAAACATCAAGAAGAGGAATGCCATATTAAGAAAAAGAGGGCATCTAGAAGGAGAATTAGCCAGTCAGACTTTCCTTCAGGACAAGGCTTTGGAAGCTATGACTTGTCTGACCTTAAAGAAAAGGAAGCTCATATCACCTTTGGTCAATTACTTGCTTTGTCTCCAAAACTACGGAAAGAATGGGGAAAGCTAGCAAGCACAAGAGTGTCAAAGAAGAAAAAGAAGAAAAGTGCCATTCTTGTTGTTCAAAAGGTAGATATAGATGTTGGTGATGATGTACCTGTGGTTGATGTGATCATTGATGGTCAAGTGATTTCTAATGTGTACATTGATGGAGATGCATCAATTAATGTCATGAGCGAGAAGACCATGATAGATGCTGATTTAAAATACTATAGTACTACCTCTCCTTATCGCATCAAATTGGCTGACAACACTAGGGTAAAGACCTTGTATGTGGAATTTCTGTGCCGACTACTTTTCAGGTGATCCCTACCAAGCCAGATGCATGTGCCTATCCATTGATTTTGGGAAGGCCTTGTCTATGCAAGGTGAAGGGTGTTCAAAAGTGGAATACTAGAGAATTGATTTTGCAGGGAAATGATAAGAAGGTGCGCTACAACATCAGAAGCCACAAAAAGGAAGTTGTCATGGAAGAGTCTTCAACATCAGAGAGTTTGAGCTCTGACTTAACCGATGAAGAAGAAGAGACATGGTGTAGCTTCGAGGAGTTCAGTTCAGAGGGTGAAGTGGAAGGAGTAGCCTTTGGTCTTTGTTTTGGTGCTGATCAGGATGAGTCAGGAGGGAACAAGGGGGTGGTACAATAAGATCCTGTAGAGACACTTCATGTGGAGGATGGGGAGCACACTGAATGATGCCAACGCAATGAAGAGCTTCTTGGTGATTCTCTATCAGGTAGTGAGAAGCTCCAGTACTTGGATATGTTAGATGATTTTCCATGTCTCTTTGCAACAAGCTATTCACAGGTTCGACTAGTCTCTTTTGTGGAGCACAATATTGCAAGCCAGTTGTGCAATGCTTAAGGCGATCCAAGCTGAGGCACTAAGTCTTGTTGGGGCATATTGTGTCTAAAGAAGGCCTGCAAATGGATTTTGACAAGGTTCAAGCAATCATGGCATTGCCAAGTCCTGAGAGTGTCACTGGTGTTCATAGAATTCTAGGAAAGAGCAAGGATTATCAATGCTTTTGTGATGATTTCACAGAGATAGTGCATCCCATGAATTTGTTGACAAGAAAAGGAGTTTCTTTCCAATGGGGTGTGGAGCAACAAGAGTCTTTTCAGCAACTTAAGGAGGCCATGAGTAAGGGCCTAATATTGAAGGCCCCTGATTGGTCTCAAGACTTTTATGTAAATCCAAGTGTATCTTTGCATTCAGTTGGTGCTGTATTGCTACAAAAAGGTGAGGCAGGTAGAATGCAACCCATCTATTATGCTAGTCGACAACTTATAGAGGTGGAAACAAGGTATGAAGAAATGGAGCAACAAGCTCTCTCTTTGGTGTTTTCAGTTAGAAAGTTTCGCTCCTATTTATTACCTCAATCATTTTTCTTCCTTACCTCTCAGTCTATACTAGCATATCTAGTTCGCAAGCCTAATCCTGGGGGGCGATTTGCCAAATGGTTGTCAGAGCTTCAAGAGTTCTCTTTCTCTTTTGTCACACTAAAAATACCACTAGGTCCACTTTGGCAGATTTGCTCACAGGACGGGAGGACCTAGGAGAAGAAAAGAAATGTAAGGAGAACATTAAAGATGAAAGGGATACACCACCAATAGCTCTTGTTTTGTATTTTGATGGGGCTTTTAGTCCTTCACACCAACAAGGAGTCGGGGTAATAGTCTTAATGAATTCTAAAGGTCAAGAGGTGTGGGCAAGAGGACAAGAGCTTCCAGGTATCACAACTAACAATGCAGCTGAGTATAATGCTTTGATTCTTGGTTTGGAGGGTTGTCTTCGAAGTCAAGTTAAAGAATTGGAAGTAAGAGGAGATTCTCAGCTTATTATAAAGCAAATGCAAGGGCATTACAGGACAAGAAGTCCTCATTTGAAGGAGCTTAATCAAAAGGCTATGGCACTATGTAATCAATTTTATTCTTGCAAGTTTGTTCATATAAACAAAAAAGAAAATCAAAGGGCAAAAGAGTTAGCTACTCAAGCCATTGTAGTACAAGACCGAGGGGTGGTTTCTTTGGTAGACACTAGATGGCCAGAACTGCAAGATGTTCAACAATATGTGGAAGAAGGCATGTTTCTTTGAGGTTTAACTCCACAACAAAAGCAGAGATTGGTAAGAAAGGCTTGTCCCTATACTATTGTTGATGACATTCTTTATAAATTGGGAAAAGACAAGGTGCTCTGTCGGGTGGTCCATCCCATGGAGACTAGGAGAATCCTAGAAATGTGTCATGAATGCTCCGGTCATTTTGCTTCAGTGAGCACAGCTAGGAGAATTCTTAATGCAGGTTACTTTTGGCCATGCCTCCATAAGGATGTATACGAATGGTGTCGAAGTTGTAAAGTATGCCAAAAGTTTGGAAGGCGACAATTGATTCTTGGGCCCTTGAAGCCTATTCCAGCATATGGACCATTTGAGAGGTGGGGGTTGGGCTTTGTGGGACCACTCCCTCGCTCATCTTAGGGCAAGCATTCTTTATTGGTGGCCATAGATTATGTGACTCGATGGGCAGAGGCCAAGGCCACAGTCAATAGCAAGGCAAGCACAGTTGCAAAATTTCTCTATGATCAAATTTGTTCATGCTTTGGTTGTCCTTTGGAAATTCTCACTGATGGAGGAACCTCTTTTAGAAATGAACTAATTGAAGATGTGGTGCATAAGCTGAGGATAAGTCATAGCATGTCCACACCATACTATCCCATGTAATGGCTTGGCTGAGAAAACAAATGGATTGTTGTGCAATTCAATGGGAAAGCTTGTAGACACCTAGAAAAGGCATTGGGATAGGCACTTGGCAGAAGTTTTATGGGCTTACAGAACCACACACAAGCTAGCTATTGGGTTCACACCATTCCAACTAGTGTATGGAATAGAAGCCATTTTGCCCATTGAATTGGAGATACATAGTCTTTGCACTGCTGTTGCAAGAAAAGAAGGATAGGAGGATGCATATGCTCAACGCTTGGTATAGCTAGAAGCCTTGGATGAATGCAGATTATAGGTCTTAAGCAAAAGTTTTTTTGGATTATATTTGAGTGGGAAAACATGCTATTGTTTGTCTTTTAGGAGTATTCTTGATTCAAGGTTTCTAATGAATCTCCACGTCCACAATCCTTTGGATGGACGAGTCCATTTGGGATATTACGCTGTCCTGGCTTGCCGGCTTCATAGGGGTGATGGACCACAGACCATCACTGTTCGCTGGCTGGGATACTATGAATGTGTGCAGACACGAATTTTCTATCGAGGGCAAAATGGGGACTACACGTATACCTTTCTCAGCGTTGTTGACAGCCCTTTGCGTCTGAGTAAGTACTCTAAAGAATGAGTTGGGTTTTACCAACATACATATATAAAACTTTTATGGCTCAATAATTATAGTTCCTAAATTATCTTTCTATGTGATGCTGGTCCAGATACGATTGTTGGTACTCCGTTGTATGTTCGTAGCCGCAGTGGACGCGGCAGACGTGGTGGACGTACAATGAGTGGCCGTCGCAGGCTTTTCCCTACAGTACATGGCCGCAGACTTTTCCCTTAGGGATGTTTGTGTGTGTATTGTAGATTTTGTATGTTCAATTATGACTTTATTTTGCGGTTGTGTATTTGGATATATCAATCAGTTCTTTGATGTAGCTATTGCATGTTCAGACATGTGACTGCACTTTTGGATGTGATATTTTTTGAAGTACTATGTCATAGAGAAGTTTATTTTGGACGTGGCGGATGTGGAGTACATGGCCGGCACAGGCTTTTCCCTATAGTGCATGGCCACAGACTTTTCCCTTTAGGGATGTTTGTGTGTCTACTGTAGATTTTGTATGTTCAGTTATGATTTTTGTATGCAAATGTGTATTTGGACATATCAATGAGTTCTCTGGTTTCACTTTTGGATGTAATATTTTGAAGTACTATGTCATAGATATTTTTTTTGGTTAGAATATGTTGCTGGATTCAGACATTTTAGCATCTTAAGACCCAGCAGAGCGGGTCGCTAGCCCGTCGTAGACGGGTTAGGTTATCGAAAGAGTTTCACACAAAAGTGTTAGAAGCTGAAATCATTATTGGTACCAATGCTGGTGATACAATGTTTATTCGAAGGATAACATTCATTCCGACCAACCTTAAACTTCCATTCGACATGAGGAGACGACAGGAGCGCAGGTGCACGGTACATAGTTGCTTGACAACCATGTTTTATGTTGACATGTTTAATGGTATAGTCACTCACTTTTAGAAAATTGCAGATCCTGTGGGCTGGGGATCTCTGGAGAGCATGCAACTGTTGTTGGATTTGCTTGAGCTCGAGAGCTACCTTGGGTAAGAATCATGTACATTGTTTATTGCTTTATTTTTTTGTTAAAACAAAAGGTTTTTTTTCGATTATATGTGAGTGGGAAAACATGGTATTGTTTGTCTTTTAGGATTGTTCGTGATTCAAGGTTTCTAATGAAACTCCACGCCCATAATCGTTTGGATGGACGAGTCCATTTGGGATATTACACTGTTCTAGATTGTCGGCTCAATAATTATAGTTCCCTGTGTGATGCTGGCCCAGATACAATTGTTGGTACCCCGTTGTATTTTCATAGCCATGGTGGATGTGGCGAATGTCGCAGGCTTTTCCCTACAGTACATGGCCGCAGATTTTTCCCTTAGGGATGTTTGTGTGTTTGTTGTAGATTTTGTATGTTCAGTTATGACTTTATTTGTGGCTGTGTATTTGGATATATATCAATTAGTTGTTTGATGTAGCTATTGCATGTTCAGACATGTGATTGCACTTTTGGATGTGATATTTTTGAAGTACTCTATCATACAGAAATTTTTTTTTAGACATGGCAGATGTGGAGTACATGGTCGGCGCAGGCTTTTTCCCTATAGTACATGGCCACAGACTTTTCCCTTTAGGGATGTTTGTGTGTCTATTGTAGATTTTGTATGTTCAGTTATGACTTTGTTTGCAGATATGTATTTGGAAAGAGTTTCACACGAAAGTGTTAGAAGCTGAAATCATTACTGGTACCAATGCTGGTGATAGAACGTTTATTCGAAGGATAACATTCATTCCGACCAACCTTAAACTCCCATTCGACATGAGGAGACACGATTTTTTCTATCGAGGGCAAAATGGGGACTACACGTATACCTATGTGAGCATTGTTGACAGCCCTTTGCGTCTGAGTAAGTACTCTAAAGAATGAGTTGGGTTTTACCAACATACATGTATAAAAGTTTTATGGCTCAATAATTATAGTTCCTCAATTATCTTTCTATGTGATGCTGGTACTTCGTTTGTATGTTCGTAGCCGTGGTGGACGCGGTGGACATGGTGGACGTGGAGTGAATGGCCGTCGCAAGCTTTTCCATGCAGTACATGGCCGTAGACTTTTCCCTTAGGGATGTTTGTGTGTCTATTGTAGATTTTGTATGTTCAGTTATGACTTTATTTGCAGCTGTGTATTTGGATATATCAATCAGTTCTTTGATGTAGCTATTGCATGTTCATACATCTGTCTACACTTTTGGATGTGATATTTTGAACTACTCTGTCATACAGAATTATTTTTTTGGACATGGTGGATGTGGAGTACATGGTTGACGCAAGCTTTTCCCTATAGTACATGGCCGCAGACTTTTCCCTTTAGGGATGTTTGTGTGTCTATTGTAGATTTTGTATGTTTAGTTATGACATTGTATGGGGATGTGTATTTGGACATATCAATGAGTTCTCTGGTTTTACTTTCGGATGTAATATTTTGAAGTACTATGTCATAGACATTTCTTTTGGTTAGAATATGTTGCTGGTTTCAGACATTTTAGCATCTTGAGACGGCGGAGCGGGTCACTAGCCCGTCGTAGACGGGTCAGGTTACTCGTACTATATATTAAAGAGACAAATACCAGACCAACCAACATGGCAAAGATTGGGAGGTTGGGAAAGAGGAGAAGGGAGGTTTGGGAGAGGTTCGGGGAGAGGAGGTTCGGAAAAGCAAAGAGGAGAGAAAAACACCATGTGGTACAATCTGCAAGGGCCATAGTCCATGTGACAAGGGGAGAGCACTACGTGAGGGGAAGAGATGGACACGCGGCATGGGGGAGGGGGAGAGAGGTGGAGGTTGAGGGAAGCAAATGTGTGCAAGGTGTGGGAGTAAATGTGAGGGCTGTGCCACCCCACGTGGCGACAACGGGTAGTAGTAGTGCAAGTAAGAGATGGCATCTCGGATTGCATTGCAACACGTGTTGCCACACCTTTGGCCACAACGACTCTTCTTCTTATCTTACTACATATTAAGGAGACAAATACCAGACTTGCCAATGTGGCAGAGATTTGAAGGTTGGGAAAGAGGAGAAGGGAGGTTCAGGAGAGGTTCGGGGAGAGGAGGAGGTTTCGAAAAACAAAGATGCCATGTGGCACAATCTGCAAGGGCCATAGTCCATGTGACAAGGGGAGAGCACTGCATGGGGGGAAAATATGGACAGACGGCATAGGGGAGGGGGAGAGAGGGGGACGCTGAGGGAAGTAAATTTAGGATGGGGGAGTAAATGCGAGGGCTGCACCACCCCGTGTGGTGACAATAGGCAGTAGTGGTGCAAGTAAGAGGCGGCAGCTCAGACTGCATCGCAACACATGTCACCACACAAGCTACGATCTGCTACGATCTGCGCAGGCAAGTGACGACACGATGAGAGTGTGTCTGCGCACTGTTACTACCACACGACATTTGCCATAACCATGTGGAATCCCTTGGCAGAGCGTCGACACATCAACTGCCACAAGACTCCCACAACTCTATTGGTGTGCCACATGGTGCAGACTACGACGGTGCAGACTGAGAGACAAGCAGACTGTGAGTTGGCACGTGGTGGCGAGATTGCGAAAACGGACACACACACACACAGACACACACACACACACACTTCCATGGTCTCACCATCATGTTACTAGCAACAACCCCTTCTGAGCCCGATTTCAACCTCTACAACCCCTAGTTCAACATTTCTTCATTATCCCTGTCCAACCCTAGCTTAGCCCTTCTTTATGTTAAATTTAATGAGTAGCATCCTATAATTTGTTTCTCTTAAATTGGTAGATGCATCAGTTCAAATTGAGTTATGGATATTACCCCCCTTCCCCTTATTATTATTTTCATTTTAAGTAGTATTTAATCCCTAAATTTATAGGCCCCCCTTAAACCTCTCTAATAATTTCGACCTACCGATGTATTATAAGAGCCTAACCTAACTACCTACTAATTAACCCCCTCTTCATTTTATGGTTTAGCTAATAGTTACTCATATATGAATTCTTTATTTGACTGTATGGGATAATTTAATACACTCTTCATTGCACCTTTTACTTCTGTTATGCATTTTACGATTGTTTTCCTTATTTTCCCCCCACCCCCACCAAAGTCTTTCCTATTCATTCAGCATGATTGGGCGTGCAAGCCTCTAAGTGGTGATCCTTCTATTGATTAACTTTCTTCCATCCCACTGCCTGCTTATAGGATTTTTTTATTTTTTATTTTTTCCCTTTGGTAATGCTATTTTATCTATACTACTTGTTTCATTGTTTTATGCCTACATTTGGTAATATTATTGTATGCATACTTTTAATTATATGAGGCTTATTTTCCTAATCTTTGTAGACTTTTGTTGGCTTTGTTAAAGGCAGGTTGAGAGCCTTTTTATGAAATTGCTGGCTTTATTGAAGGCATGTTAAGAGCCTATATATGATAATGCAACCCTACAATTTTACTTTTATCAACTCAATAACCTAACAACGCTTGTCCATCCCTAACTACCTTATATCAGGCCCCCACTCCCTTCTATTATGGGTCTTTGTAATGCCCCTCACTGCCCCATTTTATTGCCATGCATAAGATAGGTCCTTCATGTCTTTACTACACCTCTTCCTCATACCCAATCCCTTACCCATGACACCTTCTTTCCCCTTACCCAATCCTGCACCCACTACACCTTTGTAACATTTTTACTACACCTCTTCCTCATACCCAACCCCTTACCCACTACACCTTCTTCCCCCTTACCCAATTCCGCACCCACTACACCTTTGTAACGTTTTTACACAACCAGGAGAGCTTTTGTGCTTCCGAGGAGTAGAGTCCGTCGGTGGAGCAACTACGTTACGTTTGCTATCTCGCTGTGGTCGCCCATCAGTTATATAGAGAAGTTGTGGAGAAGCGGTGCTGACTCTTTGGAGAAGCTAGGCAGAAGGTCTTCGCTGCTTGAAGCCTCAGGTCATTGGTGGCGGTTAGGAGCTCACGAGAGCTTGCATGCGCTTGGCTTGGCTGAAGCTAGGATCTGAGAGTTGCAAATGGTCGTGGCTGTAGTGCTACTTGTGCTACTAAGAGTTGGGTCGTCAAGAGTCAGAATACTAGAGCCAGCTATGAGGCTGTTGAAGGAGCCGGGAGCCGAGAGCCAGGATCCCTTAGAAGAGCTTGATGTAGAAGTCTCCTTGAGAGGCCTTGAAGACCGTATGAAGACGATGTCTGAGTGGAAGGACAAGGCCGAGGAGCCCTCAATCTACCTCCTCTATTTCTCTCAATGGATTATGAAGAACTCTCCCTATCTTTCTCACAAAGGATCTCTCTCCCTCAAGTGAAATCGAAGAACAATACAAGGAATCACTCAATCTCACATAGATGGAAATCTCTCTCATTGAACGGAAATTTCTATCAAAGAAATGAAAGGTGGTCTCTTATCGGAAGTGGACTCTCACGGAGAACACTCAAGAGAACTCTCGATCTCTCAATCACTCTCACACTCTCAAGGATCACAATGTCTCAACGGAAGACAAGGGAGCTCTGATACCATGACAAAATATGAAGAGGGGAGAGGAGAAGAGTGGAGATGAGGAGAGAGGGCACAGCTAGAGAGCACACCACAAAATGACTAACTATACACTAGAATTAGTTGAAAAAATAGGATATATACAAACCCTTTTAGGGTTAGGGTTAGGGGATCTAACCCTTTCCTTTATAGCACTCTATAAGGTTAGTGCTATGCACATATGATCACGTGATGGTGCTATGCACACATGATCACATGATGTTGAGCGTGAACTCTCAACAGTGGCAGGTAAGTGGACCTCAACCTCAGAACTTGGACTACCTGAGGATTCGACATATTTTTTCAATATTGTGTTTGTCAAACTCAATATTATTAAAATTCTTAATTTTGGTCAAAATTTTTGCAAACTCTAGTTGTTGCATTTTTCAACTTAGATGTCTCAAATATTTTTCCTTATATGTTTTTCTTTTTTTACTTTTTATCCAATAATTGATGGAATTAATTGTATGGTTCAATTATTGATGGGACTTTTTAATCTAAACACACTCTTTGATTTCCCAACTAGCCTTTGATTAGGCTAGTGCCATTTAGTTAATTCACATCCATTGGATAATTCTTTAACATGGATAGTCCCTAGTCATTTTGTGATCCGCCTTATTTTTTACTAACTTTTCTATCTATTTTGCAGAAGTGGTTTATGCATCTACTATTGACATCATTTTTTTATTTTGACACTTATCATACAGATCCACTTTTATTCATTTATTATCAGTAGGTGGGGAGTAAGTTCCACATGGTGGGCTTACTCCCCACCATGTAGTCATACCCTCTGGGTTGGGGTGGGCCACACATGCACATGCATGTGTGCACATGCACACACATAGGGGATGCAAAAAAGAAGGGAGCTTTGTGCATTGCATCATCTGATTTTAATAAGAGAAGTGGAACTAGAATGGAGGAGTAGGTAAGAAGAAATAGAATCAGTAGGCAAAATACACACACTTGCATGTGCACATACATGCACATTCATGCACACAATTGGACAAACATACACACATGTATCCGTGCATGCATGTGCGTGCACACATGCACATGCACACACACACGTGCACACATGCACACGCAAACACTCTCTTAAAATCTCACAAATTCTTTAACTTAACATAGAATTTACATGATAGCAAGGATGAGTTACTGAAGTCTTTACGTGAAGCACATGATTGTTTTAATGATTTGAGTGACTAAGGCACATGCAATTTTACATTATACTTCCCCAAGATAGTTCATTCATGGCTTGTCTTTTTATTCCCTTCTAGATGTGTTATCTACATAATATCCCTTAGTAGGCATTAATTTTGGCCCGTCCATTGCCTAGGCCATTTTTGTCCCATTGAAATTTTTATGCTAGTTTTATTGACACTTTTTTCAATGACCATTAATTTGAAACTCTTGGATTGCAATGTTGATAATGCTATGGCTACAAAAAAATTGCATTCACTATCATTCTAGGTGTACAAGTTACATCATTTGCTCGTAAATTCTTGCATTCCACCTATGCATTGGAGACTGAGTAGTCTCATGGAAAAACTTAGATTAAGCTCACCTTTGATGTGAAAATAAACTCACATTTGATGTGATTTCTATATTGTGTAAGGAACTGTGCTACTACTATTGTTGAACTAGTGTAACCCCATCTTCCCTCGGACCCCATTCATGTTTTGATCAACCTCCCTCCATGTCATCATTTAAGTGTTATACTTTTAGATAAGTCTCACGTTTTTGGGAATTTTTTTAGTTTTTTTTAAAAAAGTGATTTTCATTTAAAATCATCTAAATGCAAAATTTGCATTTTTAAAAACCAATCAACATGTACCGGTTGATCGGCAATACACCTCGCAGTATCACCTCACATCGTGTGGTAACAACAGAATACACTACACAATGTATAAAAACCTTGCACGATATAAATATACATCATGGTGAAATGGTGTACCCTATAGTGTAATTGGTGTTTTATCGAAGGGATATACCACATAGGATCTAGTCAACAAATGCATGCATGCCTGGTGGCATAACTTTATTGTCCTAAACATATTGCATGGTGTACGATTACATTGTGCATTATATACATGCAAGATCTATAAAACGTGGAGGTCCTTGCCATTTTCCCAACATTCTTGCAAATTCCTTCTTGTTGCCTTCACTGCCAAAGTTCAGATGCCTTTGCCACTTCCTTCTGCTGAGTTTCTTTTAGTGGGGGCTGAGGTGATGGCTTGCTTCAGCTGGCCGAATTCACCTCACCCTAGCTGAGAGAAGGAAAGTGAGAGAGGGCATGAGAGAGAGAAAGTGAGAGAGGGAGATATGTGTATGCTTTCTTGCTTGTGTGGGTGTGTGTGCATCTGTGATGTGTTTATCATTCACGATCAGTCAATAACTCACTTTGGTCGATCGTATTCATGTTGCCTCGAGTTATGTGTTTAGGTAGTACGATGGTCAAAGTTGGGTGATGGCTTGCTTCAGTTGGTTGGATTCACCTTGCTTTGTTCTAGTATTATATGTATTATATACTTATACATATCATATATAGGTGTCAGTAGAGCTGGTTGTTGTCCAGATGATGGCTTGCTTCGGTTAGCCAGATTCATCTCGATGATGACCTTCCCAACCAAATGTGTGATTAGGGTGTGATTGTACAACCACTGATCTAGGTCATCTTGGTGCTCTGATGATGTTATATGTTTTAGCCTATCTCCCTTCGATAGGGTCTTTTTGATCAGCTACTACATTTTGCATGCTTTGATTTGGCCTCGATTGTTTGTCGAGTCCACACTATTATTTTAGTACAGTATCTATTAGGAGTTTCACATTTGTAGGTGTGTTCATAGAATTCAATTATGTTTCTTGAATAATTTGTGTTGCGTGGGTTTGCACTTGTACTTTAGTTGTCGTTGTCACCATAACATAGCGATTTGGTTGTAGGTGTAATGATTGTTGTGACTTGTGTGAATCATATAATTGCTTCCTTTTATGTTTTTATATGTGCATTTAGCTCTTGTTGCTTGTTTTCATCATAGTATAGTCATTCAAGTGCTTATGTAATGGTTGTTGTGTGGATTAGGTCATTACTTCCAATTCCCTCATGGTAGGCACTCCAACAAAGAGATAGATAGATAGATAGATAGCTTTTTACGTCGTAGGAACAATCCCAAGGAGCCAGAGAGAGAGAGAGAGAGAGAGAGAGAGAGAGAGAGAGAGAGAGAGAACCTAAAACTCGACTTGCAAAACTATGTCCATAGGGTCTACATCTAACATATTGTCAAATTGAGTGAGGAGAAAATTAGAGAAATCTCGCACATCAAAGTTTTGCTGGATGAATTGAATGAACAAATATTTATCATGTTTCAATGCATCTAGCCTAGGCGTGGAGAAATGGAGTAATCCAAGTTGAAAGGCATAGCCATACTGTCCTTCTTGCCTAGCATGCTCAGTGATATAATTGCATAGTGGAAAATAGTAAAAAGCAAGCACAACCCTTAGCAAATGATGAGAAAGCAAAGCTGGAGAGATTGCTCGTAGAATGGAAAGAATCCTACACCGCTATTCAGACAAAAAACCAAAAGGAGAGAGGGGTAGTAGGCAGAGCATCTAATTTGGCCTTGCAAAATTATACTTAGATTGCTAGTGGATCTTTGGAAAAGGTCAACTTAAAAGCCTCGATGGCCGGGCATAGATAGATATATGCACAAAGCTTGGTGACATGTGCTCTACCATGATACACTTGCCACTAGCCACATCGGCACCTCTTGAAGAATTGAGCACAAAAAAAACCAAAAGGAGAGAGGGGTAGCAAGCAAAGCACCTAATATGGCCCTGCAACATTATACTCAGATTGCCAATGGGTCTTTGGAAAAGGTCAACTTGAAAAGCCTCGATGGCCAGGCACAGATAGATGTATGCACAAACTTTGTTTACATGTTTTTAACCATGATACACTTTACACTAGCTGCATTCACACCTCTTGAAGAATTGAGTAGGGGAGTGGAAGGAAGAGAATATCAAGTCAAGATAGAAGGTGTGCCAAGTTTTAGGCCAAGCCTATTTTATGCTGGCAAGAAATAGAGATATGATACTACACGTGTCCATGCATGATTGAAGATAGAGCTTACCATGACCGTTATGCACAGGGCTCTGTGTCAATCCATTGGTTATATGCACATCAACGAGCTATGGATTATCGGCCCTTTCTTTGATGGAAGTAGTATTCATGACATGTTCATGAGCCTACCTTCCATGTATGATGATTATCCCAAATGGGCATGTCAAGGCAACCCCGTGAACAACCCCGACATGATTGGCATGATGTGCGAAGCCAGATGCAAGCACACTTATTTGTGTGAGAATGCTTTGGCAATTTGTACTACAACTTATAGTGCAAGGAAAGTAGTGCATGAGTAGGGGTTCATACACACCAATTTGAATGCTTGCGACTACATGTTGGATTTCACACTAGATGAAAATCAGTGCAAGTGGGCATTATCAACTGGGAAAGGTGTTTGTCTAGGACCAAGAGAGCAAGTTGAGGTGCATGTACCCCAAACATGATTTCCTTGGTTTGCACCAGAGCTATATGCAAGGAACGGTGCAAACCCCCAACCACATGGCACATGGTCAGGTAGTTTAGATCGCTATGCTATTGATTGGCTATTCAGCAAAATAGCAAACTTTCTTGTGGGTTGTAGATCTACTTTGTTAGATAACAAATTGTATCCAACGTATGTGTGTATTTGCAAAGCACTTTTGTGCAAGAACCAAGCTAGGGAAGGGATGCACGCACATAGTGTCGAGATGAAATTGTGGGTCACAATACAACCAAAAGATGAAATGAAAACCTATGTATAAAATCATTTTTTTTTACACCTCATCATGTGCAAATGGTCAAACTGGAAACTTTTATATTTAAAAAGAAATGATAGTTTTATAAGCTTACTCCTTTTCAAGTTGTATGCATTCAAACATTGTTAAATCTATCAAGCACTGTTTTTAGGCCATTGTTGGTCGAACACAATTGAATGTTTCATTTTGTGCATATAATTGTTAAAAATTTGATCATTATTTGTATCTTTGCAATTAGGTTTAAGGTTTTCATTCTCATAGGATACATAAGTAGAGTATCAAGCATAGCATACACAAGTAGAGTATCAAGCACAAGTGTTCACTGTGTGGCAACAAGGGACAAAAGTACACTCTAGAGCAAATGAAAATGAGATCATTGTGTGTGTAGAGTAGCGGGCAAAGTTTCGCTTGTAATATCTTAAGCCTAAAAGATGGTATGATGAATCTCAAAGGATGAGGATAGCCAAAATGCTCTCTAGAAAAGATCCAATCATACTTGCAAAATCAGGATCTAGAGAGAGAAATATTAAAGCAACATGAAAAGTCACCTTCTGAGACATCTTCTTATCGTATTGCTCAAAAATTCCTTTGAGGGTAGATGCCATCAGGTGCATTGCAACTCCAATGACTAAGATGACAATTGGGATTTTCCATCCACATTATTCTTGAGGTTGGTTATTACGCTCTTGGAGATCGCCCTTGAGAAATATACATCATGTCCTTTCAGTTGCTCTACTATTGCTTGAACCTACCAGAACTCCACGGTTCCTCTCGTATCAGGAAAGAAGTGAATGGTCTTCTTCAGCACATCTTGGAGGTCTGTTGATAAGCTAGAAATATTGACTCCACCATTTTTACTAATCTAAACGTTGGGATATACATCTCAAATATCATGTCTCTTCCAGTGCTTCTCAAAGAAGTGTGCTTGCAAATTGCATCTAGGAATGCCTAGCGCATTTTCAATCACGCTTTCAGTGATGGTAATCTTCTGATCTTGATAGACTAGTTGCCCCTCCTTCATGTTCACCTCATGTACCAACTTGGTGAAGTTTTTGAGAGCATCCAAATTGGGCTTTTGAAGAGCAAGAGAGGACCTCCCATATGTCACAATTTCAAGATCAGGGAAGGAGAGACTCTCGCACTGTGCTATGCCACAGAGGGGGAGGAAAGATTGTGTGAGGAGCTCCTGAGCTATGCAGGGTCCATTATGAGAGGGGATAGAAGTTGCAAGAAGAGTGCAAGGGAGACAAAAATGGTCAAGAGTGATAGAAGATGAAACTGTGAAAGAAATAGAATATTGGAGACTTAATTTTCAATCCGAGTGAAAGGGAGAAAGAAAAGTCGAGAGGGATAGAAGATTAAACAATTAAAGGAATGGAATAGTGGAGGCTTGAGTTTACAATCTGATTGCAAGGGAGAACGAAACCGTCGAGAGGGATAGAATACGAAATGGTTAAGGGAATGGAATAGCGGTTTGTAGCCCGACTACATTGTCAAGGTGAGAGCCACCGCGGTGGTTGTAGCCTGACTACACTGTCAAGGTGAGTGCCACCATGGTGGTTGGCCTGAATTTTGATTAATTCAAGGCGATGGTACTAACTTGCATGGTAATGCGTGATAGACGTGATGGCATATAAGATTCCCGGCCACGTCTATGGTAGTGGCTAAGACCCACTGAGCTGGCAATTAATTACCAGCCACCATAGTCGCCCGCAATTACTCACCTTCCAGTTACCACCACCAGGCTTGCATTCATGATTACTACGAGTGCAATAAATTACCAGTCACCGGGCTTGCATGCTCAGAAGAGTACTAGAGTGCATGGTAATGAGGGATAAGAGGTGATTAGGTTTCATGATTTACTTTATTGGGAAATACCGCCCGGTGGTGGTGGCTCTCAATAGTCATGTATATCGTGGCTACGATTCCACCGGGCTGGCAGTAAAAATTACCAGCCATTGCTCACCCACCACTGGTGGGCTTAAGCATGCATGATCACACTGAGTGTAGTAAAAATTACCAGTCACTAGGCTCGCATGCTCAGTAGAGTACTAGAGTGCATGATAATGAGTGATAACAACCACGTCTATCGTGGCTACCATTCCACTGGGCTGGAAGTTAAAATTACCATCCACCGTAGTGGCCTGCTCATCCACCACTGGGCTTAAGCATGCATGATCACTCTAAGTGCAGTAAAAATTAATAGTCACTGAGCTTACATGCTCAGTAGAGTACTAGAGTGTATGGTAATGAGGGATTAAATGTGATTAGGCTTCATGATTTACTTTTGTGGAAATTACTGCCTGGTGGTGGCGGCTCTCATCAGCCATGTCTATCGCGGCTACGATTCCACTAGATTGGCAATTAAAATTACCAGCCACCACTAACCCACCACTGGGCTTCAGCATGCATGATCACTACGAGTGCATTAAAAATTTCTAGTCACTAGGCTCGCATGCTTAGTAGAGAACTAGAGTGCATGGTAATGAGTAATTAGGGCTTTATGAGCCACGTCTATCGTGGCTAAGATTCCACCAGGGTGACAGTTATTACCAACCACTAGAGTGGCTTGCTCACCCACTACATGGTGTCTGCTTCATGATTACCAACCCGTCTGGAGTGGTGCCTAAGATTCCACCGCGGTGGCTTGCAATTAATATGGATGGAACCCTGGGCTCTAGCCACCATGGTGGCTCGAACTTTATAATATATAAGATCCGTGGCATTTGGCATTTTACTACATTGCTCTCACCCACCCCTACTCTGCTACTTTGCTCCACACGCTCTCCTACTCTGCTCCACACCCCTCCTCCAGCTCTTTTCTACCCCTGCTCTACTTTGTTCCATGCTCCCTCCTCTAACTCTCGTAACTCAACTGCTCCCCTGCTCATCTACTGCTCACCTACTCATCTTCACCATGCATACTATCACCACCCTCGATGCTCTATGATCCCAATGTTACCTGCCTTCTTATATAAGGTGATTGTGTTGCACTCACTTGGAGTAGAAATGTTGGCACTAGTGGAGACCCTTCATTCCCATAGTCGATTCCCCCCACATCTACATATCACCACCTTAGATGACATGCTCATAGAGGGCCTCTTTATGGCTGTATTGTATGGGTTTTCCCTAGATGTTGATGAAGGCCTTAGTATTTTCAAAGTAGAGTACTCTCAACTTGTTGGGGAGGGCGTAATCTGAGTTCTGGCAATGTGCATGGTCTTCGGCCTCTCCATCGTATCCTCTTTTGGCTCCCTAAAATTTTTTAATGCAACAAGCTAGACTAGTGAAAATACTGAGCTGTACAAATTCCCTATTGCTAGACGAGGCTCTTAGTAATGGCTGGATGTAATCTTTTAACCTCTAAGGCTCTCAATGATCTTTTGGCTCATTGGATGTAATGTTTTGGTCTCTAAGGCTCTCAGCAACTGCTGAGGTTTTTTATTACATTTATGTAATCTCTTTTTGTTCAATTTGAGGCTCTCAATATGCACTATTGTTAACTTTTGTATTTGAATGGTTATGGTCGCTAGTTCTTTTAACCTTTAAGGCTCTCAGCAATTGCTGAGTTTTTATAAATGTAAGATCCTCTATTCAATTTTTGCTCGATATAAGTCGTTAATTTTTATATAACTTGTTATTGGACGTAGATGTACATTGTAATCTCATTTGGTCAATTTTCACTCGATAAATTATACTTTTGCCCTCATTTATATTTACTGCAACAAGGACTAAAATACTAGTAACGCAGGACTACAATTTCCTTGGTTTATGACTAAAATAGCGCTAAAATAACTCCAACGACCCACCATTGTGGTTGCATGGAGATACAATTAAACTTTTAGAAAATGCAATTGATAATATGGCCCTTGAGGAGTCCCCTCTAGAGGCAAGGACCATATCGACATGCATTATACAATATCTAGGATTCCACTAAACAGAAATGGCATGTCGATACGGCCCTTATCCAAGGGGACCACTCAAGGGCCATATTGTCAATTACATTTTGCTTGGTTGCACAAAGGTACATTTTCCTTGGTACACAAATATATAACTCCAAGAACCAGTGTAGTGGCTGTCATAGATCTTCTTTTATTTGCTAGTGCCCTGGTCGTCATAGATCTCCTCTTGTAATACATAAAAATAGGTAATGGAGCTATAACTCCAAGAGCCAGTGTGGTGGTCTCTCCAAGACAACCTTGAATTTTGGGCAATGATAGGTCGTCAAGCTAGAGGACTGCGTTGAGGCGATGCTCATAATGATAGATTACATCTCATTATTATGCCAAAAACCAGTGCGGTGGTCTCTCCAAGCCAACCTATGATTTGCATGGGTAAAGATGCGGCAAAAGGCTACATGATGACAGGTGGTTAGGCCAGAGACTTTGCTACGATGGTGTTCATAATGATAGATTGTGTCTCATTATTACGCCCAAAACCAGTGCGGTAGTCTCTCCAAGCCAACCTTCAATTTTAATGATCTGCTCTACGAAGCAAAGCAAATATGCCATGTGTCGAGCTATGCAGTGTTCAAAATAAATATATTATATCTCATTATTATGCTAGTGTGTCATCATGACGTCGGGAAATTTTTTAGTGAGAGCGCAGGTCCGCACAAAATTCAAATATTCACCTAGGAGTGCATCGCATCGTGGCCCCAAAATGGTCTCAAAAATAGTTTTGCGATTGGCTACACCGAAGCAAACATTGACCCAGTGATATGATTAGAACTGTCATTTGAGAGAAAAAACAATTATGGGCATTCGTTATCCATCTAAAGGGTTTTTGTGTACTTTATGTGAAGCAATTATGTATGGAAGCGATTTTGATACCACTTTGATTTGTGGATATCTTGATTCTTGTATTTCACACATGTTGGTGGATATTTCATCTATCGATACTGTACTGCATCTGATTTCAAATTGTCATGCGGTATTTCAATCAAATGGTAAATTTGTTTTTCTAGTATTGTCTTTACAAAAATTTCCAAAAATCTATATATCAATCGAAATAAGACCGATGATAAAATACCCCAACATACTCATCGAACTTCATGAAATTTGTCATATTAATTGAAGGAGATATACTAACCTGCCACCATCCAAAATAACATTTTGTTAGAGCTATATATGTTATCATGGGAAGGAAGGTTTAGAACGCATTTCTCCAGGTGTTATCCATATCACAACTAAGTATATCAAATTTAATTATTAGCGATGTTAAGCCTAGTGTACATTTATTTGGTTTTTGTGTTGTCAAGTGATCTGACATTGAAAAAAACATTAGTATGTATGCCCAATTCTGTGTATCATCAAGTGTATCTTATCTAATGCCATTTTGTTATTTACTTTGATGTAGAAGTTGTTGGAGAGTGTAGTGTCGGCTCTATATAAGATGTATTTTTCAATAAGACACCACCTCTTTTGTTTAATATGTGTTTTGAATGCACAACATGTCAATTGCTCATGTTTAATCATGGCTATGGACTATAATCAATCATTATTTGTTGTTGATCCAAGCACACAAAGGTTATTTACTTATTATAGAGAAGAAGCTTACCATCAATAATTACAACCCAACTGCAAATACACACACGTGTACACACACACACACACACACACATGTGTGTGTACATACATACATACATACATACATACATACATACATATATATATATAAAAGAAAATATGTTGGAAAAGATAACTAAAACAGCATGAAGCAAAGAACTCAAATAAAGGAGAACTTTAGAGAAACTAAGAAAGCAAAATCAATTCTAAATCAAGAAGTAAATAAATTCCTAATCAATGTAAATTTGAGACCCCATCTATATAATTGTGTGTGTATGTAAAACTCTTTATAAGTTTATATAAATTTCTAAGTAAAAAGACTCTTAATTCTAACTTCAGGCAAGCAAATATACCAATAGCTTACATTAATATTGGTTGAACATAGCAATCCACGATGATCCAAGAGCATCGAGTTATAATCATAGGTAGAGAAGAGAAACTTTTATACAAACATCCTTTTCACTATCTATATATAAATATATCTCCAACTATACATAAATATCCATATGTTCTTAGAAGAGTATAATTAAAAATACATATCTATGTATCCATATAACTATACACACACACACACATACACACATGTATAGATGTGATTATTATTAACCATCTATATACTTATAAACCACTAGACATATGCAAACTCTACAAAATAAAAAATCTATCTAAAAATAAAAATTTCATGAACTTATAATTCAAACCTTAGGCAAAGAAGAACAAAAATTTGAAATATTCCTTTTTTTTATAAATTACTTCTATTAACATATATATTTATATTTATATTTATAAATATCTTTATCTATGTATATATATATAAGCATCTAAAAAGAAACTTTATCCCCCCTCCACACACACACATATATACATATAAATTCAAGAACATGACCAAAATCATCCTCTAAAAATACAACATAATGCAGTTTCAATCTCATGATAGTCACTCATCACATGACATAGCAGAGACTAGCTACTGTGACATCCCCATTGACGTCATTAGTACCCAACAGTGGCTATAAAACATAGTATAAACATATGCTCTCACACATACAAATCCATACACCCACACATACTTGAGTATCCATTTATACAAGTGTCTTCGTACCAAGTTTTTGTCGACACTCCGGAGGTGAAGGGCAAACTGAATCGTGACAAGGCTAGCGCTAAAGAAGAAGGTTAATAAAAAAAGTAGTCCAGAGTCTCTTCATTCTCTTCATTCAAGCTACAACTACTTGTGAAGACTATACAATTTCATTCTAGTCTCTCCAAAACGAGCATCTAAGTAAAAAATGCCTAGATCATCTAGTTGATAGGGCAATGCACCACTTAATATATGTTTATTTATTTAAATACACACACACGAACACACATCTCGAAATAAAAACCATTAAGAACGTATAAGCTTGAAAACCAGACATAAGAGGTTAGGACCATTTGAAACAATATAAGCAAGAGAGCACGCGGCTTTGTGTGCCCAACAACACTGCCCCATTGTTTATGATGAGGCAACTTTAGTAGATGTAGATGAAAGGTTGAATCGGCTTTTGTTGTTTGTTGGTGTGGAAAGTAAGCAATATTAATATACACATTGAATTAACAATAAATCTCAGAGGAAGGAAACAATGAACTTCATATGAACCCATCATGCCTCCCAACTTCCAAGTCAAGTCTGCTTGCACTGTGAGCAACATAGCTTGTATTAGTATACCCTCCGATCAATAGTTTCAAGGGGTGGCATGTTATCTCAAGTATTCCATGTCTTTCTCTCTCCCAAGGAAGCATCTATCTTGACCATGATTATTCACAACATTATGCTTTGTTGACGAATGTTGATATTTCACACACATTAGTGCAGTAGCTCATGTTACTTACAGAAGCACATATACACACTTGTTTTGCTAGACTCTAAGATAGTGTACTTTCACAACAAGACAAAGCAACTATAGACACACTTGATAGATGCGCAAAATAGCGGGCGCATCTATAAGCATTGTTAGAATAGCAAAAATACAAGCACGTCTAATAGCACATCTATTTGCACGTCTGCACTGCAAATTAGACGCAGATTTAGATGCAAAACAGGGAATACAGAAAGTGAGATTTTGGTGTAGGCTAATAAATGTACATCATTGCTTTCCAAACATTGCCCATGATTACCAAAGCACGTAATTTTAACAAAAATATCAATGCTTTTTAGCAAACTCACATATACAAAAATTAAGTGAGGTGGGGAGAATATGAGACAGTATGTAAATTAGTTTTGCCATATCAATGATGGGCTATGGTTCAATCTCATCCTCAATGAGATCAACCCTTGCCAAACTATCTACTTCAAGATCCAAACCAGTGTTGAGATCTACAAATACATTCAACCCACTACTACTTGTGCTACTCATGTGCTCATCAAAATCAACATCACTAATGGTAGGCTCGTCCTCATGGGTAATGGCCTCAATATCTATATCTCCTATCTCATGATCATCCTCCTCTCTTGTATCATGGTCATCATCACCTCCATGGCCATGATCATTCTCCATATGCTCCATATTAGCAAATGTACTATACATCACTTTGGAACGTGGCGTAATAGGTATGACATGTCACCACCTATTATTATCCACCATTGGTTGATAAACAACCTAATTCAAACACAAATACAATCATGTTATTTTCCTTACATCGAAGGTATCAAATATTTAAAAGTGAGTATTTTTAAATGTGTGTACAATACCTGTTCACATTGTTGTGGTAGTAATAGCATGTCCTTCTTACTTTGCCAAAACTTTGTGGAGTCAATAGTTACAAAGCGACTTGCATGGCATTTTATTGTTGCATTAGGGCCTCTTTCCACCACGTCCTTAAACCACTTTACATCCAAAACATACACAAAGAAGTGTCAAAAGTCAAGCTAAATAATATCTTGGATTATGCCACAATAATCATCCATGGCTCCATTGGCTCCCTCAAAGCTAGCAATGATGCCAGAATCTTGTGTGTTTCATTTATCATCAATCCATTGTGTTCGAAAATGCTTGCCCTCACACCATATAGCATTGAACATAGTACACTACACCAAGATAAAATCAATTACATAAGCAATCTAAATTGTTGAAAGCTCCTAACTTATGCATAACATTCTATATACTGACCTTGCTCATGCATCCCCTAGCATACTTCCATTCTTTTATTGTGATATGCATCCCCTCATCTCTCTCTACTCTCTCCATTTTGTCAAGTAGCCAATCCACATGAATATCCTTTGGAAGTGCTCTTAGATGATGAGAGTATGGCACACGAGATTTGTGGTGTGTACGAAAGAGGGCCCTTTTTCCTTGTATTCTTGCCTTTGCATCCTCGTATCTTGTCACCCATCTTTTTATCACATCACTATTAGGCATGCAATAGAGATTGATATTATTAAGCAATTCCGTGTCTATTACTTTGCTGCATCCTTTCCCTTGAGGCATAATAGAAGTCATCCTTAGGTCTTCATCATCTCTCCATAGTCATGGGAGAGAGCTAACATCAACAAGAAACTCAGAAATATATACAAGTGACTCTTGTACCAACCAACCCTTAGCCATGCTACCTTTGGGTCTTGTATTTTGTCTCATGAAACCCTTCAAGGTCTTCATGAAGTGCTCAAGGAAGAACAACCATCGTGCATGTACAGTACTGCATATAGGAATCTCATCCACCAAATGCACTATGAGATGTAGTTGGCTTGTGAGCATAGAATGTGGAAATGTCTCCTCCACTAAACAAAACACCTCCACTGACATAACTCGAGCATTCTCAAGCGTGGTGGGATCTATTCCCTTTGAGCTCACAAACCTAGAAAGGAAAAAGTATGCAATATTAGTAATATGAACACCTTGCATCCTGTAAAGTACCTCGTAAGCTCGCCCATCTTGTAAATACAATATTCACATTTTGTATCCTAAAAGTACCTCACAAGGTTGCCCATCTTGTAAATACAATCCTTCCTATCCTTCGATGCACTGCGAGAAATGCTAGTAGGTAGTATGAATTGAACACACGAGGAATGGTTGATTAGTTGCTTCTAATTCACTCACAAATTTGGAAGGAAAAAGATTTTATACACATAAAATACTTACTTGGAGCATCTTGTGCCAATCATGAGATTTCAAGCCATATAATTGCTCTACACCTCTTTTCTTGCTCTTTGTGAAGGCCCCCTTCAAACACCTCATGCATCCAATGGGAGTACGAACTGTAGTGATAGCTCACTTCATCGCCACCATCTCTAGCTTTGATAACCTCCAGGGTGCACGAGGTAAAAAGACACGTCCATTTGGCCTCTCTTGTGGCCAAGCTTCACACATTCTCCCTATGGTGCATAGATCCTCCCTTATGCCTGTAGAATCTCATGTCCCATTCAAATGTTCCCAAATGGTAGACACCACATTCTTGAAGATATGCATGGGATCAATCAGGTGATTGATCTTCAGGTGGGACCAATATGGTAAACGATAAATGGAGTATCTAAACAAAAGCTGGTGTTAACGTGCAATCTTTATTTCTAGCCAATATAGCACACAATAGTTACAAACTCTTACCAGCTCATGCCAAGTGGTGGAGTCGTGAATCCATCCCAAATTCTCATCCAATCTTCCACAGTGCGTGATTGTGGGGGGACTTCATTCCAAGGGGCGACATATCTAGGATGATCAGGTGGGAGAAATCGATGGTGATTCTCATAAATGACCTTATTCAATGCGTTTGCCCGTGAGGCAACTAGCGAAGGACCATAAACAGGACATGCATGGTAACCCGATGTAGTGAGACCTGAACAATAGATGCAATTAAGAGTTTAAGGTGGGTTTAGGGTGCCACACATAAGAAAAGAGGGTGAACAAGGAAAAGAAGAAAGAGAAGCAAAGGGTGAACAAGGAAGAGAAGAAAGAGAAGCAGCTTGGAAGAAGGACAAGAAGCTTCCATACCTCTATCCAAGGTAAGTCTCTTGACGGTTGATCTTCTTTGGAAGTTGCTCTCTTTGGATTCGTCCTTTGTCATATACAGGGAATATTTGTTTTTTGTACTAGTGTTGTTCTTTTTGGGGTCACACACATGTCCTTTTCAATTTATTAGAAAAAGGCGTCTGTCAAAGCGCATCTATAGATGCATCTATCTTTTGGAAAAATAGATAGCTACGCCTATAGACGCGCTATTAGACGTGTCTATAGACGCGCTCCGATAGTCTTATCTATTCTTCGCTTTTCCCTTCCTTTTTCTTCTCTTTCCCTTCACCTTCCCCTTCCACTTCCACTTCCAAGAAAAGGATTGCATATTGAATGATGGAAATAAGTGATTGCATGAATGAAGAAAGGGACTGTATGAATGATGGAAAGCGATTGCATGATTGAAGAAAGGAATTGCATGAATGATGGAAAGGGAAAGCATGATTGAAGAAAGGGATTGCATTCGTGAGGAAATAAGGGATTGCATTCTCTTTTTCTCTCCTTTCTCCTCTCTTTCCTTCTCTTTTCTCCTCTCTTTTTCTCTCTTATCTCCTTTTCTTTTTCTCCTCTCTTTTTCTCTCTTTTTGTCTCTTTTATCATCTCTTTCCTTCTCTCTATTTTCCTCTCTTTCCTTCTTTTTTCGTCTCTCTTTTTCTCTCTTATCTCCTCTCTTTCCTTCTCTTTTCGTCTCTTTTCTCATCTCTTTCCTTCTCTCTTTTTCTCTCTTTCCCTCCTCTCTTTTCTCCTCTCTTTCTTTCTCTCTTTTTCTCTCTTTTATCCTCACCTTTTCTCTCTTTTATCCTCTCTTTCCTTCTCTTTTCATGGTAGTTTTCCTCTCTTATCTCCTCTCTTTTTCTCTCTTTTTTCCTCCTCTCTTTTCCTCTATTTTCCTATCTTTTCTCCTCTCTTTCCTTCTCTCTATTTTCCTCTCTTTTATCCCCTCTTTCCTTTTCCTTCTCTCTTTTATCCTCTCTTTCCTTCTCTTTTCATCTCTCTTTTTCTCTCTTATCTCCTCTCTTTCCTTCTCTTTTCTTATGTCTTTCCTTCTCTCTTTTTCTCTCTTTTCCTCTCTCTTTCCTTCTCTCTTTTTCTCTCTTTTATCCTCACCTTTTCTCTCTTTTTCCTTCTCTCTTTTATCCTCTCTTTCCTTCTCTTTTTGTGGTAATTTTCCTCTCTTATCTCCTCTCTTTCTCTCTCTTTTTTTCTCTTCTCTTTTCCTCTATTTTCCTCTCGTTCCTCCTCTCTTTCCTTCTCTCTATTTTCCTCTCTTTTATCCTCTCTTTCCTTCACCTTGTCTCTCTTTTTCCTTCTCTCTTTTATCCTCTCTTTCCTTCTCTTTTGTCTCTCTTTTTCTCTCTTATCTCCTCTCTTTCCTTCTCTTTTCATCTCTTTTCTCATCTCTTTCCTTCTCTCTTTTTCTCTTTTCCCTCCTCTCTTTTCTCTCTTATCTCCTTTCTTTTTTCTCCTCTCTTTTCCTCTCTTTCCTTCTCTCTTTTTCCCCATGTGAAGCTTCAATAGCCTAACATTGAGCAAGCAGATGCAGACTTCTGTCACTCTAATTCAAAGAATGCAGGAGTCTATAAATGCTTGCTCAATGTCACGTTGTCACTCTATTTTTTCTTTTGCATCTCGTGACAAGGGCATGCTCAATGGTAATCTTCTTCTTTTCTTTTCTTCAGTTCATCATATGGCCAGGAAGCTCTTCAACCTCACCTGATCTTTGGGATGCCATCTTTCAGGAGTTATATAACATTTTAGGGCACCCTCCCACTCCTACGGAGTTATACACATACATGACGGGTACTACGAACACCCCCTAGGAGTCGGCAGTACAGACTCCAAACCACCCCAATCCCACACCAGCTGAGATTACCCTAGCAGAGTCGAGACAGCCCCAGAGCTGAGCCCCTTCTCCCCCCTTGCGATCAGGAGGTCCTGCATTTCATGCAACTAAAATTACAATTCTAAGTCTTTCCAAAGTAAAGTATTTCATGCAACTAACAAATTCACATCCTATGTCTTTCGAAAGACACCTAAAATATTTCATGCGTATGTTGGTAGATGTTCATATGTTCTAAATTTTGGATCTCTACTACAGGTATTAGATCTGGTGGATGTTTCTTATCTGGTTCTTCTTTTCGTCCATTTCATGGAGGCTTAGGTGGTTTTTCGTATGGGCCATGATTTGGATCTAGTGTAGCTATTGGTAGTGTTGGGGATTTGTTTAGTGGTGGTGGTATAGTTGCTGGCAATGATTATGGTGTTGGTGTTGAAGTTTGCTCTGGTCTTATTGGGGTTGGAGTTTAAGTTTCTTCTGGTGTTCCTAGAGTTCCTATTCCTGTTGTCGCTAGTGTTGTTGGACGCTTGAGGAATGTTACTGATTTTGGTGATCTTCTTCAAGAAGATGAGAATTTTCTAAAGTGTTTGTCAGAGTGTGTTGCTAATAATGGTTCTAAGCGGCGACGGGAGGAGGATGGTGAATTAGTGAATGTTGCTAGTTGTTTCTCGAATTGTGTTTTCAATTTCTACGGAGGGAGTCATTCTAGACCTGGTGCTAGCTCTTCTTCAGGGTAGTTGATCGCCATGGAGTTGTTCATCTCGGTGGAGTTTTGGTGATGGCGGCAGACTTGGTTGTACTGGCGTTTAGTGTGATACTTCTTGTTTTGTTTTTTTGAAAACTGGACAATCTTTGATTAATATGGAGAATTTTATGCTTTTGTTTAGTTACTATGGTTAGGTTAGGTTTTACCGATTGTATTCGAAGCTAGGTGGTTATCCGATTTTTACATGAATGTAAAATTTTTTTTAAACCATCTTTTACTATGGTAAATTTGCTAGTTGTCATGATGTAATTTAGCGAGTTGTCATTTTCTCTAACGGTTGATGCTGATGTGTTGATAGCACACATGTGTTATTTTTGTCGATTTACTTTTTCGGTCAGCGATTTACCTCTCTGTGCGATTGGAAAGCTTAATTGATCCAACGGCTGGGATTTATTTCCCGCCGACCTTGGCCCTTGATGATCGTGCCACCTTGTTGAAAGCAAGACCCATACTGATAACTTTAGCATAGACACCTCTGAAAGAACACCACAATCAACTAATCTACAAACCATGATGGACTACTCTCGACTCAAATTAGAATTCAAAGAACCAACAAGTTAAGACTCTTAGTTAGACTATATATGGAGCAATCTTGACAAACCTCATTCAAATAGTGACACATCATTCCATTGAAGATCATTGGTACATAATGCACACTTAAGACTTCAACCTCATAATAACTTTCCGAAAGGCACGGCCTTAGTAAGTTAGTCACCTTGTTCATTTAGCTTTTCTCTCGTAGTAGCTTTTCCCAGGTGAGGCAAGGCCCTTGCAGCTATGGCGTGAGTCGCGTCTGAACCCACGCTAACTAACTTTCTTCGTTTCTTTCCCGTTGATAGATGATTAAGGGCTTTTGTGGGGTTTAAGGTCAACCGGAGAAACTACGTGCCGAGCATTTTGAATCCGCAGCCGCTGCATCTGCCTCTGCCCTTGCCTCCTGTCCACCACCGCCCTCAATCACTTCCTCATTCGACGTTCACCATCGCCACCACCTCTCGCGCTGCTTCTTCTTGGAGCAAATAAGGAAAGAGGAGGGAGAAGGTGACGTGCAGGAAACGTGCAACAAGATGCGATCGAGAAGGGATGAGATGCGACGAAGGGAATGGAGAACCGAAAGTGGGCGAGGATCCCTATATATCATTCACCCCTCGCACCTTCACTCCATCCCTCATCCCCTCCCCAGCTTCCTGATCTTCGCCTCCAGCTGCTCGCGCAGGACGCACGCAGCATTACTTCCCTGCGCTTCCTAGAGCCCTTCCAATATTCATTCCATTTGCCTATCTCTTTTTAGATGTACTTCTGCAGACATTGAAGCTTACAAAAATGTAAGGTTCCCTCGTATTTCTTCATAGAGCCTGTCCTACCATACGCTACGAGTTATTATCTTGAAGAAAAATTTATTCGAAATTCACACAAATCCCTCAAAGCGGTTGTGTTAGATAGTACTATACTTAGAGAAAGCATTGCAATATTGATATATTGATACTTTCAGCATGACTTGTATCGGCGCAACAGTCATCAGTTCTGAGTTGATCTGACGTTACTGTCTCAAATGTGGCTCTTTCAGGGATTTGCGAGCAGCCAGAGTCCTCCTGTCCCTGGTTTGTGTTCTACTCTTCCCTACCCAAACGGAATCCAAGCAGCGGATAGTCTGGTCACAGGCTCATGCTACATTTTATGGTGGAAGCGACGCTTCAGGCACGATGGGTATGGATATTCTAACGACGGCCAGATCATACGATAACTGTTGATTATAAATTTTTGTGCTGGCTTTAGCCTTACCTGCAATCTCCGACTGATCTGGCAAGTTAATACCGCTTACAATCACCGCAGGGGGTGCTTGTGGTTACGGAGATCTTTACAACAGTGGATATGGCACCAACACCGTTGCCCTGAGTACCACCCTGTTCAATTATGGTTTGAGCTGCGGTGCCTGTTTCCAGATCAAATGCTGGAATGAGCGCCAGTGGTGTCTGCCCGGAAATCCAGCTATTATCGTGACGGCTACCAACTTCTGTCCTCCAAATTGGGCGCGTCCAACCAATGCAGGAGGTTGGTGTAATCCACCCAGGCAGCATTTCGACATGGCAGAGCCCGCATTCTCGAGAATTGCAAGGACTCGGGCTGGTATAGTGCCAGTGCTGTATAGAAGGTAAGCTCGGTGGTCATCCCGGCCCCTTACGATACCCATTCATTTTACGGCAAGATAGTACTCATGTTCATCCCGGGGAGCTTAATATTTATCTATCTGATTTGCAATGGCCCGAGTATACAGGGTTCCGTGCGTTAAAAGAGGAGGGATGAAGTTCACGATCAATGGCAACCCTCACTTCAATTTGGTAATGGTATTCAACGTCGGTGGGGCAGGCTCTGTATCTGCGGTGTATATCAAAGGGTCAAGAACTGGGTGGCTCCCCATGAACCGCAACTGGGGTCAGAACTGGGAGAGCGGCACCATGCTAACTGGACAGGCCTTATCGTTCATAGTGGTCACCAGTGATGGGAGAAGCAAGGTCTCGTACAATGTTTCGCCTTCAAATTGGAGGTTTGGCGAGACGTTCACGGGGATGCAGTTTTAACTGTTCATGGGAGATTCAAAAGTGATCAGGAGAGAAAATGTCAACCGATACGCTCACCACTTATATCCCTACAATTATACTTCTTCGTTGGACGATTAAACCACGTCATAACATATATCAAGATGAACTGCAGCGGCTTGATCAGCGCACTGTAAACCTGCATGATGGCGCGATAGCCAGCTGCTTGAATAATGTAACTCTATGATCGTGTGTTGCTCCGGCCATGGTGGATCATTTTCATCATGCAACGGCATCATCACGAGTATTTCCACCTCGCAGTCACCCTGCTTCACCTCCCGTTGTCAAAGTGGTGACTGTAAATTTCGTTTTACCATCGTCCGGTTGACACGGTTTTACTATGCAGCAGAGGCGACACACAAACCGTATTGCAGCCCGCTGTATTCGCATTGCGATTAAATTAATGAATGAATCGATGATCTTTCACTTTTCCTGTGCATTCTGATTGGATCTTGTCTGGTACTTCTACAGATAGATTGTCCAACAAGATGAAAAGAGAGTATCTTTCGAAATTCATAGATTGGTCGAAATACAGGTATAATTGTTGTTAACCGACTACAGTCCTCATAATCTTCAAGGTTTGACGTGTGATGTTCTAAGTAAGTGTTGGAGTGTTCTCAAGTGATATGCACTGGTTTGTACGCCACGGTTTTCTAATCAATTTATGGTTTTAAAGAGGAACTCCCTTCCGAATTACACTTTACCATTCAAACTCATGGATCACTGATTTTTGGCTGTGCATGGCAACAAGGATTTGAAGGGTTTTTGAATCTTTGGATTAAAATTGACGGTTTTATTCAATCTAATCAATTTATGGTTTTAAAGAGGAACTCATTTCCCAATTAGAGTTTACCATTCAAACTCGTGGATCATTTATTTTTGGCTGCGCATGCCAACAAGGAAGGATTTGAAGGGTTTTTTAATCTTTGGATAAAAATTGGTGATTTTATTCAATCTAATCAATTTATGGTTTTAAAGAGGAACTCCCTTCGTAATTACACTTTTCCATTCAAACTCATGGATCAATGATTTTTGCCTGTGCATGGCAACAAGGATTTGGGAGGGTTTTTGAATCTTTTGATAAAACGTGATGGTTTTATTCAATCTAATCAATTTATGGTTTTAAAGAGGAACTCCCTTCCCAATTACAGTGTGGTAAACTTTAAATTATCGTTAAATGATAGCTTCCTACAGATCGTGTATACACCACAATACGTCTATCTTACTATGTGCTTAACATGGCTATATTGAAAATGCTATTGTGTTGTATTGGTTACACATGGGGTCACCTATCTATGAGATTAGTGCTCTTAGTTCAAGTGGAAAGCCCAAAAAAGATAAACATAAAATAACATACTATTATTTTGCAAGTTCTTTCTTCTTGATGTTAAATTTCTTGAGTTTGTTTTGTTTAATGTATCAATTGTACTTCCCACATATTCTCACCCTCATTAGCCTACATAGGAAAGTATCTATGTAGGGCGATATGTGTGTCAATTGCATATACGTTCAACTATAAGGTTTAAGCTCGTTGTGTGGCATGCTTAATATGCTGACCATTATTAGCTTGCCTTTGGTCTGGTTGGTTATGTGGCCCAATTAGATGCCAACTTGATCATGAAAATAAATGTACACACATGTTCCTTCCATATAAATTAGATTTGTAACAACACCACTACCATTAATCAAACCTTCTTCAATGCTAATCTAAATAACAAGCATTGGAATACGTGTTGAAAAAGTTTGGAAACTATCATCAATATTAGAAATAGAAACAGACTTTCCAAAAATGCATCAATAATTTGCTAAAAATTAACCGGTCCTTGTATTGTATAAAGTTTCATGGGTGTCCATACCTCACACAAGGTGTCTGCAAAGAGACAGTCTGTGAAGGCAGTGTGCTTACCAGTTGGCCCCACACTTCGTTTTTTGTTCATCCAAACAATACGAGATGTCACTCGAATCGATAAGCCTTGATTTCTTATCAGAAACCAAGTTAGTTACAAATAAATTTAAGGAACTCTCAAAGAAAGATACCGTAAGTCACTGTACTGCATGCACTCGAGAATCTTGTTGAAGTTGCAACTCGATACTCGGAAGAAGGATACCATAAGTTCCCATATTGCATGCACTCCAAAGCCTTGTTATTGCAGCCGCACCTCGATACATAGAAGTAGGTCACAATCCAAGGAGACCTCGATACTAAGAAGCAGGTCACAATATTTAAAAAAAAATAAGAAACAAGCACTTTTGAGTACGCAGTTCCTAAACGTGAATTGCATGCAAAGTGAATTGGCACGTTTCTAGCAAACTAGTCTCACCAAGTACATGACTGCCAAGTGGCTAATCGATACTATAGCCTGCCCTTTCACGGGCAGTGCTAATAAATTTATGTAACAAGAGTACACCTCCGCGCTGACTTTACCGGCTCCCGAGAGAAGATAACGGATTGAAGAGAGAGCAAGACAATAGTCAGCATGCGAGGAAA